>NC_143397.1:110173460-110498408 GCF_052110815.1 Crocodylus siamensis | reverse complement strand
CTAGTTGTAAAGAAGTTTTTCCTAATGTTCAGCCTGAAACTATCTTCCAGGAGTTTGTGGCTGTTGTTTCTAGTTTTTCCACAGGGCGCCCTGGTGAACAGTTGTTCGCTGAGCCCCTGATGTACGCCTCTGATATAGCGGTAAGGCTTAATCAGGTTCCCTCTCAGCCTTCTTTTCTTTAGGTTGAAGAGTCTGAAATCCCTCAGCCTCTCCTCGTATGGCTTGCCATGCAAGTCTCTGATTATACAGGTAGCCCTTCTCTGGACCCTCTCGAGCTTTAGCCCATCCTTGTTGAAGTGCAGTACCCAAAACTAGATGCAGTACTCCAGCTGTGGCTGCACCAATGTTAAGTAAAGTGGGAGAATCACTTCTTTGGATTTACTGGAGATGTATCAATTGATGCATGCCAGAGTTTTATTGGCCCTAGTGGCTACTGCATTGCATTGCTGGCTCATATTCATTCTATTCTATTGTTACCCCCGGATCCCTTTCAACTGTAGTGCTGGTCAGGTTAGCGATGCCCAGTCTGTAGGTGCGCTGGGGGTTCTTCCTTCCCAGGTATAGCACTTTGCATTTCTCTATATTGAACCTCATCTGGTTCTGTTTTGCCTAACATACCAGCCTGTGTAGGTCTGCTTGTGTCTGCAGCCTATCTGCAGGTGTGTCAGCGCAACCCCATATCTTGGTGTTGTCCGCAAACTTGGCCAATGGGCTTTTCATCCCCTCATCCAGTATGTTGATGAAGATATTGAACCGCACTGGGCTAAGTACAGATCCCTGGGGTATGCTGCTGCCCAAATCTTGCCGGGATGACACTGATTCATTCATTTGGACTCTCTGCATACAACCAGTTTCGCACCCACTTGGCAGTCCTGCAGTTGAGCCCTATATCTTCCAGTTTTCTGATCAGTACCTCGTGGGATACCATGTCAAAGGCTTTCTGGAAGTTGAGGTATATGATGTCAACTGCTTTTCTTTCATCCAGGTGATGAGTCACCTGATCATAGAAAGAAATGAGGTTGGTCAGATGAGACCTGCCTGTGATGAAGCCATGCTGGCTGTCATTCAGTATCATGCCTTCTGTAAGTTTGTCACATATAGCCTCTTTGATGAATATTTCTAGGATTTTCCCTGGAATAGAAGTTAAGCTAATATTTGTTTGTAAGCAAAATTTCTCCCTAACAATGCATACATTTAGATACGACTAATATTGCTTAATAGGTACAGAAGCACATCAGGGGTTTATTTAATGGAGAATATAAATTTTACTCCTGAACTGCCTGGTCACTTTGAGAGATTCTGGTATTTGTTAGAGTTGTTGATTTGTCTTAGAGCCTCTTTATAGAAATTGTTGGCTCAAGAGCTCCAGTCTTGACTTGGTTATTTTCATGGAGCCATGAATCTTTAGCTTAGTAGCTGTTCTCATCAACAGCAACAGTACTTCTGTGTAGCTGTTTCTGTAGTGAAGCTGCTTAACCAGATCCTTGGTTGTACAAAGAACAGACTCTATAGAAGCTGTTCCTTTACCAGTTCAGTACTTTTCAACATCTTTAATGATTTGGATGTGGGGTGAAGAGCTCATTGGCTAAGTTTGCAGATGACACCAAGTTATGGGGGAGCGTGGTTATGCTTGAAGATAGACTACAGATACAGGCAGACCTAGACAAGCTAGCAAGTTGGGCGGATCAGAATCTGATGAAGTTCAGTGTTGAGAAATGTAAAGTGCTACACTGCGGTACAAGCAACCCCCAACACACCTACAGGCTTGGGGGCACCAAACTGTCCTGCACCATGAATGAAAGGGACCTGGGGGTAATAATAGACCACAGTATGAATATGAGCTGACAGTGAGATGCTGTAGCCAGTAAGGCAAATGATACTCTGGCATGCATCAATTGATGCATCTCCAGCAAAACCAAGGAAGTGATTCTTCGGCTCTGCTTGGCACTGGTGAGACCACAGCTGGAGTCCTGCGTCCAGTTCTGGGCATCACACTTTAACAAGGACATGGACAAGCTTGAGAGGGTCCAAAGAAGAGCCACTTGTATGATCAGAGTCTTAAAAGGCAAGCCATACAAGGAAAGGCTGAGTGATCTCGGACTCTTCAGCCTGAGGAAAAGAAAGCCGAGAGGGGACCTAGTAGCAGCTTATCACTACGCTAGGGGAATACATCAAGGGCTCGGTGAGCAACTGTTCACCAGGGGACCCAAGGGGAAAACCAGGGGACCCAAGGGGAAAACCAGGGGTAATGGTCGAAAACTTCTGGAAGATGGATTTAGGTTCAACATTAGGAAAAGCTTCTTCACAGTCAGTGTCCAGACTGTGGAATAAGCTCCTTCCAGAGGTGGTGCAATCACCTACTCTGGAAATCTTGAAGAGGAGACTAGATAGTCAACTTGCTGGGGTCACCTGACCCCCAGTTATCTTTCCTGTTTGGTGTAGGCGCTGGATCCAATGATATTCCGAGGTCCCTTCCGGCTTTACAATCTATGATTAAGAATGAAGGAGAAATTACTGTAGTTATTCTTGAAGTGTGGCTGCATAGCATTTAACAATTACTGTGTTACCATATTTACCTGAATTTAAATTGACCCTGCTTTTCATAGATTTCATAGACATTAGGGCTGGAAGGGACCTCGGGAGATCATCGAGTCCAGCCCCCTGCCCAAAGGGCAGGAAGTCAGCTGGGGTCATAGGATCCCAGCAAGATAAGCATCCAATTTACTCTTGAAGGTGTTCAATGTAGGTGCTTGAACCACCTCTGCTGGCAGACTGTTCCAGACCTTGGGGGCTCAGACAGTAAAGAAATTCTTCCTTATGTCCAGCCTGAAACGGTCTTGCAGGAGTTTGTGACCGTTCGACCTCGTCATCCCTTGGGGCGCTCTGGTGAACAAACGTTCCCCCAGATCCTGGTGGTCACCTTTGATAAACTTATAGGTGGCCACCAGATCACCCCTGAGCCTGCGCTTTTCCAGGCTAAAGAGTCCCATGGCCCTCAGCCTGTCATCGTAAGATCTGTTTTCCTGACCTCTGATAATGTGCGTGGCTCTCCTCTGGACTCTCTCAAGCTTCTCCACATCCTTTTTGAATTGTGGAGCCCAAAACTGGACGCAGTACTCCAGCTGCAGCCTCACCAAGTCCAAGTACAAGGGGAGAATGACGTCCCGGGATTTGCTCGAGAAGCATCTATGGATGCAAGCCAGTGTTTTGGTCGCTTTACTAGCCGCAGCATCGCATTGGAGGCTCATGTTCATCTTGTGGTCAATGATGACCCCCAAGTCTCTTTCTTCTGTAGTGCTAACCAACGTAGCACTGCCAAGCCTATAAGGGTGCTGCAGGTTTTTCCTCCCAAGGTGGAGAACCTTGCATTTTTCGGTGTTAAACATCATGAGGTTCTCGTCTGCCCATTTGCTGAGCTTGTCCAGGTCAGCCTGGATCACCCGCCTGTCCTCTGGCGTGGATGCTTTGCCCCAAAGTTTGGTGTCATCGGCGAACTTGGCCAGTCCACTCCTGACTCCAATGTCCACATCGTTAATGAAGATGTTGAACAGTATGGGTCCCAGGACAGAGCCTTGAGGGACCCCACTGGTCACAGGGCACCACGATGAGTGACTGCCATCAATCACAACCCTCTGGGTCCGAACACGAAGCCAATTTCCCAGCCAGCGGATCGTGGTGGAGCCAAAGCCACAACTGGGCAGTTTGGCCAAGCGGTGATCATGGGATACCAGATCAAAAGCTTTTTTGAAGTCAAGATATATGACATCAACCTCTTCTCCCTTGTCCAGGTGATAGGTCACCTGGTCATAGAAGGAAATGAGATTGGTCAAACAAGACCTACCCGCAACAAACCCGTGCTGGCTGTCCCTTAGAATGTTAGCCTGGGCCAGTCCATCAAGGATGGCCTCCTTAATAAACTTTTCTAAGATCTTCCCCAGGATAGAAGTCAGGCTAATGGGCCTGTAGTTAGCCGGATCCACTCTCCTCCCTTTCTTGAAGATCGGCACCACATTGGCCTTCTTCCAGTCTTCGGGCACTACACCAGAGCGCCAGGAGTTTTCAAAGATCCGTGCCAGGGGCTGGGCTATGACGCTCGCCAGCTCCTTGAGTACCCTGGGGTGCAGGTTGTCAGGGCCAGCTGACTTGAAGGTATCCAGCTTCTCAAGGTGTTCCTTCACGAGGTCAGCCTTGATGGAGGGTAGGGGATCCCCCTCACCCAGATTTCCCTGTCCCATAGCAGGCATGGGCATCCCGTGTGACTGATGAAAGACTGACGCAAAGTACCTATTTAATAGGTTGGCTTTTTCCTGGGCGTCAGTTGTCAGTTGCCCCATCTGGTTTAGCAGGGGTCCAACATTGCCCTTGCTTTTCCTCCGGCTCCCCACATATCTGAAAAAGGACTTTTTGTTGTCCTTGATGCCTGAAACTAGTTGGAGTTCAGTTGCAGCCTTGGCTTTCCTGGTTTGGTCCCTGCAGGACCGGACCAGCGCGGAGTAATCCTCCTTGGAGGTGAATCCCGTCCTCCATCCTTTGTAGGCTTTCCTTTTTAGCCACAGTAGGTCTGCTAGGTCTCTGGAGAGCCAGGGGGGCTGCTGTGCCTTCTTGCTGCCTTTCCTCCGTGTTGGAATAGATTTAGCTTGTGCACTGAGGATCGCTTCCTTGAGAAGCAACCACTCTTCTTGAACTCCCATCTCCCTGGGGTCATGGTCCCTGAGGGCCTGACCGACTAGCCTCTTGAGCTTGTCAAAGTCGGCTTTTCTGAAGTCAAGGACTTCTGTGTTGCTGACTGACTTGCCAGCTTTACGGCGGATGGTGAAGGTGATCAGCTCGTGGTCGCTGTCACCCAACTTCCCATCCATCACTAGGTCGCCAATTAGGTCGTCCCCCGTAGCCAGTACCAGGTCAAGCAGCGCTTTGCCTCTCGTTGGCCCATAGACTTCTTGAGTCAGGTAGAGGTCATCCACGCATGAGAGAAAGCTTTGCGCCCGCTCAGATTTAGCTGAGTGATCTTCCCACGAGATGTCCGGGTAATTGAAGTCACCCATGACAACCAAGGTCCTGGAGCAAGCGGCCTCAGTCAGTTCCCGGGCGAACTCCTGGTCAAGCTCAGGACTTTGAGTGGGAGGTCTGTAGTAGACTCCCACCGTTGTGTCCCCTGTGCTGAATTCCCCACGAATTTTTACCCAGAGGGTCTCTAGCTGTCCATGCCGGTCACCAACATCAGCTTGCAGGGACATGTAGCTTTCCTTCACATAGAGAGCTACACCCCCGCCCCTTTTGTCAACACGATCCCTCCTGTATAGGGTATAGCCCTCTATACCTGTGGTCCAGTCATGGGTGGAGTCCCACCAGGTCTCCGTTATCCCAATGACATCATATTTCTTTGCACTGAGCAGGAGGACGAGCTCGTCCTGCTTGTTGCCCAGGCTCCTGGCATTAGTGTACAGGCAGGCAAGTGTGCCCTTGGGGGCTCTTGCCTTGCCCACAGATTGTGCCAGGGCTGGGGCAGGGGTGGGCTCCCTTAAGTGCCCCTTTAAGTGCCTTGGTCCGCTGGCCTTGTAAGGGCCGTTCAGCGGGCCAGCAGGGGCAGTAGTCCCCGCATCCCCCAGCGGGCTTAGTTTAAAGCCCGGTGGAGCAGGTCAGCCAGCCTGGCTGAGAAGAGCCTCCTCCCCAGGGGAGAGAGGTGGAGGCCATCTCTTCCCAGCAGCTCGCTGCCTCTCTCTCCAAAGAGCGGGCTGTGGTCATGGAAGCCAAAGCCTTCCCGATAACACCAGCGTCGCAGTCTTTGGTTCACCGCATGGATCCTCCTCTTCCTCCTCAGCCCATAGCCTGAGACTGGGAGGATCGATGAAAACACCACCTGAGCTCCCAGACCCCTAAGCCCCGCTCCCAACTCCCTATAGCGCCTCATGACCTGGCTGGGGGTGCTCCGAGCCATGTCATTGGTGCCCACATGAATCAGGAGCATGGGGTAGTGGTCTGTGGGCCGGAGGAGCTGCGGGATCCTCTCCGCAATGTCTTGGATGCGGGCCCCCGGGAAGCAGCAGACTTCCCGGGCTAAGGGGTCGGGGTGGCATTAAGTAGGGTTACCATATTTCCAGGATCATAAAAGCAGACACCAATGGGAGGGAGGGGGCAGGAAGTTAACATGGGCTGGGGGGAGGAGAGAAGGAGGGGTATACGATTGTTGGGTGGGGGCAGTGATGCCTGTGCCCTGCCCTCCACTCCCAACCCACAGCCCCCTGCCCTGTAGCCCTGGTAGTGCCCCTTACTCCTGGCCCACAGCTATCTTCTCCCACCTCAGCACTGCTGGGGGCCCTCGCTTCCAACCTGCAGCTGGTGGCCCTCACTCCTGACCCAGAGTCCCTTGTCGCCCCAGCCCTGCTGCCCATACAGCTCCTGCTTGCATGTGTGCGTGCGCACGCACACACACACACACACGCTCTCCCTCTGCCTGTGCCTTTCTCTCTCTCTCTCTCTCTGTCTCACTTGCGAGGGCCCATGACCCCTAATAGCCAATCACCTTACCTGCTGCTCCCAGCCTAAAACATCCAAGCTGCTTATGCCTGGGAAAAGTGGAGGCAAAGCAAATACCCGGACATTTGTTCTCATTTTAAAAACCTGCCTAGACATGAGGACAAGGGGCCAGAAAAGAAGACCTGTCTGGGAAAATGCACATGTATGGTAACCCTAACTTAAGACAACACCCCAATAGTGAGATTCGATATTTGAAAAATGTATACGTTTGTTATAATTTTGCAGGTATAGAATCCAAGTATTGGAGGGTTGTCTTGAATCCCATTCCCCACTGGTACAGAGCAGGGAAAACAGTGGATGGGGGTGGGGTTGGGGTCAGGCAGCCCCCTTGCCCTCTGCCCCCCACTTGTTCCCCCTGCAGCCTTCCTGCCACTTGCACCCCCATGCTCCTGCTCTCCCCAGTCTCTTTCCTCCCTACTCTCCCCAGTCTTTGCCTCTCCTTCTCTTCCCCACCCCCTCTTTCCCTGCTGGCTGATGCTGTTCAGGCTCTTTCTTCCCTGGAGCACAGCACCGAGAGTCACTGCCCCTGTTGGCCACGTAGTGGTGTTAGCACTGCTGATTGGCTGACCCTGGAACAGAATTTCCATGTGTTCCATGCCGTGGAGGAACACCAGCCTGAGGCAGAACTAGCCTGTGCGTGATGGTAAGCGGGGAGAAGGGAACAGCAGGGGAGGGCTGTCTTAGATTTTAGTAAAATACAGTGTCTCTTAGCCAGTGTGCTGTAAAGGTAGTGTGCCATTTTAAAAATGTGAATCCCTTCAGGAAATATTCATATTTTATAATGATAAAAGCAGTAGAATACTAAATGTGTGCATAGTTTTTGCTTTAATACAATTGAGGTCTTTTTTTTTTTTGTGCGAATTGCAGGAAGGAGAGGCTTCTTTGCCTAATTTACTTGTTGTGTGCAGTGACCATGGGATGTCTAAAACTGGTAGTCATGGGGGTTCCTCAGAGGAAGAAGTACACACACCTTTGCTATTTGTCAGCTCTGCTTTCAAAAAAAAAAGCGGTAAGGCTTAAAGCATCTTAATATACTAAAGAAGCTGTTCATAATGACAACAGTAGTTTAAGCTTAATCTTTAGAATGTTGTCAATTTTACTTCATAGTGGCCTTTTACTGCCCAGTAAAAACAGTAAACTTATATATTGGTATGAATTGTTGATATAGTGCACTCTGTTTTAAGTGTATGATCTTGGGACTGAAAAAAGCTGTTACTCAAAATAAGCAATGCTCATTTACTACAGGAATAGCCATTGCTAAGCTTTTTGCACCTCTTTAGGGCTCCTTACCTGGTTTTCAGGGTGTGATCAGATGTAACAATTACAGTGTTTCAGATCCTTTAAAAGGTCTCAAAGGGCCAGTTGGATAAATGTGCAAGCCCTTTGAAACATTCCAAAAGTGTGTGAAATGCTCCAAAATAGTACTTTAAATGAAGCACTGTTTTAGTGTTTCACTGTGGTTATGTATGCATGACAGTTTTCCATCTGTTCAGTCACTGGGTCCCCATGGGTACCCCTACTGCTATTGGTGCTGGTCATACCACTCTCTTTACTGCCACAAGACTTCCAACTTGTAGGCTTCTGCCCTTCTCCCCCTGCTTGGCTGGGGAGAGAGGAGAGTAGAAGGGATTGGAGCTGGAGTGTCAGGCTCTGGAGCTTAGAAACATTTTCCCCCCACTTCCCCAACTCATCCCATCCCTGCTTGACCCCTCTTAGCAGTCTAGGCTCTTTTTTCTCCCCTCTCCCTTACCTCTGAGGGGAGGGGGAAGCAAAGAACACAGCTGGAGGTAACTACAGCTTCCTTTAGAACCTGGCTGGCACTAGAGAAGGCTGCAGCATTTTGAGATGTTCTAGCTAGGAGCAACACACAGGAGTATGTGTGTCCCCTGACTGAAATGTTTCTTTTATTAAACATCTGTCTGCACTCTCAGAGAACCTTTTGCCTGTAATAGCAGCCTTGAAATTGCAAGGACGTAGGGCTTTTCTTTACCTTGATAGCAGCCTGTCCTAGTATTGAGGGGCAGGTCCTGAGCATGACCCAACTAGATGAGTCAACAGCCACATTTCAGATCCAGAAGTTCACTAGGAGGCAGCTCCTCAGTCCCCAGTGCTTGCTCTCAGGCATGCTGGAGAGTGAGGGCTCAAGACCAGTCGCGGGGAATGAGCCTGGAGCAGCATCACTTATATATTTCTGGTTTGGAATTAGTTTGTGTGTTCAGGTGGTGGCAGCATACTTGCCTACTCCTGGTGCTGGATACAGTACTGCTGCAGTAAAAGCAAATCCTTCTTCTGTTCAGGGCTGTTGAAAGCGATGGCTTCTAGTTAGTTTCACTAATTATGTAGGCAAAGAGAGAATATAGGTTACTATGAGGCAAATTTGCTTCAGCAGTTTATGCATCTTAACTGCCATGAAGATCAGCAGTGTTTGTTAAAGTTCAAGTAATAAGTAACAGATTGGGACTAGTATTGTATTATGCAGTTAAGAACAGTACTAGCAAATTACCCTTCAAGAATGACTGGGGGGGGGAGCATGTGAGGCCAGAGCCCTGTGCCCCTGGGCCCGCTCCCCCTTTGCCTCCTGCTCCTTGGGGTCTGGGCCTGCTTCCCACCTCCCTGCTGCAGTGGCAGGGGTGGGGAGAAGTGGGCGTGGGCCTGATGTGGGGGAGGACCGGGCCTGAGGGGGGGGAGAAGCTGGCTCGCCACGGTGGGAGGGAGCAGCAGGCCTGGGCCCACCTGGCAGCAGCGGCAGAATGGGAGAAGCGGGCTCAGAGCCGATGCGGGGAGGTGGGGAAGCAGTGGGCCTGGGCCTGAGGGAGGGGAGGACGTCCAAGCCCAAGCCAGAGGAAAAGCCAGCCCACCGCAGTGGTGGGGGAGAGCAGTGGGCTTGGCCACACATGGCAGTGGCTGGGGGAGGGGAGGCATGAGCCTCCTCCTTGCCCTTAGGCCCAGGTCCACTCTTCCCCCACCTCCCCTCCTCCCTCCCTGTTGACTCTGAGCCCCCTCCTTCCATTTCCCTGCTGCTGCTGGGTCGGCCTGGGCCCACTGCTCCCCCTGCAACAGCGGCGCGGCTTCTCCCTTGGCTTGGGCTTGGTCCTTCTCCCTCCTCCCCCCCATGTGGGGTCCAGGCCCACTCCTCCCCTCCCCCCACTGCCACTGCGACGCAAGCAGTCTTCCCCCAACCTGTGTTGGGCCCAGTCCTTACCCCCCACTGTCTCTTCGTCCCATGTTGGGCCCTGCGGGTCGTGACCATGGTAGGTGGGAGGGGTGGGTCGAGGCCACAGCTGTTGTCCCTTCCATGGCATTCCAAGCCCACTCCCCCATGTGCTGCTGCCAACGTCACCTGCAAGGAGTAAGGGTGGGGTGGGGGGGGGGACGCATGTGATGTCACAGTGCTCCCAGGGCAGCTGCAGTAGGGCTTGGGGCACAAAGCTCAGTGCGTGGCGGCAGCCGCCTCCACCTTGTGCACAGATTGTGGGGGGCCTTCACCAGGGTGCGTGCAGTGGCAGGAGTCCCCCATGCCTGGATGAGCCACCCAGGCTCCAATCAGCAACTACCTTTGTGTACCACTTGGGCTCTGGTGCCTACCTTGTGTACTGCCTTGGCTCTCTCTCAGCCCCCGCAGACTGAGATCAACTGTCAGAGGCTTCGCGGTTGATGGTGATTGACTGGTTGGTGACCACGTATCGTTTTGCATCTGGTTGTGACCGAACCCACCTGGAAGGTGGATTTGAAGGGTTTACCTGCAGGCTAATGCTGTACTGCTCCAGTTCCCTTATGATCCTGTCCTCCTTTCAATTTACATGCCCTGCCTTGTTGGAAACAAAGCATCTGGAAGAGGTTGTCTCATGTCAGAAAAGGGGAGTCCAATGCTAAGTCTGCTGCCACCTCTACTGTTTTTACCCTAGCAATTGTAAACCTGGCTTTACGTGCCATAGTCACCTTAAGGGCAAGAATCGTGGCCTCCAGCCACCCCTATAGCCTCACAGGTTTTACTCAATCTGTGTTTATCTGGTCTCCTGACCATCCTTGCTTCAGGCCCCAGGTCCCTGATCCTGGCCTGGGCTTCAGCCACGCCTCCTCACACCTTTGTTCAGCAGCTTGCTCTTTCTTGGATCCAGGCCTCAGCTCTGTGCTAAGGCTTCAACTCTGTCTCTAGCCCTTTTCCTCTCTCGTTTGTTCTTCTCAGGAAAAAGCCAAAAAAGAAAAAAACTCTGCAATTTGCAGAGCATTCTGCTGTGTAGCTCCTGACCCCTCTTTCCTGTTGTTTCCAGGCCTCTGGGAGATATAAACAAAAACAGAACTTCACTGGGCACAAACTGTCCTCAACAACACTCCCCTCCCCGGTAAACACCAACAGTTCTCAATCAAATCCTCACCCCTTCGGCGCACTTGTTTTCAGCAGGCAGAAAATCCTCCTTTTCTGATGAACTCAGGTTCCTCCTCTCTTTCAAGAGAGTTCTGCTGTCATGCCTCTGCCCCTCTTACCTGCTGTTCCTTGCTGTCAGGCTCTCTGCAAGCAGCACTTGCTCTGCTGGCTACCTGTTCCGCTCTCTTCCTTTCAGTAACAGGGGTAGGGATCCTCTTACGTTGGTGTCCATTAAGTCATGCTCGTACATGACCTTTTATGGTGGACTTCTGTGACAGTTGTGCCTCTTTGGGGCTGTCTATTAGCGGTCCTGCAACACTGATCAAGGGCCAACTGC
This sequence comes from Crocodylus siamensis, assembly GCF_052110815.1. Taxonomy (NCBI): domain Eukaryota; kingdom Metazoa; phylum Chordata; order Crocodylia; family Crocodylidae; genus Crocodylus; species Crocodylus siamensis. The sequence continues at coordinate 110,487,168 of NC_143397.1, read as the reverse complement.
CCGCCTTCTCGCTTGCCATGCCTTGTTATTTTGCTTGATTGGAAGATCTTAATCAAGCGGGAGGATGCCTATTTTTTGTATCAGTGCCTGAGGCACTGTCTGCGGCTCCTTTCCGCCCCTTGCACCGCAGCCCAAGCCTTGCAGATGTATCTGATGTTGTTTAGGTCTGTCCTATTCTCTGCGCCACGTAGATGCTCTCTGGCTTGTTAGCCCGTGCCCCTACCGGTCCCGCGCTGCCCATTCCAAGACTTAGTTTCATAGTGTCTAGTGTTGGAAGGCAGCTGAGTAGATCTAGTCTGATCCCCTGCCATGGCAGGAAAGATTACTGGGGTCAAACGACCCCAGCAAGGTGTTCCTATAACCTCCTCTTAAAGACCCCCAGGGTAGGAGCTAGCACCACTTCTCTTGGAAGTTGGTTCCAGATCCTAGCCGTCCTGACCATGAAGTAGCGCCTCCTGATATCTAGCCTAAATCTACCCTGTACCAGCTTGTGACCGTTATTCCTGGTCACTCCTGGCAGTGCTCGGGGGAACAGGGACTTCCCCAGTGCCTGCTGATCCCCCCTGATTAGTTTGTAAAAGGCCACAAGATCCCCCCTCAGCCTTCTCTTGTGGAGGCTGAACAGGTTCAGGTCCTGTAGCCTCTCCTCATAAGGCCTACCCTGCTGCCCCCTGATCATGAGCGGCTCTCCTCTGGACCCTCTCCATGTTGTCCATATTTTTCTTGAAGTGCGGTGCCCAGAACTGGACGCAGTACTCCAGCTGTGGCCTGACCAGTGCTGCATAGAGGGGGAGGATCACCTCCTTGGGCTTGCTTGAGATGCATCTGTGGATGCATGACAAGGTGTGGTTGGCTTTCTTGACTGCCTCCCCACACTGCCGGCCCATGTTCATCTTGGAGTTGATGATGACTCCAAGATCCTTTTCTGCCTCTGTACTGACAAGAAGGGAGCTCCCCATCCTGTAGTTGTGGTGCCGTTTGTTCCTCCCGAGGTGCATCACCTTGCACTTGTCAGTGTTGAATCCCATCCTATTCTCGTCCGCCCACCCTTGTAACCTGTCTAGGTCCGATTGTAGCCTATTGCTCCCTTCTAGCGTGCCCACATCCCCCCACATCTTAGTGTCATCAGCAAATTTGAACGGGGTGCTTTTTACCCCCTCGTCCAATTCGCTGATGAAGATGTTGAACAGTGCGGGCCCGAGGACCGAGCCCTGCGGAACCCCACTGCCCACATCCCTCTAGGCTGAAAATGACCCGTCCACCATCACTCTCTTGGTGCGGCCCTCCAACCAGTTGGTGACCCAATTGACTGTGTAGGTATCGATACCACAGTCCCCCAGTTTCTTAATGAGAACGGGCTGAGAGACAGTGTCGAAGGCCTTCCGAAAGTCCAGGAAGACTATGTTCACTGCTACCCCTGCATGTAATGATTTGGTGATCTGATCATAGAAGGCCACCAGGTTGGTCTGACAGGACCTGCCACTGATGAACCTGTGTTGGTTGCCCCTAAGCATGAAATTCCCTGCTGGCCCCTCATGGATGTGTGCCAGCATAGTTTTCTCGAACAGCTTACCTGGGATCGAAGTAAGACTAACTGGCCTACAGTTTCCCGGGTCCTCCTTCCCCTTTTTGAAGATGGGAACCACGTTGGCCCTCTTCCAGTCTTCTGGCACCACACCAGAGCACCACGAGTGCTTGTAAAGCCATGCCAGGGGTCCTGCAATGACCTCAGCTAATTCCTTTAGTACTCTAGGTTGGAGATCGTCTGGACCGGCTGACTTGAATACGTCCAGTCCCTCCAGAAGCTCCCCAACTAGTTCCTCACTAACCCTTGGCCTAGGTGTGCCTCCCCTGGGGCTTGAGAGGGGCCCAGTGGGGGGTGGCTGTTCCGGTCCCTGCTTAGGAAGATGGAGGGAAAGAAATTGTTAAATATGTTGGCTTTGTCATCTGGAGAGACGACCAAATTTCCTAACGTGTCCTACAGGGGCCCCACATTACCCGGAACCTTCTTTTTACCCCCTGTGTATTTAAAAGAAGGACTTCTTATTGTCCTTAATCCGGGAAGCTAGTCCCAGTTCCATCTCTGCCTTGGCCTTCCTGACTGCCCCACTACATCCCCGAGCAACTGCACTCTCCTTGGACACTTGGCTCCCCTCCCCTCCCCTCCGGGACCTCAGTGCTTCCCTGACTATTCTCCTTAGCTCTTTGAAGTCTGCCCTCCTGAAATCTAGGGCCGCTGCCTTGCTGCAGGCCTTTGCCACCTTGTGCTGGATGGTGAATTCCAGCAGGCGATGATCACTGTTGGCCAGGTGGTTGAGCACCCACAGCCCCCTCACCAGGTCATCTCCCGTGGCCAGCACCAGGTCCAACAAGGCATCTCCCCTGGTGGGGCTGTGCACCTCCTGCATTCTTGCTAAGAACCTATGTGAGCAGTCAGACCTGACTGACTGCTCTTCCCAGCAGATGTCTGGGAAGTTCAGGTCCCCCATGACTACCACATCCTTAGACTTCACTACCTCTATGAGCTGACCTAAGAATTCCTGGTCGAGCTCTTCTCCTTGGTTGGGAGGTCTGTAGTAGACCCCCACTGTTAAGTCGGTTTCCCCTCGACTGCCTTGTAATCTAACCCAAAGCACTTCAGAGTGCCCATCCTCTGATTCTTTATTAATTGATGAGATTGGGTATTCCTCCTTAACGTAGAGTGCCACTCCCCCACCTTTCCTTCTTATCCTGTCCCTCCTATACAGCTTATAGCCCTTGACATTCACTGCCCAGTCATGTGTTGAGTCCCACCAAGTTTCAGTGATCCCCACTATGTCCGGGTTGGTGTCGGCCAGCAGGAGGGCGAGTTCCTCCTGCTTGTTTCCCATAACTACGAGTGTTTGTGTAGAGGCATTTGAGGCCTCCTGTGGATGTGTGTACTGGCCCCCTAATCACAGCATTGCCCTGGCCCTTGTTGCTTACCTGTATATACGTTTCGCTTGTTGGTCTGGGCTGGGCTGTACTTGTGGGCATTGCTTGGTCTGGCAGGCCGATAATTCCTCCACCCTCATCTTCCCCTTCCCCCGACGAGCCTAGTTTAAAGCCCACCGGAGGAGGTCTGCCAACCTAGAAGAAAACACGCTTACTTTTTGGGGAAAGGTGGAGCCCATCCCATCCAAGCATGTCTCTCGTCGTGATGTGCTGATCATGGTTGAGGAAGCCAAAGCCCGCCTCGAGACACCATTCCTGAAGCTGCCAGTTGGTCTCTGCGATGCACGTTTCATGCTGTCTTCCACGTCCACTCGCTGGTAGGATAAAAGAGAAAACCATCTGCACCCATCTCCTGTAGCACGCACCCCAGAGCATGATAGTCCTCCATCAGGCAATCAGGGCTTCTCCTGGCCGCATCATTAGTACCCACATGGACTAGGACCATGGGGTAGTAATCAGTGGGCTGGATCACGGTTTGGAGCATCCCTTTGATGTTTTGAATTTTCGATCCAGGTAGGCAGTAGACTTCTTGCTAGTGCCCACTCTGGGGCTTCTCCCTGCCCCCCCGCTTGGCTCTGGGGCTTCTCCCTGCCCCCCCCCTTGGCTCTGGGGCTGGGGCCAATGTACCCCAAACAATGCTGCGCCCTCTCTGGCACCAGGAACCCCCATGCTACTGTAGAGTCCCTATGAGGCCTCCTCCAACCCCTAATAGCTTCACCCGGTCCTCTGGTCAAAACAGTAAACACAAGAACACAAAGCCCCTGGGTTACAACATAAAAGCTAGACCGTTCTGGTCAAATGAGAATCCATCCCTACCATAGAGAGAGCGCACCAACCCCAGCAGCAACCAGGGGATGTTCTCACCGTCAGAGTTCTCCCCTTTGTCTGCACTGGCCAAGTTCCTCCTCCCTCAGCCACTGGAGGGAAACTGCCTTCCTGGCCTGCCTGGGCTTAAGAAGGGCTAAGCTCCACCCCTTCCTGTCTCTAGGTTTCACTGGTTGCCCTAGCAACCAGCACCTGCGCAGTCCTGGCAACTGGCACCTGAGCTTCTCCCTTCTCGCCACTAGGGGTCTCTCCGGAGCTGTTTCTGCTCTCAGTCGGAGGGCACCCAAGAGCTCTGTGACACATCTCCCCCCCTTCAGCTCCAGACTCACCAAGCCAATCTTCATCCTTGTGGGAGTTGCCTCCCCCTGGGCTGCTCTCTGGGCTTGTCTTCTGGCACCCAACAATCCAGATACAGGAGGCAGAGGTTTTCAGGCGCCTCCTACTTTCCTTTTCCCCAAGGGCACACCATGTGGGATTTGTTGGGAGTTACCTGCCACAGGTAGTCCCCCCACATTAGCCACCCTAGGTGCACCCAGACTCTATGTATTCTTTGGTCAGGATGTTAGATGCTTTAGCATAGCTATGGTGGGGGGGTCTGTCTCTGAGGCCCCCTTCTTTTTTTCCTCTTCCTCTCCTTCACAAGGTGCTGACCTTTCTCTTCTTGTCTTCTGACAGGCTGGCCTTGACTGGAAAGGCCGGTACTTAGGGGGATCATCCTGCCTCCCAGTAACAGGGTTAGGTTTCCCTGCCACCCAAGCCCTCTTCTTTCTTGTCTGGGATCCTTCTGATTCCCCAGGTCCCTCTTCCTCCTCGTATTGCCTTGAGAAGAAGTCAGCATTTGTATTCAGGGTCCCCGGGTGATGTTTTATCTGAAAACAATATGGCTGTAGCCTAAGGGCCCACCTCATCAGCCTAGCATTGTCCGTTTTCATATTTTGTAGCCAGTGTGAGGGCGTGTGATCAGTGTGAACCAATGTCCTAATTGATAGTACCGGAACATTTCGATAGCCCATTTAACTGCCAAATGCTCCTTTTCTATTTTGGCGTAATTCCGTTCTGGTGGATGTAATTTCCTACTTATGTAGGCTATAGGGCGTTCTTCTCCCTCTCTCTGCATCAACACCGCTCCAATAGCTACTTTTGAGGCATCGGTCTGTACTTGGAACGATTTATTAAAGTCAGGTGTATATAAAAGGTGTTGCAAGCACAGTGTATCCTTCACTGCTTGGAAAGCCTCTTCCACAGCTGGTGTCCATCTCACCTTGGTAGGGGCTTCCACCTTTGTCATCTCTGTCAAAGGTTCCACCACCTCCGCAAAATGAGGTGCAAACCTCCTATAATAATTGGCTAACCCCAAAAAGGCTCTCACTTGCCTTTTAGTATGAGGAGCTTGATACCTCTGTAGGGCCTCCACCTTGCTTAACAATGGTCTTACCCATCCGCTTCCTACTAGGAATCCCAGATATTGGGTTTCCTTTTCCCCTATTGTGCATTTTTTCGGATTGGCCATCAACCCGGCCCTTCAAGTCCTGCACTGCTGCTTTCAGTGTGGTGAGGTGCTCTGCCCAGCTTGCGGTGCAGATTACAATATTGTCAATTTAAGCCACAGCGTAGTCCCCCATGTAGAGCTAAGACTCTGTCCATTAGACATTGAAATCTAGCTGCAGCTCCATGTAATCCGAACGGCATACGTCAGAATTAGAAAAGACCCTAGGGGGTGGCGAATGCTGTCTTTTCTTGATCCTCGGGAGCCACTAGGATCTGCCAGTACCCTTTTGTCCGGTCTAGGGTGGAGTTATAGTGCGCTTGCCCAATGTTCTCTATCAGTTCTTCTATTCTTGGCATTGGGTATGCACTGAACCTAGCTACTGCATTCACCTTCTGGAAATCAATGCAGAGGTGAATTTTCCCATCGGGCTTTGGTACTGCCACAATGGGGCTCTGCCAGTCGCTGTGTGATTCGCATATAATGCCTCTCTCCAGCATCATTGTTATTTCTGTTTTTATTTGGCTCTGCAGTTGTTTGGGAATCCGCCGCCAGTGCTCACAGACCACCTGGCCTGGAGGTGTTCTTATTCGATGTACCACACCCTGAGCTTCCCCAGGTGTTTCCTGGAATACATCTCCATACTCCTTGATTAGCTCGGTGACCTGTCTTTTCTGTGCTTTTGATAGTCGTGGGGCCAGTTCCACGTTCCCCGTCCACTCTCCTTAGTCAATGAGGGTCCCAATTCCAATTCCTTGGGATGGAGGGATAGGTACATGCATTCCTGGTCCTCCCACGTTAGCATGTTAATGTGGTATACTTGCTTCTTCTTCTGTTTATCTATCTGGTACACCTTGTAGTCTACGGGCCCTACTTGGCGTACTACTTTGTAGGGTCCCTGTCACTGCGCAAGCAACTTACTTTCCCGGTCTGGCAATAGAACCAACACATTATCTCCCACCTCGAATTTTCTTGTCCATGTGCCTCGGTTGTAATATCTCATTTGACATTGTTGTGCCTCCCTGAGATTTCCTAGGCCCGCACTTCGGGCTGCTTCCACACGTTCCCACACATGTATTACATATTGGATTAAGTTCTGGTCTTTACTCTGCTGTTCCTCCCAGCTTTCTTTAGTCAGATCCAGAATCCCTCTTGGTTGGCGGCCGTATAATAATTTGAAGGGTGAAAACTCAGTCGAGGCTTGTGGTGCTTCCCTTACTGCAAACAACAACGGTGGTATCATTTTATCCCACTCCTGAGGTCTGTCGACCACGAACTTCTTTAACGTCTGCTTAAGCATCTGATTGAAACGTTCTACAAGTCCATCTGTTTGGGGGTGGTATGCTGCCATTCTTGGGTGTTTAATTACTAAAGCTTTGCTCACTCCCTCAAACACCCACGATGTGAAATTCGTTCCCTGATCCGACAGCAGTTCTTTAGGGAGTCCAACAAAGGAAAATATCTTCACCAGTTCATTTGCCACCTTTGGGGCAGATATGGTCTGCATCGGCACTGCTTCCAGATACTTTGTGGCATAATCCAGTAGATCTAATATGTGCTGGTTCCCGGTGCTACTTCGGGGGAGTGGCTCCACGATGTCCAGTGCCACCTGCTCAAAGGGAACCTCCACCACAGTATTGGAACTAAAGGAGCCTTTGGGGGTGGTCTTGGATTCACTTTTTGGCACACAGGACATGAAGTGCAATACTTCGCCACTTCCCGCAACAGTCCTGGCCAAAAAAACCTTGCCTGAATATGGGCTTCAGTCTTGTCCTTGCCCAAATGTCCCCCCATAGGGAGCTCATGAGCCACCTTCAACAAAGCTCGCCGATAGCGCCGAGGCACCAGCAACTGTGCAGCCTCCCCTCCTTCAGGCTTCCCCGGCTTCTCTCGGTACAGGAGGTCATTTCTGATCTCGAACCTCGGCGTTGTGTTCATCAGTACCGGCTGTAATATCTCTCCGTTTCGTTGGGCCAAATGTTCTTGTAACGCTGGCTGAAAATCTGGCTCCCAACTTTGCTCCAACTGGAAATGCTTATCTTCCTGTAAGTATGTGATGTCCACCTCTTGTTCACCCCTTTCTTCGGAAGGGCGTGGTTCGGTTGTGCCTGTGAACACTTCTGCCTTCTCCCCTAGCCTCACATTGGCTATCTCCTCCAGCAGTTTGGGCCAGTCGCAGCCCAACACCACTGGATAAGGCAAATGTTCAGCAAGTCCAGCCAGCGTCTGATGGGTCCTCTTGTCTACTTGTAGGGTGGCCCTCACCCTGTCGATTTTGAGGGGGTCCCCACACCAACATTGCACTTTCACTCTATCAGCTACTCCCTTTTCTTTTGTTGGTACCATGTCCCCCCCGCATCATAGTCTGTAATGAGCCTGAATCTAACATAGCTCATACCTTTTTCCCCATTGACTATCACGTCCACCGTTAGTGTGGGCAGCTCGTTTCTTGCCTCAGTGTCGACTTGGGTCCCTTAGCCACACATCCCTACCCAGATAGTTGGTTGCGGGTGGGTGCCTCCGTTTGTGTTGGCTAACAGTGCTTTTCGTCCTGTGGCATGATCCCGTAGGCCTAGTGCAGTTAGACATAGCCGATCTTCGACTTGCTGTTGTGGCTCTGGGTCTGGTGTTGGTATCCACTCCCGTTGCACTCTCTTGATGGACCCAAGGGCTCATTTCCTCATATGGACAAACCAGCTTCTTAGGGTGCGAATGGCCGTATGAAAGATTCCCGGCCAGTGCACCACTGTTACAGTTGTGCCTCTTCGGGGCTGTCTATTAGTGGTCCCACAACACTGATCAATGGCCAACTGCCTGCCTTCTTGCCTGCCACGCCTTGTTGTTATTTTACTTGATTGGAAGATCTTAATCAAGCGGGAGGCTGCCTATTCTTTGTCTCAGTGCCTGAGGCACTATCTGTGGCTCCTTTCCTCCCCTTACACCTCAGCCCAAGCCTCGCAGATGTATCTGAAGTTGTTCAGGTCTGTCCTACTCTCCGTGCCACGTGGATGCTCTCTGGCTTGTCCCTCAGCCTGCGCCCTCTAGCTAGTCTCACAGCCCGCGCCCCTACCGGTGCCCTCTAGCTTGTCCCGCACTGCCCATTCTGGGACTTCTCACTAGTGCCCACTCCGGGGCTCCTCGCTGCCCTCCCCCTTTACTCGGGGCTCCTCGCTGGCCCCCCCAGCTCCGGGGCTTCTCCCTGCCCCCTGGCTCCGGGGCTGGGGCCAGTGCACCCCAAACAGTGCTGCGCCCTCTCTGGCGCCAGGAACCCCCACGCTACTGTGGAGTCCCTGTGAGGCCTCCTCCAACCCCTAATAGCTTCACCCGGTCCTCCGGTCAAAACAGTAAACACAAGAACACAAAGCCCCTGGGTTACAACATAAAAGCTAGACCGTTCTGGTCAAATGAGAATCCATCCCTACCATAGAGAGAGCACACCAACCCCAGCAGCAACCAGGGGATGTTCTCACCATCAGAGTTCTCCCTTTTGTCTGCACTGGCTGAGTTCCTCCTCCCTCGGCCGCTGGAGGGAAACTGCCCTCCTGGCCTCCTGCCTGGGCTTAAGGGCTAAGCTCCACCCCTTCCTGTCTCTAGGTTTCACTGGTTGCCCTAGCAACCAGCACCTGTGCAGTCCTGGCGACTGGCAGCTGAGTTTCCTCCTTCTCGCCACTAGGGGTCTCTCCCGAGACGTTTCTGCTCTCTGTCGCAGGGCACCTGAGAGCTCTGCGACAACTTCTCTAAGAAACTTACTGTTTTTTCAAGTGGCTGAGGTACTTCCAAATGTCATCTATCTGTGAAGTTGGTATCCAGCTGAATGTATTAAGTCTTATAAATATAATCTGAACTTGTTAGTCCCCCAGCTGTAGTAAATGTACTATTCTGTTACTTATTCCAGCAGTGCTCATCCTTCTGGCTTTGTAGGCTGGATAAGTGGCACAGGGCTGGCTTGCAGGCCAGATCCAGTACGTGGTGGGCATGTGGGGTTGGTCTGCAAGTGCGATATAGCACGTGAGCCCAGTTCTGGCCACTGAATCCATCTGTAGAATGATCCCTCTACATCAGCCCCACTGTGCACTGACATGATTTACTATGTAGGGCTACATCATTCAGCCTGAAGGGCTATCTGTGGGTCTGGAAATTTGGTGTCAGTGGAGCTGCCACCAAATTTCTAGACCTATGCAGAGACCCACAGACCAGATGACATGGCCTTAGGAGCCAGACTATGGTGGGAGGTTGAGCACATCTGATTTATTATGTTTTGTGCATACATTATTTAGTGAAAGCAATAAGAGATTCATAACTGGATGTTCCAGTCAGTGAGCCTGGGCCGTCAGCAGTCGTGACTGAGCAGTAGAATAAACTTTGCTACTTCAGCTAGATCACCCTGTTTCCTCCAGCTCTTTGTTACTGAACATCGTCCCTTCCTGTTCAGTGTCTGAGTGAGCCCTAGGAATGTTGATGGAGATGGTTTTTCAGATGTAAGAGTGAGCCAAGAAAATTTGAACCTAGAAGTGTTTCCTGGTAACTCAGGGTTGAATTCTGATCTGGAGGTACACCCACAGCTCTTATGGAAGTCCTTGAATTGCATGGGCACACCTGAAGATGAGCTGTGGCCCATGATATTTTTGATAAGCACAGAAAAAATTCACAGGCATTCTGGTAGGATTTTTCTCTGCAGGGTTTATTGTACTTTGCATGACAGAGTGCTTAGTGTGCCTGTCACTTGAAGAGGAAAAGCTGGGGGAGTAGCAGCAGGCAGGTGGTAGGGGCCAAGTAAGGAGGCACCTGACCCAGAGGGGGCCTGGCTTGAGCCATGTAAGTCTGGGGCCTGAGCTGGTCAGGCAGGCTTGCCCTGAGTGTCTCAGGGAGAGGTCCTCCTGGCAGTGGGGCTGCAGCAGGGCTCCTGGGTAACATCTGAGCTGTGGTAAGCAATGCTAGTGGTTTGTGGAAGGGACTAAATGGTGGAGGAGGTCCCAACAGGCCTGAGAGAGGGTCAGATGTCTGGGAAGTAAGGCTGGAGTCTTGTAATAGGGCAGAGCATGAGGGCCTGAGAGCAGAGTGTGGAGCCAGAGCCTAGAGAGAGGGCCAAGTATCAGCAGGGCCAGAGAGCCCAGAGGTCTGAAGCTTAGGAGGGCTGAGCCTCAGAAAGGCCAAGGGAACCCAAAGGTTTCTCTGGCCTAGGGGCCAAAGGCTGAGCAGGGCCACAGCTGGTGACTGGTGGGGCAGAGGAGCCCAGGAGTTTCACCTGGCCTAGGAATGGGGCTAGGGCCAAGAGAGAGGGTCCAGAGACTGGAGGTCACATCTGGAGACTGAGGGGGCTAAGGAGCCTATAGCCCAGGAGGGGCAAGGACTGGGGCTGGGACCCTCTAGTCCAGGAAGGGCATGTATCAGCATATCATCTGTGAGGTATGGGCGTGGTGCAAAGGAGCAGTCAGAGCCACATAATTGGTTCTTAAGGCAATGACCATGGACACCTGTGGTCATGAGGGTGAAATCAGGCTTGGGAAGCCTCCCTTTCCTAAAAGTACCATTTCATCAAGGTGAGGTGAAAGGGAGCTTGTCAAGAGAAGGTCAAGGAGGCATGGGCGGAGGGGGCTCGAGGGACATCACAGCCACCCCTGGAGTGCAACCCTGTTACACTTGATAGTTGCACCAGTAATGATCTTTTGCTGTAGGGTAAATCTTTGATTTAGTTTTCTTGATGCTATAGTACTTTGAAACTTGTATGTAGTTTCCCCTTGCAATACCTTTTCTCTTTAGTTGGAATTTTAGTGACTCTCCTTATTTAATCTTATTTTTGATAACCTGCAAACAGTATGTGCTATGGTTAATATGAGAAACCTTTTTTGTTTATGCTGTCATGTAATCTTGTTAGTTATGTCTGATTTAGTGCGCTGCTCAAGTATTACTTGTATAACATTTTAGAGTTGTTAAACCCTGGGGTTGGTAAGTAAATTTGGAAGATTCTTATATTTTTAGCCAGTGCGCAACTGTCTTGTCTTCAGCAGCAATCTGTGCAAAAAGGATTTGGGGATTATAGGTGACATTTCAAGTGTCCACAAGAATAAATAGAAATCATCAAAACATGAGGCTGAAGTTGGTTCCTTACTCCTGGTTCTTTATTCCTGGTTCCTTTTTCAAAGCTAATCCTTACACAAATAAAGGTTGTTAGTAATGAATAACACAGGCTAAAGAGTTAGGATATCATCAAAATTTAGGATTGTCAAACGATTAAAAAATCTGATTGCAATTAGTTGCTCAATTAAAAAAAATTAGTTGCAATTAATCGCAATTTTAATCACAGAGCTAAAAACTCAATTATGTGCAGAAAACTCAGTGTTATGCAGAATTATGCAGGGACTTTGTATGGTTGGGGTGTGTTGGGGGGAAGGAATTTCTGGAGTGTGGGAGGCTGTGGGGGTGTGTGTGTGGGGCTGGACTCTTGGGGGGGGGGTTCCTTCATATCTTGGCAGGATGTGAGGTACTGTGGGTCAGGAGTCGGGCAGCAACAGGGCTGGGGAGGCTGTGGCTTGGGAGTGAGGGGCAGACACGCACACAGGCACAGACAGACACGACCTAGAAGGTAAGTCTGTGGAGAAGAGGGAAGGGGCAGATCAAGGCCCCCATGGTGTGGGAGGGAATGGGGCAGGGGCTGGGGCGGGTTATAGGATGAAGCTGTGGGCGGCTCATCCAGGGGGATGCGGGGACTGCTCCCGCAGCTGTATGTACCCCCAGGGGGGAGGCAGAGGAGGCACATTCCCCCTGGATTTGTGCATGGGGCAGAAATGGGCTGCTGCTGTGTGCTGGGCTCTGAGCCCCACTGCCTTTGCCTTGGGAGCCTCGTGATGCCATGCTGTGCCTCCCACTGCTGGGTGGGTAGGGGACACGGCACAGCTAGCACGTGACTCCTGGGGCTGCAGTCCACAGCGGCAGCTTGCCTCTGCCCCGTGTACAAATCTGGGGGGCATGTGTCCCCTGTGCCTCCCCTTGGGGGTGCATGCGGTGGTGGGAGCATCCCCCTACTGCATCCTTGGATGAACTGCAGCTCTGTCCCATGACCCGCCCTTTCCCTGCCCCATTCCCTCCTTCACCATGGAGGCCTCAATTGGCCCCCCTGTACAAGGTCGAAAACCACGCGTGCAATTAACTTGTTACAAAAATTAACTGGAACATCAATTAGTGTGTTAATTGTGATTGACGCCCCTATCAAAAATGTATGTTTACTAATAAAAATTTAAAATATGTATGAAGTACATAGATATGAAAAAAGACTTGAGATTAGGCTGGGATTGTGGGGCAAAATCCTGTTTGGGTTACCTCAGAACACACGTTTGTCACCAGGGGACACTTCTGAATAAGCCTAAGTAGGGTGCTGCTCAAACCAAAGCTTGGTGTTTTTGCCTGCCAGTCTGCTCACTGATGGGACCCTGTCTAGGCTTGTGTGCTATGTGTATGACACTAAATAAGTGTTACTTATAGTTTCAATTTAATCAAATCAAGAGAAAGATCTTATAAAGGGGGACAAGGCAAAATGCCGCTTTTATTGATTAAATAAATGAGACGGGGAAGGTCAGACACACCATTAATGCAAACAGACACATATCATCATGCACATTGGTACACCCAGATATACACAAGACAGCCATTCCATTCAGGTGTTATAGTTACCAGCAGCAGTTGCTCAATGGCAGCACCGGGTGGCCAGCTGAGACTTGCTGAGAGGAAGATGAAGACAGCAGCTCGAGCAGGGTGAACAGACGCATCTGTGCTCTGAAGAAAGCATCAGAGAGAGGCTCACCCAACTTGGCATTTTCCAGAGTCCTCTTTTATAGGGATTGGCATTCCTTGTTCAACACTTCGGGGTTTTTCCATACCCAATTTCTGTTTTTGCAGTTGTTTCTCATCCATCCTCTGCTTATCTCGGCCCGAGATCAGTTTGGTTGTAGAAGTTGCTATCTCAGCCTTGAAGTGTCCTTGCTGCACATTTGGCAGGATGTGCACATTCTTCTTCTTGGTTATCTCCTTTGTGCCCTAGGCCTCAAAGGGATTCTTTAGCCATCTATTAATTAGTTTATTTACTGGTACCTTACACATTTGGTGCCTTGTTGCTTACACAAACAGTTGCATCTTCCTTTTCTGTCTCTATGCCATTCTCTCACCGTTTACCCCTTTCACATACTCATACACAAAAGGTCATACACTTATGTCAAGCAAGAGAATACAAAATGGAGTTTTCAAGTTACTTAGAGGATAAGACTAACTTGGTTATAAATCCAGTATTTCACTACTATCGTAATCTATGTTAACATCAGTTATATTAGTTCAGTTCATGCTACATAAGGAACTGTGTTTGGGCTAGGACTTCGGGTGAAAATCTTTTTTGGGTCACTCCAGAGCACAAGAAACTGCCACCAAAAAAATCTCTCAAAGAAGTCTGGGCAGAGTCTTGCCTGACCCAGAGCTCAGTTTCTGTGTGCCAGGCTGCCAACTTGCAGGCCCCTGGGCCTGAATAAAGATCTGGATATCACCTAGGATTATGGGTAGAAATCCTTGTCAGGTCACCCCAAAGCACATGTCTCCACTCCCAGGGGACTCTTCTGAAGAAGCCTTGGCAGAATCCTGCTAAACCCAAAGCTCAGTTTGTGAGTACCAGACTGCCAACTCACGGGCCCCCAGGTCTTTATGCTACATATTTAGCCTCAGATGAGGAACTGGATTTCGGTTGAGATTGTGGCTGGAAATCTTTTTTGGATAACCCCAAAACACAAGGTCTAGCGAATGGAGGACTTCCAAAGCTTGGTTTGTGAGTGCTACCCTGACAACTGTGACAGGCCTGAATAATGAGTTGGGTTTGGGCTGGGATTATGGGTGGAAATCCTTTTGGGTCACCCTGAAGCACAAGATTCTACCATTGGGGAAGTCTTCCAAAGAAGCCTGGGCAGAGTCCTGCCTAATCTGAACTTCTGTTTCTGAGTGCCAAGCTGCTCACTCACAGCCTGCCTGCCTGCTGATGGTCGCCCAGACGTGCACTATGTATATAGCACTGAATAAGAAACTGTGGGGGCTGGGATTACTGGTGGAAATTCTCTTCTGATCACCCCAAAATGCATACCTCTGCCATTGGGAGATTCTCCTGAAGAAGCCTGGGTAGAGTCTTGCCCGACCCAAAGCTTGGTTTGCGAGTGCCAGGCTGCTGCTCACAGGCCCTTGGGCCTGAGTAAAGAGCTGGATTTGGGATGGTGTTGCAGGTGGAAATCCTTTTCAGGCCATCCCAGACCTCACATTTCTGGCATCTGGGGATTCTTGCAGAACTCTGCCCAGGCTTCTTTGCCCAACCTGAAGCTCAATATGTGAATGCCATGCTGCCAACTCACAGGCCCTGAGGCCTGAACAACTGGTTGGGTTTGGGCTGGTATTATAGTTGGAAAATCTTCTTGGGTCACCCCAGACTGCATATCTTTGTCATCAGAGGAGTCTCCCCAAGAAGCCTGGGCAGAATCCTGCCCGACTCTATGCTTGGTTTGCAAGTGCCAACTTGACAGGCCCCAGGCCTATGTGCCTGTACTTAGCCCCAAATTTGCATCTGAATTTGGGCAGGATTATTGGGTAAAATATTCTTCAAATCAGCCCAGAATACACATAACTACCACCTGGAGACTTTTCCTCAAGAATTGTGGGAGGCCCTTGCCTGGCCTGAATCTCTGTTTTTGCATGTCACCCTGTCAATTTTTGCCCTCCAGAGCAGCGTACTATTTACGTAGAACTGAATGAAATGATTTGTGGCTTGGGCTATGGGTGAAAATCCTTTTTGGATCACCCCAAGACACACATCTCTGTCACCAGGGGATTCTCTGGAAGAAGTCTGGGCAGGGTACTGCCTGATTCAGAGCTTGATTGTTTTTGCGTGCCATCCTGCCAACTGACAGCCCCCCATACGTGTGTTGTGTCTGTTTCTATGAATAAGGAGCTGAATGTGGGCTGGAATTATTGGGCAAAATCCTTTCTGGATTACCCCAAAACACTCCTCTCTATCACCAAGCACCTCTCTGGAAGAAGTCTGGGCAGGTCTCTGCTTGACCTGCTGCTCAGTTTTTGAGTGCCAGCCTTCCACCCACCCGTCAATATCCACATGCTTATTTTGGGCTGGGATTATGGGGAAAACCTCCTTTGGGTCCCCACAAACCACACAACTCCCTGACTGGTGGATCTTCCGACTAATTCTGGGCAAGATGGTGCCTGACCTTGAGCTTGGTTTTTGCATTCCAGCATGGTAACTGAGAGCTCTCCAGGCTTCTTTGCTAAGTAATCAGCACCAAAGAAAGGGCTGAGGTTTATTTGGGATTTCCAAACAAAATCCTTTTTGGTCACTTCAATCTACGGCTCTCCACCACTGAGCGACTCTTGCACAGAAGGCTTTTCAGGCCACATTTGATCCTTAGCTTTTTCCACCAGAGGTTTTTGTACGTGACATTAAGTAATTTGGTAGTGTAAGAGTTTTGCTGAAGCTGCGACGACATTAAGTAAGTTGAAATAAAATTGTGTGTGTTAATTAGGTCTATATCAAATTACTGAATCATAGAAAGTTAGGGTTGGGGGGGACCTCCATTGGTCATCTAATCCCAACCCCTGCTCAAACCAGGATTGTCTCCAACTATATAATTCCAGCCAAGGCTTTGTCTAGCCAGATCATAAAAACCTCCAAGGATGGAGATTCCACAGCCTCTCTGGGTAACCTGTCCAGTATTTTACTGTCTACCTAGTGCAAAAGATATTAGAAAAACTAACCTAAACTTCCCTTGCTGCAACATGAGACCATTGCTCCTTGTTCTGCCACCACTGGGAACAGTTGCTCCATCCTCTTTGGAAACTACCCTTCAGGTATTTGAAGGATGCTGTTAGATCCCCTCTCAGTCTTCTGTTCTCTAAACTAAGCTCAGTCTCCTCACTCTCTCCTGATAAGTAGTGTGCCTCAATCCTCTAACCATTTCTTTTTTTCCCTGCTTCCTTGCATCAAGTTTAAGGGCTCCCCATGAAAGATGGGCGTGGAGGGGGCAAACCAACTTGCGAATTGACCAGCAAACTGCCTGCAAACAGTTTGCCCTGTTTGCTGCCCCTGTACACTCACTCCCTGACTCAAGGAGTCTCCTTTTATACCCTGCTGGGCTTGGACTGGCTCTGTGTCCTTGTTAGGGCTTTTGTCAGGCATCAGGCAGTAATCACTCAGCTAGCAATACTCCCAGCTTCTTCAGAGCACACGCTTAAACACACACAGGACAAGGTGTGGTACATTACCCAACTACATTGTACATGTTTTAATTCATGGCTGTATAGCACTTTCAGGGACCTGATTGTGCAAAAAATGTCACTTGTGCAAGTGCCCTAAGTGTCTACAAGGCCATTCAGCAGAAGGGAGATTAGTTGGGCCCAATTGAGCCACATGGGTAGAAGGGGCATGGCTCAGCCTCAGTCCAGCCAGGCAGGGCTTGAAAATTTGCCAGCGGAGGAGGGGTGTCAGTATGAATCTCCATTGCTCCCCTGCTGCCAAATTTTGCAACCATTGCAGAAACCCACAGGCTGAATGCTAGGGATATACATATCATTAAAAAAAATTATCCATTTAACCACCTCTTAATTATATTGGTTAAGCAATAACACATACCTTGATTAGCGACCTCTGGCAGGAATGGTCTTGGCCCCTTATGTCTTTACCGTGTGCCAGGTGCTAGGCCACTGGTGGGGGGTGACAGGCACAGCTGAGCCACTAGGGGGCACTGCCCAGCTGTGGTGCTGTGGTTTCGCCTTGCCCTCCCAGGCTGGGGCTGTGACTTTTTCTGTGTCTGCATCCTATTGCCATGGGTAGGGAGGGAGGTACTGGCCTCTGTTTGGGCTTGGTTGTGGCCTTCCTGCCACAGCAGCGAACCTTCTGGCCCTGCAGTGGGTCTGCCTAGCATCTTTTCAGCGGCAGGGCAATGGGAGATGGGTGATAGGCTCCTTGCATTTCCTGCTGCGCTTGGACCTGAAAGGCTCCTCCAGTCTGCCAGCCAGGCTCTCCCCAGCTCACCCTTGGGGAAGGGGAGGTCTGGTCCCAGCAGGAGAGCCCCAAGTGGGCATGCTGCATCCTTCCCTGTCCCACCTGTGGTGCTGGGGCCGTGCAGGGCCTGGCCTAGGGCTGGGCTGAGTGCATGGCTGGCTTGGCCCGAGGAGGTGCCATGGCAGCTGGAGTAGGCAGCACTGAGTTTGAGGGGTCGCCACTGGCCCTTTGTGCCATGTGCACAGCCCAAGGGCATTCTTGAGGGGCGGTGGAGCAGGGATCCCAGGGGGAGCATTAGGGCTGCAATAGCAGCCTCCCAGGCTGGAGCTGTTGCATTGCTGCCCCTCAGGGACACCCTGGGGCTGCACTCACTGTGCAAGGGGCTGGTGGCAATCGCTCAGTCCTGGCGCCGTCTGCTCCAGTTGCCATGGCACCTGAGGCTGAGCCAGTACGCCTGTCAGAAGGTTCTCCGATCGGACCAGACTCCCCATTCCCCCAGGGCAAGAGTCCAGGTCCAGGCCACAGTTGAACAAATGTGGTGGGATGCAGAGGGAGCCCATTGTCTGTTGCTCTACCTAGGCCTTGCTGCTGAGGCCTGGCACCTTCCTCCCTCTCTTCTCGTGAGGGTGGGATCCAGGCACAGGAGAGGTCCCTATTCTGAGCCCATGGGGGAAAGGGGAAGCCATGGCTCCACAGCTGGGCAGTGCCCCTTAGTGGCTTGGTTGTGCCTGCCACCCACCACTTGTGGCTCCTCGCCAGCGGCCTGGGGCCCACACAGCGCTGGGTGCACAGTAAAAACATATGGGGCTGGGGTCAGGGCTAGGGCCACCAGAGGGCATTAAATTGTAAACAGTAATTAGTAAGCGGGATAAATATAATTGTCCCTTTATCATTTATATCCCGACTGGATGCCATGGCTCCACAGGCCAGATTTGGGTTGTGGTCTGGGGATTAAACATCACTGATCTAGCACATAACAGTGAGGCCCTGATCTTAAATCAGTCTTTGCTGCAAATGTAATGGTTCTGGAAAGCTGTGAATCTACATTATTTTAATTTTTCATTTTTCTGTGAATGCTTACAAAAATAATTGGCAATTGTAAGTGCATATTTCAAGAAATCTTACCCCCCACTTTCTTAGTGTTTTATCTAGAACATGGATTGTCAAGTGCTCTCATGCTGTTGACTTTAGCTTAATAAAAAACAGTCTCAAAGATTATCTCTTGAGTATCCTTGCTGTAGCAACATTTACTAATATTGAAGAATAATATTTGTTAAGGATTTAATAAACTATAGCTGTCTTCTGCTGCAGTCTAGAAACTGGAAAAAAAAGAGGAACCAGTGTCATTTTATCAGCCAAGGTCTCTGTGGACCACAGTTTGGAACATCTATTCTAGGGCATGTGAACACATTTTGAAACGATGTAAGCTGTCTTTTTAAAAAATGAGACCAGTCTTATAATGTCAATATTCCTTTTCATATTCCAGGCTCCTTAAAACAACCAGGACTTGTGCAGCAGATTGATTTAGCTGCCACATTGGCAATAGGTCTTGGTCTGCCAATCGCAAGAAACAGCATTGGGAATCTCATATTGCCTGTCATAGAAGGGAAGACAATGAGAGAACAACTAAGGTTCTTGCACTTGAATGGGTTTCAGCTTAGTCAACTACTTCAAGAGAATGTACCTACATATGAAAAAGGTAAATTAAAATTATCGTTTTGGCATCTACAGGGATTATGTTTATCCATGAAACTTAAATTTGAGGTTTTAGGACCAACAACACAGTGAACTACTACAAACTGATAGTTCAGCCCAGGTACGTGTTGAGAGATCATGCTGAGGTTAAGCTTATTCATTTGTTTATTCCTTGTTGTTTTGTATATGTTTATCATAAAGGATCCCATCCTAAAGATGGTAGGACCAAGGAAGTGGTTCATAGTACGTAGCCATTTCAACTTCATATGCAACTGAAGCTCTGTGGTATGGAAACTGCTATTTAGAAAAATGCCAAACTTAATTTCTTCAGCCTTGTGATGGAACAAGTTTTTCTGCATGTAGTAACATTTTGAAACCTCATTAAATAATCACTGAGTAACAGAAAATCTATGCTTTGGTACCTGTTTGCGGGGAAAAGGAGTTGAAAAAGATTCTCAGAAATATCATTACATGAGCCCCAACTCAATGATTTTTACAGCATTTCATCTGTGGTATGAATTGTCATACACAGTGGGCACCTATAAAATCAGAAGGACATTTATAGAATTTATTTTAAAAAGTGTAAGTAACATAAGTATGTTCAGAGAAAGGAACAAGGAAGGATTTGGAGGGAGGGACAAGTGGTGTCGGAATAATGTGGTGGTCAGGAACTTGCAGCAAGATAAGCAAGGCCGGATGAGGGCTGAAGGTGGTTGATAGAAGCAGGCATAGATGAGTTTGCAAGCACCAAATGAAATGAGGGAGCCCTGACAGAGTAAGTAAACTGCTCATCTGAGAAATTTAGTGCTGAGATTGTAAAGTGAAGTTAATACGGGAGTTTACAAATAAATGACTGGTCAGAGGTAGGGAGTTGGGTACAATAAGTGTTGGCGCTATCAAGTGAAGCAGAGTCCTTAAAACCTTAGCTTCTGGTCCTGATGGATATTGTGATAGAATGGCTTGACCACAAAGTATTACTGTAATTTAATATAATAATGGACAAAGAGTAGATGACAGAATGTTAACCAGATCTTTAATGATCAGCATAGGTTAAGACTAATTGTATTTTAATATCATGTCAGTTAATAATAACTAAACCTGGGTTTAGTATCTTATAGTAATAAGTATGGTTGGAGCAGGAAAAGGCTAATAATGGGAGCTCAGGGACTGATATTGGGACTTCTTTCTCTTTTTCTGGTCTCACAGGCCTTGAGGGCCTATAACCACCTTAACTACTGCCTCACATCTCCTCCTGTCTTGTGCAGTCTTGTTCTACCTTTGTCACATCTTTGCCTATACCTTCCAGATCAGATATTTGGATCAGATATTAGTGAATGCAATTCAGTTTTTTGTTGCACAGCTCCCTTTACTCAGCACAAATGAGTAATATTGCCTCTCATTTGAAGAAATGGGATTTGAGGGGTGGTTTAGTGTTGCTGGAAGTTGCCAGGATTTCTGCTACCAGGGTTGGAAAGAGCTGGCAGTTTCTCCCATCCTTTGTTTTATTACTTTAAGGTTTATCAGTCTTTTTTCATGCAGAAGAAACTTTATTTTAACGTCTAGCTTTGATCTCTGTTTCTTTAGCTGAGGAATGAAATGGAAGGTATGGTGACAGCAGAATATAGTGCTATGTAGAGATACCTGACCTAACTCTAAATGCAAGCAATTATAGCCATATTAGTGGGCACAGCTACACATTCATTAATGCACAATGTTATTGCACATTTAATTTAGTACTTGTATAATCAAGTACTAACTAAATAAGCGGTAATCGAAGTTACTGCAGAGTAGCGCCGCTGAACGTCTTTTTAACAATGCTACTGCTCGGTAGCATAATAATACTGTGCGGTAACATATTAACACTGTTTGTGCTGTGTTGCGTTACTGCACAGTATTATTAGGCTACTGGGCAGTTAGCATCTAGTGTGGACACGCTCAGAGTGGTGTTTCACCTAGACTAAACAGTATATTAATAAGCAGAGAATTAGCCAGGGTGAGTTGCTGCTGTAATGCAACTGTCCTACTCTATTTCATGCACCAGGTTCTGTGCAATAATAAGGGGAATCCTTTTGGACTGTAGAAGCTGGGTCTTTGTTAAGAGTACTGCTTTGGCACTTGTGCCAAGGACTATTGTTCTATGAGCATATGGAGCTTCCTGAAAGCTTATTGGTATCACCCTCCAAATTTATCCCTCCTATCACTTCTGTTCCAACTTGCATATTCCTTGCACGTAGTTAATTTAGAACTAAGTTACCTATGCATGGCACTGCATTGTGCTATATATTCAAAGCTTAGGGTGGGAAGATAGTAAAGATGTTTATGTTTGTTTCTTGTTAATATGTATCATCAATACAGAGGTCCTGCTATGGGGGAGCTAGAGTTATAGCATCTATTGTCCAATTAATATTTCCTGCTGCAGCGACAGTGAAGACTTGTAAGGATGGAGTCAAGTCCCAGATGTGCTAGAGAAAGCTTTTCTAGGAGCCTCAGAGGTAATTGCCCTGCTGCTGTAAGTTATCAACCCTTATTCTGCCTGGGCACGAGGTTTCACGGAGCAAGAGCTATGTCTGTTGCCTCTAGCTGTTGACCCTCTATCTTGTTAGGTTTTGGGGATGTGAATTGGACAGACACATAGGGTTCCAACAGCTACCTAAAGCTTGGGGTCCATTGTAGGATGGGTTGGCCAGGAGTTGAGGTTTCCCAAAGAGAAGCCAGAGTCCTAGTAGACTCAGTGGTACGTCATGCTAACTCTAGAGAGTGCAGCTGGGAGGCTACGGCGAATTTTGGGGTAGCTGTAGCCCACTCAGTAGCCACCCCTTCCAGCACCGCCACCACCTGCCCCGAGCCCAGCCCTGGCCCAACCCCCTTGCCAGGAAGAGGCCAGTGCAGCCCCTGGCCCCAAGTTTACAGTGTGCAGCCTGCCCTCACCCTGTGCACAAATCCAGGAGAGCACGTGACTCCCTTGGGGTGCATGCAGCAGCAGGGAGCCACCTCCCCCCCCAGATGAGCCTTCTGTGGTTTTGTCCCCCACCCAGTGGGGTTGCATTTAACTGCCCTGGCTGGGCAGCGCTTGCCACTTCCTCCCTCCCTCCCTCCCTCCCTCCCTCACTGTGGCGGCCTTGATCTGCACCCCTTCGCCCACATAGACTTACTGGCAGGATGCTGTTCTCCAAGCTGCTGGGATGCATTCCTGGCTGTGTGCATGCTGCGGCTGCGCGCAGCATTTATCAGTGACATTATCGGCTACACTGACCAAAAAAGCTGATCGCCGATGATGTTAATTTTCCTTTTATTGGTGACAATCCGACATGCAACCGATATATTGGTGCATCTCTAGTAATATCTTACTATTCTGTAAACAAATGTCCAGGAAGAATACACTTTATCAGTGGTTGACAACTATTTTTCAGTTGCAGGCTGGAATGACCCCATATGGGTCACAGAAAGGATGGTAGGTGCTAAAACCCAGCCACCACTCCTGCTTTTCCCCACAGCAGCATAGGGAACGCTCCCCCTTCTGCTGCTTTTTCCCGTGGCTGTACAGGGAAAGCTGTCTTTGCTGCCACTTCTCCCTGTGTTAGCATGGGGAAAGTGGCTGCTGCTGAAGCCCTCTGCTGCTGAATGCCACCTAATCCAATGTCTGTGGCTGGGTCAAATGGCTCTGTAAGAGGGATCTGGTCCTCAGGTCTTAGGTTGCCAATCCCTGTGCTGTACACACCAACACATTCCTTTGTAGGATTAGTCCAGAACAAGAAGCTAGCATTTTGCACAGAAGTGATTAGGACTAATGCTTGAGTAGAAAGAGGTACAGTATTATTAGTACAGGGCTTGCCTGTATGGTTGCCTCCTTGGGGGACATGAATATTGAGGCATGGTGTGTGGTGGACCAGTAGGGGGTGCTTCTACGTTGAGCCACCCACCTCACTGAGCCTGACCACTTTCCAGGCTCCGAGTGCCTCCCTGGGGGGTACTTCATGTCCGGCCGACCCCTTCCTGGAGGACACCTGCAAGCATGGGGGTAACGTTGCCACCACTCAGCATCTGGATGGATCTGGGAGCTGTGCCTTCTGGGAAACAGGCCTATTAGTCCTTGTGGGTACTTGACCCACTACAAGAACTTTGGGTGCTTCTTTCAGTTAGAAGCACAAATAGTGGTGTCCCTTAGCCAAACCAAAAGGACCCCAAGGCATAATTTAGACCCTCTCCCAATACGTCTCCCATGCTAGGTACAAAGGAGAACTTTATTGGTTACAGGGAGTAGGTTTGGAATAGGGTACAGGGTAGAGCAATATAAGAGAAATCCCTTAGAGCAAAGGGGTATGGTAGCCTTTGATTATGTATCTGTGTTACTGCAAGCTATATATCTAGTTAGATCTCAGGTAGCTTACTCACAAGTATCATCCAGAGGCAGGTGAAGATTCCCTCCGGAGGCAAGCAGTTCATGGACCATGAGTTTCAAGAGAGAAAGAGAGAGCTTCAGATAGACTAGCTTCTCTGAGAGTTTTCATTATGGCTACTCCCTTCCTCCTAGGCAGTCCTTCCCTTATGACTTCATTTACCTGATCCAGTGAAGCACAGCAATTGTTGACTGCCAGCCAGCTAATTTTAAATTCATCACTGGTTGCTGGGTAGACAGCAGGTTTTTACCTTCCAGTCATGTTGGCATTGCTTAGAACAATAGGGAGCTTAAGCCCCCCATCCAGGTATGTGATGCTAGTCACATAGGCAGAGGCAGCAGGTTTCCTCTCTCCTTCAGGAATGTATCCAGCTCAGGTTACAACTTGGGGTTACTCCTGAAGAGATGGGGCAGAGGAGTCTACCCTCTGCAGTGACCATGGTAACCAAATTGTCAGATAGCATAGCTTGGGGAGAGACCGAAATGGTATTCTAATTAAAACTCATATTTACCTAAAAGATATATTTAAAAGGGAATTAATTTAATTAGTTTTAGGAAACTGAAGATTGGTGGCTATAGAATCATTAATATCCAGAACTGCCTAGATGTAGGCAAACACAAAGTACAGCTGTGCATCTGAACTCCCACACTTCTCTGGAGCTAATATGCTTGACTCTTGCTGTCTATTAGATGTCTGTTCACTTGTGACTAAGATCACACGTAAGCCGACTTCTGAGGATCTCAGCTGAATGGTTTCTGAACATAATGGGGAAGGGTAAGAGAAGTGGGGCACCCACTTTTTTCCCAGTAGCCTAGCATTTGCCCAGGAAATGGGAGATAGGAATTCTAGGATTTCTTTCGCCTGAGAGTTTTGAACTTGTATGTGCCATCTCCCAGGAGAGTGAACTAGGGTACAAAAAAGTTGTGTGGGTACATTTTCCAACCTGTTTCTTGAAGCTATGCCACTGAGCAGCCAAAACTGAAGAAGTCAGAGGGCCAGATTAAAAACCAGAAGGCTTGGCTCTGTGGCCCAGGGAGGAAGATGATCCCCAGAGAAGGTCAAGTTCTGTAGTTCAATATCTGCTGCCAAAAAACCTGTCTAATGTAAAATGTATAAAAGTTCAGGTGGTAGAGTTCTGTAACTGTTAGGTTACAGAATCTGGTATCCTTGTTTTTGCTCCCAGCAGTGTTATATTTGATTTTATTAATTTAGAAAACAGAAATAACCATAGGATCATAGGAAAGTAGGGCTGGAAGGGACCTCACAAGGTCATTCAGTCCAGCCACCTGCTTGAGGCAGGGTAGTCCCTAAACTAAATCATCCAGCCAAGTGCCTGTCCAGCCTACTGAAAATTGCCAAGGCTGGAGATTCCACAGTTTCTGTAGGTAGCCTGTTCCAATGCTTGACCACTCTCATAGTTAGGAAGTTCTTTCTGATCTCCAACCTAAATTTCCAGTGCTACAGCTTGAGGCCATTGCTCCTAGTCCTGTCTGCACTGGCCACAGAGAAAAGCCCATCTCCATCTTCTCTATAATTGCTCTTTATGTATCTGGAGACTGTTATCAAATCCCCTTCCATTTTCTCTTTTTGCGACTAGATAACCCTAGTTCTTTTAGTTCCTTCTAAGTCTTGCTTCCCAGGCCTCTAATAATTTTTGTTCTGTGCTGGGATTCTTTCCAAACTGTCCATACCCTTCTTGAAGTGTGGGGCCCAACACTAGATACAGTATTCCAAGTGAGGCCTCACCAATGCTGAATAAAGCAGAAGAATCACTTCCTTTGATTTGTAAGTGATACTCCTGTGAATACAATCTAGTATGCCGTTGGCATATTTTGCAACAAGAGCACACTCTAGGTTTATATTTGGTTTATGGTCTGCTGTAATCCTCAAGTCCTTCTCTGTAGTACTGCAGCCTAGCTAGTTGTTTCCCCAGTCTGTATTTGTTAATGCAGTTATTCTGTCTAGAGGTGCATTGATACATTGTTCAGTTATCGGATCAGTACCAATATAGAGAAACCAGCTTTTTTGCCTGATCTGGCCTATAACATGGTGGATAAATGCCCTGTGCATGCGCACGGCTTCAGTGCAGCATGTAGGCAGTGAGGAGCACAGCCTGGCAGCTTGGAGAGTGGCGTCCAGCTGGTAAGCCTGTTGTAGTAGAAGGGGTGTGGGGGGGGACAGATCAAGGCCCCCGCTGTGAGGGAGGGAATGGGACAGGGACAGGTACTGCCTAGCTGGGGTGGGTGGGGGGTGGGATAAAGTCATGGCTCATCTGGGGACATGGGGAGTGGGGGAAGGCATGTGCCCCTGGATCTGTGTGGGGCAGGGCAGACTGCTACTGTGGGCTAGGGCCAGAGTTGAGTTGGGCTGTTCCCGGTGGGGGCTGGGCTGGGTTGTGCCGCTTTTGTGGCGGGTGGCGGCAGCACCGGGAGGGGGGGTTGGGGGCCTCCAATGGATTTTGGAGTGGTTGCAGGCCCCCCTTCCCAGTCCTGTCCCCAGCCTGCAGCAGCAGCCCATCCTTTCCCAGATGCAGATCCAGAGGCGTGCACTCCCCGTGCCCTCCCGGGGTGTGCACACTGGCAGGAGCTGCCACCCACCCCCCTTGGACAAGCCATGGCTCCATCGTACACCCCGCCCCACCCCAACTGGTTAGTGCCTGCCCCAGCACCAGTCCCTCACTCAGTACAGGGGCCTTGATCTGCCCTCTCATGCCCCTTCCGTTCCCCCTCCCCTTCCACCACAACAGACTTACCAGCTGGATGCTGCTCTTCAAGCTGCTGGTCTGTGTATCAGAAATTGGATTGGTATTGGCCAGTATGCCTCCTTACAAATCGGCTATCGGTATTGGCCCAAAAAATCTCAATTGGTGTACCCCTAATTCTGTCCTAAGTGAGGACATTGCATTTGTCCTTGTTGAATCTCATATTATTGATTGAGGACTATTTCTTCAGTCTGTCCAGGCCATTCTGGATTTTAGCCCTGTTCTTCAAAGTGTCTGCAGTTCCACCCAAGTTGGTGTTAAATTCAGATTTGTGAAGTATATCTTAATTAATGATTTGGAGGATCGAACTAAAGATGTTGAACAATATGGGACCTGGGGGGAACTGCATTTGGTACTTCCTCTCAACTAGACATTGGGCCACTGAGAGCTATTTGTTGATCATGGTGATCCAAACGGTTATATATCCACCCTACTGTACTTTCATTTAGTCTTTATTTCCTTAGCTTGTCAATGAGAATATTTTGGGAGACAGTGTCAGAAGTATTGCTGAAGTCAAGGTATGCCACATCCTTTACTATTCTCCACATCTACGGAGTCTGTTGAGTTGTCATAGAAGGAAATTAGGTTGGTCAGGCATGATGTGCTCCTGGTGAATCCATGCTGGCTATTCTTGATAACCTTGTTGTCAAGGTTCTTCACAACAAATTTCTTGAGGATCTGCCCCATGATCTTGTTAGGTATCAAGATCAGACTGGCTGGTTTATAATTTTCAGGATCTACCTCCTTGCCATTCTTTAAGATGGGTACTGTATGTGGCCTTTTCACCCAACCTCCATGAGTTCTTAAAAAGGATAGTTAATGGCTTAGAAATTACCATGGCCAATTCCTTCAGTACCCTAGGGTACATCCTATCTGCCCCTGCTGACTTGAGCACAGCTAGCTTCTCTAAGTAATCCCTAACCTGTTCTTCTACTCCTCTAGGCTGTTTGTCTCCTTTCCTATCTTTTCTGTCAACTGCACTTGCAAATAGGGGCAGCTACCAAATTACAAGGACTGAAGTAAAAAATGCATTAAATTATTTAGCTTTCTTTGCAGCATCTGCAGCTAGATTGCTTTCTGCATTCCATAAGTGACCTGTGGTTTCTTTGGTCTTCCTCTTGTTTCTGACATACTTGAATCTTTTTAGTACCTTTAATGTCCCTTGCCAGGTGCATGTCAAATAATACATTGGCCTCTAATTTTCTCCCTGCATACCTGTGTGATATTCTTATACTCTTCCCTAGTATGACCAAGTTTTCATTTCTTGTAGGATTTCCTTTTGAGTTTCAACTCATTGAAGAGATTTTAGCAGTCTTCTATTGCACTTCCCATCCTTCTGTCACATTGGGATGGCTTGCTCCTGCTCCTATGAAAGGGCCTCCTTAAAGTACAACTTCTTTGTAGTGCACCATAGCAAAAGGAACCAGAACACAGGGCTTCCTCCTTCAAGGGAAATTTGGGGAAACTTTTGATGATATTGGTAGCTGAGAATGCCGATTAGTTTTGGGTTCTGCAGTCAAAGCCAACACAGCAAATTGTTTGTCACTGCCAACACCAAAGCATTTAAAGAAGCAGCTAAGGGAAAAACCTGTTGTAGAACTTCCTAAGAAAACCTATACTTTATTTCTTCAAACAAAATCTTCAGCATGATCATAAAGGCAAAAGGAACATTTTTATATAGCAAGTCTCTATAGAGAATGTTCCTTTTTATCTTCCCATTGTACCCTGTGTTTTAAGAATTGGATGGATGGTTGCAATAGTTCTCAAGTCACATCTTTTAAGGATGCCAAGCAGATTGTTGAGAAACAGACTCACTGCAATTTGTAAGCTACTGGAAAGGATTCAAAGCTAGCAGTTCAAAATCAAGAACTTTTTAACCCTAAGACAGAGAATAGTACAGTCATACATCAAAACATGTAGGAAGGTATTTGCCCCCTCAAGGACTCAGAACCCAGATGCCATCGTTGTCCGCAATCCCTTGTGATCGAGGATGATCCCTCCCATGGGACAAGTAAAGGGTTGTGGATGAGTCTGTTGATGGCTGTGAAGGCAGATGCCACAAGTGGTGGTTAAAGCAGGGGGTTGGACCATATATTTCTTAGTCTTCTTTCTTTTCCTTCCATTTCTGTTGTTTTTCTGTCTCCATGATGAGACAGTTTTTCTTAAAGTAAAATGTACCTTCTCTCATAAGACCTCACTATGTAGCCCTGTTCCAGGCTAGTTTTTCCCAATTTGTGATGACAGTGCCATGCTTAATATTTGCCTTGAGGGTGTTCTTGAAGCATTTCCTCTGGCCCCACTGTGTCCTTTGTCTTTGGCTAAGTTGGGAGTATAGCAGTTGTTTTGGTAAACATACATCAGGCATGCACACACAATGCCCTGTCCACTGCAATGGATGTTGAATAATCAACACTTCCATATGAGTGGTGTTAGCATTGGTGAGGACATTGGCATTTGTGTGACAGTCCTTCCATTTTAGGCCAAGGATCTTCCGGATGTAGCACTGGTGAAGGCATTCCAGGTTTTTCATATTGTCCTTTCCATTAGAGATTGGCCTCAGAACTAAAGCAGATGTCCCTTTGAAAATCAAGCAATAATTAAAAGTCAAAGAAAGCTGCATTTTGCAGTGTAAATTATGCTTAGATTAGAGAATACCTGCTGTCTTTTAGGGCTGTTCACATATAAAAATAAGTTCAGGACTTCTGCCTAATCCCCCACTGGTCCAAGAAACACAGGTTTGGATTTCAAAGTAAAGGACTCCATTGCACCCATGGGAAAATATTGGGTATTTTGTCTTCTCAGTTCTTGGACCAGCTTCAGTTAGCAACTTTCTCTTTTTTATTTGTTTTATGGTGGCATCTGAAAACCTTGGATACATTGTTGTGGCACTGGACAATAATCACAAAGGTACGTTGATCTTGGCTATGCAACTATTTCTTCAGGATATTTAACTGCAGTTTTACAGCCAAGTACCATAGAGAAGTAAACAGACTTGAAAACAGGTTCTTTCTACATTTTTGAGCAGAATGGTTTGCCTCCCTTTTCCTGTTCTTGGCATGTCTTTGGAAAGTTATGTCATAAATAGAAAGCTATACCGCAAGCATATGAAGTACATACATCAATTTATTCCCTGTTCATCTCTTTATATCTGAAATGCCAGGCTGTCAGAGCCTCAAAATTGCTTCAGGCAACATGTTAAAATCTTCCTCAGTTTGGCACATCTGGCAAAACATTTACCAATGGGTTGGAGCACTTTTTTCAAGGTAACTAGTGACATTGTGGAAGGAAATCTGAGGATCATCATAGGAATGTTTATAAAATTGTTTTCTGTTCCACAATAAAGACCTTCTCTGTTAGAAAAAGGTGCCTTGTGGTTGGTTCTCAAATAATTCCTTAGATTACAATTTTTTTTCTTTGTGTGTGAATTTTTATTTTTGCTGATAATTCTATCATAATAATAGTCCATTTTATCCTTTACCACCTACGTGTGTGAACCATTACTCGCTGCTTCCCTCTTGGGATAAAAGGCGAGAGAAGTTGTGCAGCAGAATAAGACCTTTCTTACCTGATTAATTTTCTTTCTGCAAGCAGTGTTCTTTCCTCATTTAACCCACACTGGTAGTTTGGTACACTAGTAGAATACAAATTGAACTTTTTTCCTAGAGGGAGAATGAATGTATTAAGATTAGTCGGTATACTTGCAGGTTTTCCTTATGTTAGTGATTGGCTGTTGGAGTAGCTTTCCAGTGGCCTGAGTTTAAGGACAGAGTTTTGTCCTGGTCATGCTTTCTTGGGAAGAAGCTATAGTGAGTTATCTATGAATATGCAGATCCAAACTTGCACTAACAAAAACAGGAACAGTGCTCAATAATATTTCTATTTTTATCTGTGTTTAAAATATACAAAGTAATGAACAGCATGTAGACAGCAGACCAGTAACGTTATTTTTGCCTTTGCTCATGCAACAGAAAAAGAAGCCATTTAGTCAGATTCTGTGGTCACAAAAGGGCTTTTGTACCACTGCTTGGTTTTAGTTTCATAGTTCCATAGTTTCTAGGGTTGGAAGGGACCTGAGCAGATCATCTAGTCCGACCCCCTGCCATGGCAGGAAAGAATACTGGGGTCAAACGACCCCAGCAAGATGTTCATCTCACCTCCTCTTAAACACCCCCAGGGTAGGAGCCTGCACCACTTCTCTTGGAAGCTGGTTCCAGACCCTAGCCGCCCTGACCGTGAAGTAGCGCCTCCTGATATCTAACTTGAATTTTTACCCTCTGCCAGCTTGTGACCGTTATTCCTGGTCACTCCTGGTGGTGCTTGGGGGAACAGGGTCTCCCACAATGCCTGCTGATCCCCCCTGACTAGTTTATAACAGGCCACAAGATCCCCCCTCAGCCTTCTCTTGTGGAGGCTGAACAGGTTCAGGTCCCGTAGCCTCTCCTCATAGGGCCTGCCCTGTTGTCCCCTGATCATACGAGTGGCCCTCCTCTGAACCCTCTCCATGCTGTCGACATCCCTCTTGAAGTGTGGCGCCCAGAACTGGACACAGTACTCCAACTGCGGCCTGACCAGTGCCGCATAGAGGGGGAGGATCACCTCTTTGGACCTGCTCGAGATGCATCTGTGGATGCATGCCAAGGTGCGGTTGGCCTTCCTAACTGCCTCCCCACACTGCTGGCCCACGTTCATCTTGGAGTCAGTGATGACCCCAAGATCCTTTTCCGCCTCTGGGCTGACAAGAGGGGAGTTCCCCAACCTGTAGACATGGTGCCAGTTGTTCCTCCTGAGGTGCATCACCTTGCACTTGTCTGTGTTGAAACTCATCCTATTCTCGTCCACCCACCCTTGTAACCTGTATAGGTCTGATTGTAGCCTGTTGCATCCTTCCAGTGTGCCCACATCCCCCCACATCTTAGTGTCATCAGCAAATTTGAACCGGGTGCTTTTTACCCCCTCGTCTAAATCGCTGATGAAGATGTTGAACAGTGCGGGCCTGAGGACCGAGTCCTGTGGAACCCCAGTGCCCACGTCCTTCTGGGTTGAGAAGGACCCATCCACTACCACCCCCTGGGTGCGGCCCTCTAGCCAGTTGGCGACCCATTTGACTGTGTGGGTGTCGACACCACAGCCCCCCGTTTCTTAATGAGAACGGGGTGAGAGACAGTGTCGAAAGCCTTCTGGAAGTCCAGGAAGGCTATATCCACTGCTGCCCCTGCATCTAATGATCTGATGATCTGATCGTAAAAGGCCACCAGGTTGGTCTGACAGGACCTGCCACTGATGAACCCGTGTTGGTTGCCCCTAAGCATGCAGTCCCCTGCTGGCCCCTCCAGATGTGTGCCTTCATAATTTTCTCGAAAAGCTTGCCTCGGTTCGAGGTAAGACTAACTGGCCTATAGTTTCCCGGGTCCTCCTTCCTGCCTTTTTTGAAGATGGGGACCACGTTGGCCCTTTTCCAGTCCTCCGGTACCTCACCAGAGCACCACGAGTGCTCGTAAAGCCGTGCCAGGGGACTTGCAATGACCTTGACCAGTTCCTTTAGAACTCTAGGGTGGAGATCATCTGGGCCGGCTGACTTGAATATGTCCAACCCCTCCAGAAGCTCCCTAACTAAATCCTCGCTACCCCGTGGCTCAGGTGTGCCTCCCCCAGGGCCCGACGGCGGCCCAGCAGGGAGGTGGCTGTTCTGGTCCCTACTTAGGAAGACGGAGGCAAAGAAATCGTTAAACATGTTAGCTTTGCTGTCTGGTGTGATGACCAAGTTTGCCAACGCGTCCTGCAAGGGCCCCACATTACCTGGGACCTTCTTTTTACCTGCTGTGTATTTAAAAAGGACTTCTTATTGTCCTTAATCTGGAAAGCTAGTCCCAGTTCCATCTCTGCCTTGGCCTTCCTAACTACCCCCCTACATCTCCGAGCAACTACAGAATAATCCTCCCTGGTGATGACCCTTTCTTTCCATTGGGTGTAAGCCTCCTTTTTAGCAAGGAGACATTCTCGGATGCTTTTGGTGAGCCACGGAGGCTTGTGTGCTCTCCTGCTCCCTTTGATCCTTGTTGGGATTACCTTCCTTTGGGCTTGGAGGATCGTCTCCTTAAGGAGCGACCACTCTCCTTGGACACCTGGCTCCCCTCCCCTCCGGGACCTCAGCGCTTCTCCAGCTATCCTTCTCAGCTTATTGAAGTTTGCCCTCCTAAAATCTAGGGCTGCTGCCTTACTACATGCCTTTGCCACCTTGCGCTGGATCATGAGTATTTGATTTATTGATGGACCAAAGAATCTTCAAGCTAAAATGTATTTATTTCAGGTAGATTAAACTTAAACTTCAAATGAAAATTCTGAATCTGAATTGTGGAGTTAATAACTCTGAGGGGAAGAGCTAATAGAAACTGATATAGAAGCAGTAGATCATCTTCTCTCACAAGAGGAGAGTCCAGATTGTTGATAAAGGACTCTGAAAATGGAGAATTAAAATGACAGGGGAGGATAGAAAGAGAAGAAAAGTGGAAGGAGATATAGCTAGTCTCAAACACATGTAGGTGGGTTGAGAGTGACTTTCTGTGAACTGGAGGATGGCAGCTACAGATTTCATAGATTTCATAGACATTAGAGCTGGAAGGGACCTCGGGAGATCATCGAGTCCAGCCCCCTGCCCAAAGGGCAGGAAGTCAGCTGGGGTCATAGGATCCCAGCAAGATAAGCATCCAATTTACTCTTGAAGGTGTTCAATGTAGGTGCTTGAACCACCTCTGCTGGCAGACTGTTCCAGACCTTGGGGGCTCAGACAGTAAAGAAATTCTTCCTTATGTCCAGCCTGAAACGGTCTTGCAGGAGTTTGTGACCGTTCGACCTCGTCATCCCTTGGGGCGCTCTGGTGAACAAACGTTCCCCCAGATCCTGGTGGTCACCCTTGAATAAACTTATAGGTGGCCATCAGATCACCCCTGAGCCTGCGCTTTTCCAGGCTAAAGAGTCCCATGGCTCTCAGCCTGTCATCGTAAGATCTGTTTTCCTG
The DNA here is from genome assembly GCF_052110815.1 of Crocodylus siamensis. Classification (NCBI taxonomy): domain Eukaryota; kingdom Metazoa; phylum Chordata; order Crocodylia; family Crocodylidae; genus Crocodylus; species Crocodylus siamensis. The sequence continues at coordinate 110,453,985 of NC_143397.1, read as the reverse complement.
ACCTCTGATCATGCGCGTGGCTCTCCTCTGGACTCTCTCAAGCTTCTCCACATCCTTTTTGAATTGTGGAGCCCAAAACCGGACGCAGTACTCCAGCTGCGGCCTCACCAAGGCCGAGTACAAGGGGAGAATGACGTCCCGGGATTTGCTCGAGAAGCATCTATGGATGCAAGCCAGCATTTTGGTCGCTTTACTAGCCGCAGCATCGCACTGGAGGCTCATGTTCATCTTGTGGTCAATGATGACCGCCAAGTCTTTTTCTTCTGTAGTGCTAACCAACGTAGCACTGCCAAGCCTATAAGGGTGCTGCAGGTTTTTCCTCCCAAGGTGGAGAACCTTGCATTTTTCGGTGTTAAACATCATGAGGTTCTCGTCTGCCCATTTGCTGAGCTTGTCCAGGTCAGCCTGGATCACCCGCCTATCTTCTGGCGTGGATGCTTTGCCCCAAAGTTTGGTGTCATCGGCGAACTTGGCCAGTCCACTCCTAACTCCAATGTCCACATCGTTAATGAAGATGTTGAACAGGATGGGTCCCAGGACAGAGCCTTGAGGGACCCCACTGGTCACAGGGCACCACAATGAGTGACTGCCATCGATTACAACCCTCTGGGTCCGACCACGGAGCCAATTTCCCAGCCAGCGGATCATGGTGGAGCCAAGGCCACAACTGGGCAGTTTGGCCAAGAGGTGATCATGGGATACCAGATCAAAAGCTTTTTTGAAGTCAAGATATATGACATCAACCTCTTCTCCCTTGTCCAGGTGATAGGTCACCTGGTCATAGAAGGAAATGAGATTGGTCAAACAAGACCTACCCGCAACAAACCCGTGCTGGCTGTCCCTTAGAATGTTAGCCTGGGCCAGTCCCTCAAGGATGGCCTCCTTAATAAACTTTTCTAAGATCTTCCCCAGGATAGAAGTCAGGCTAATGGGCCTGTAGTTAGCCGGATCCACTCTCCTCCCTTTCTTGAAGATCGGCACCACATTGGCCTTCTTCCAGTCTTCGGGCACTACACCAGAGCGCCAGGAGTTTTCAAAGATCCGTGCCAGGGGCTGGGCTATGACGCTCGCCAGCTCCTTGAGTACCCTGGGGTGCAGGTTGTCAGGGCCAGCTGACTTGAAGGTATCCAGCTTCTCAAGGTGTTCCTTCACGAGGTCAGCCTTGATGGAGGGTAGGGGATCCCCCTCACCCAGATTTCCCTGTCCCATAGCAGGCATGGGCATCCCGTGTGACTGATGAAAGACTGACGCAAAGTACCTATTTAATAGGTTGGCTTTTTCCTGGGCGTCAGTTGTCAGTTGCCCCATCTGGTTTAGCAGGGGTCCAACATTGCCCTTGCTTTTCCTCCGGCTCCCCACATATCTGAAAAAGGACTTTTTGTTGTCCTTGATGCCTGAAACTAGTTGGAGTTCAGTTGCAGCCTTGGCTTTCCTGGTTTGGTCCCTGCAGGACCAGACCAGCGCGGAGTAATCCTCCTTGGAGGTGAATCCCGTCCTCCATCCTTTGTAGGCTTTCCTTTTTAGCCACAGTAGGTCCGCTAGGTCTCTGGAGAGCCAGTGGGCTGCTGTGCCTTCTTGCTGCGTTTCCTCCGTGTTGGAATAGATTTAGCTTGTGCACTGAGGATCGCTTCCTTGAGAAGCAACCACTCTTCTTGAACTCCTATCTCCCTGGGGTCATGGCCCCTGAGGGCCTGACGGACTAGCCTCTTGAGCTTATCAGAGTCGGCTTTTCTGAAGTCAAGGACTTCTGTGTTGCTGACTGACTTGCCAGCTTTACGGCGGATGGTGAAGGTGATCAGCTCATGGTCGCTGTCACCCAACTTCCCATCAATCACTAAGTCGCCGATTAGGTAGTCCCCCGTAGCCAGTACCAGGTCGAGCAGCGCTTTGCCTCTTGTTGGCCCATAGACTTCTTGAGTCAGGTAAAGGTCATCCACGCACGAGAGAAAGCTTTGCGCCCGCTCAGATTTAGCTGAGTGATCTTCCCACGAGATGTCCGGGTAATTGAAGTCACGTATGACAGCCAAGGTCCTGGAGCAAGCGGCCTCAGTCAGTTCCCGGGCGAACTCCTGGTCAAGCTCAGGACTTTGAGTGGGAGGTCTGTAGTAGACTCCCACTGTTGTGTCCCCTGTGCCGAATTCCCCACGAATTTTTACCCAGAGGGTCTCTAGCTGTCCATGCCGGTCGCCAACATCAGCTTGCAGGGACATGTAGCTTTCCTTCACATAGAGAGCTACACCCCCACCCCTTTTGTCAACACGATCCCTCCTGTATAGGGTATAGCCCTCTATAGCCGTGGTCCAGTCATGGGTGGAGTCCCACCAGGTCTCCGTTATCCCAATGACATCATATTTCTTTGCACTGAGCAGGAGGACGAGCTCGTCCTGCTTGTTGCCCAGGCTCCTGGCATTAGTGTACAGGCAGGCAAGTGTGCCCTTGGGGGCTCTTGCCTTGCCCACAGATTGTGCCAGGGGTGGGCTCCCTTAAGTGCCCCCTTAAGTACCTTGGTCTGCTGGCTTTGCAAGGGCCGTTCAGCGGGCCAGCAGGGGCAGTAGTCCCCCTATCCCCCAGCGGGCTTAGTTTAAAGCCCGGTGGAGCAGGTCAGCCAGCCTGGCTGAGAAGAGCCTCCTCCCCAGGGGAGAGAGGTGGAGGCCATCTCTTCCCAGCAGCTTGCTGCCTCTCTTTCCAAAGAGCGGGCTGTGGTCATGGAAGCCAAAGCCTTCCCGATAACACCAGCACCGCAGTCTTTGGTTCACCGCGTGGATCCTCGTCTCCCTCCTCAGCCCATAGCCCGAGACTGGGAGGATCGACGAAAACACCACCTGAGCTTCCAGACTCCTAAGCCCCACTCCCAGCTCCCTGTAGCGCCTCATGACCTGGCTGGGGGTGCTCCGAGCCATGTCATTGGTGCCCACATGAATCAGGAGCATGGGGTAGTGGTCTGTGGGCCGGAGGAGCTGCGGGATCCTCTCCGCAATGTCTTGGATGCGGGCCCCCGGGAAGCAGCAGACTTCCCGGACTAAGGGGTCGGGGCGGCAGATTGCCCCCTCAGTGCCCCACAGGATGGAGTCTCCCACAACAAACACCTTTCGCTTTGTCTTGGGGAGAGCGGGGCCAGTAGCTGTGGTTGAGCCTGGGTTGCCTGCGGGAGCTGGCAACTGCGTGGGCTCTGCTGGGGCTGCAAGAGGTGCGAACCTGTTGCTAAGCTCCGGCGGGGCAGGGGCTTTGGTGCGGCGAGCCTTGGTGCCCTTGACCACCTTGGTCAATGCCCCTGACTGGGCAGAGCGGGGGGGGTTCCAGAGTCCTCCTTAGTCGCGGAGGGAGACGGAGCTCTCCCCTGCGGCTCCCGGGGGAGAAGGGAGTGGCAGGAGGAGTCTATCTCCTGCTCACAGTCCCTGATGGCACGCAGTCTCTGGACTGTGGCCTGGAGCTCCTCCAGCTGGTGCGCCAGAGACCCCAGTAGGGAGCAGACCCCGCAAGGGGAGGTGGCCATGCTCCTGGGCTCCAGAGCCTGAAAAAGGGACAGGCAGCCCCTGCAGCCAAGAGCCAGGGGCTCCTTCTGCGTGGAGCCCAGAACCATGGGCTCCGTCTGGGCGGCCGTCTCTGAGGTGCCTGATGGGGGGGGCCGCAGAGCCTGAGGGGACCCTCGGGGTGCGGTGCGTGCCCATCCGTGTCATGCCTCTGATAGGTTGGCTACGGCTGGGGCTGGCTATGGCTGGGGGGGGGGTCGCAGGCAGGGTCTCGTGCCCTCCCGCGCCCTCTTCTGCGCGAACTCTGCGCTAACTCCAAGTGCCTGTTTACGCAGCCTGTTCACAGGGCTCCGCTCGCCTGGCTCCCTTGGGGGCTGGGCCAAGTAGGGGCCTGGGCAGGGGCTTGACCCGGCCGGGCACCAGGCAGCGATCTCCTCCCAGCAAGCGAGGAGTTAACCCCTTCCCACCACGAGCCCGCTTACCTTCGGCTGTGCTGGGGGTCGGCAGGGGGCTCGGCGGCTGCTGAGGGGGTGTCTGGGGGGCTTCAGGGGAGTGGGGGCGCAGCGGGCTTCCCCCGTGCGTCTCTCACCACTCCAGAGCCTACCTGAGTGTGTTTTTTTTTTTTTCCCCCCCCTGTTTGGCGGGCCCTTTTAAACTACGCCCATGCGCAGTGGGCCTGCCGTCAGGGAACGCTGACTTCTCAGGCCAGGGGGGCCCTGCCTGGGATTTGGGGGGGCCCTGCCCTACAGGAGGGGGACTGGTGAGTACCCCCTCCTTCACTCCTCTCTCCCTTGGGGGCTGCGCCAAGTAGAGGCCTGGGCGGGGACTTGAGCTGGCCTGGCACCAGGCAGCGGCCTCCTCCCAGCAAGCGAGGAGTTAACCCCTTCCCACCACGAGCCCGCTTACCTCCGGCTGTGCACCAGATTGGTGGTGCACATGAGTGTTCCTTCCCAAACTGTGCACATAAACATGCATATCACATGTGTGGCCATTGCAGTTGTAGAAAGCTATCACAGGGCTGTGGGATTACGTCTTTTGTCTAATCTTTTATGGGTTGCTCTTTAAGCAGAGATCACTTTGGCCTGGATTCTAGACCATCTTTTTTCCTCCCTGAAGTCAGAGGCTTCTCTGACAACTTAAGTTTGTTTTCTCTTTGGGGCTTGTTTTCATAAAAGGACAGATTGCCCTGCTCTCCTTCCAGAAGGGCTGCTTACAGATATTGTTATATTCCTGTGTGGAAGTTCACTAACCACTTCCTCCTGCTTTTGGCTGTGAGCTTTTACACAGCTTTCCTCAAGTGTTGTGCCCTCAATGTGAAATTGAAATGGTGGTTTGAGCAGAGTGGTTAGCTTTCATTCCAGGGGCAGGATGAAAAACAAGCCGTATTAGAGAAAAGGTGCAGATGATAACATAGATCCAGGATTTTAGAAGTGTGGAGGGGGGGAGGAGCAGCCACTGGTATTGCAGCCATGGCTGTATCCTCCTTCTCTGAGCCTCCACCCCCCACCCCCGAGTTCTCCCTTTGGTTCCCTGCAAAGCAATCCCTCCCCTCTCCTTACCTTGCCTACTGATGACCAGGGATCCTGGTTTTCCTTGATAAAAAATCACAAATTCTTTGATTAAACCCCCCAAAGTCCATGATTAAATTAAAAAAAATCTGCCATAGCCCCCCCCGCACACCCACGCTGATGCTCCACACTCCCTCAAAGCCCCCCCAAACATGCTAATGCCATTTGCCCCCTCCCCCACAGTCACCTGCAACCCCCCCCCGCAGTCACCAGGGCTGTGTGGCTAAGGACCTGGGTCCACATCCCCTGCCCTTTGCAGGAGGTGGTGGCTGCTGCAGCAGAACAGAGCACAGAGCCTGGGTCACCCCTCCCAGGGGTCTGCTGTGGTCTTGGGCAGGGGGCCCAGCTCCCTACTGTTGTGTGCACTCCCAGGGCATAAGGGGGCACCCTCTCAGATTCGTGTGTGGGGCAGAGGCAGGATGCCCGCTGTGTGCTTGGGCTCCCACCCTGTTCCCCTTCCCCAGGACCTCCACAGCCCAGCGTGTGTGACCTGGTGCTGCTGGGAAGAGGAGAGCCACATAGGAAAGCTGCTTGCCACTGCAAGCTCCACACTGCTTTGGCAATGTGTCCTCCACACGTGGGGCTGCAGCAAGGGGCACAATCCTGTGCCACTTCTCCCACTGATGCTGTGTGTGCGAAGGATGTGTTGCCAGGGTAGCGTAGAGCTTGCAGTGGCAAGGAGATCCTTGTGCAGCTCCACTGTTGTCTGCAGTGCTGGATTACACCCGCTGGGCTGTGGAGGCCCTGGGGGAGGGCAACAGGGCAGGAGCCCAAGCCTGAAGCGGGCAGCCCATGCCTGCACCCACCCCACACTCAGATCTGAGGGGCACGGGACTCCCTGTCCCCAGGGAGTACACGTGACAGCGGGGAGCTGGCTTGACCCCCTGCTCCCTGAACAAGCCACCCATGGCCATGTCCTGCTCCCCACTGGGGCCCTGAAGCCATGCACTGCAGCCCCAGGTCCCAAGCCCCATACACTGCCTGACTAGGCAGCATCCCCAGACCCAGTCCTATCCAACTCCCCCACTCCCTTCCTATGGGGGCTTCAATTCCTCCCTCCCCCCACCCCGTTTACGTGCGGGAGCTGCTTTCCAGGCTGCCTGGTGGCCATGTGTATGTACATGTGCATGGTGCCCCTGCATGACCGCTTCCCTCCTGCTCTCTCCCAGCCCCTTGCAGGCTGAAACTCTGCCAGCCTGCAGAGGGATTGCTGTAAAACTGCAAAGTCTGTGGGTTTTTTTGGCTAAAATGAAAAATCCATGTTTTATTCCAGTAAGGGGGTAAATCTCCGTTTTGCTCTGTTTTTTCGTGGGAAACAGAAAACCTGGATCCCAGCTTATATGACTCTGGCTGCAGGAATGGGAGACCTGCTGACCACGACCGCTACTCCTGCCTCTCCTGTGCTGCTCCAGCTGTTTAAGGAACCAGGCCAGTCCAAAGAGAGTGGCAGTGGTTGGTGAATTCCCTTTCCCTGTGCCTGCTCCCAGGCTGGCGGGGAACACCTGGGTGGACCTGTCCACAGTAGCTGCTGTACCCAGCTGAGCCCAGCTCCTTGCTCAGCTGTTTCTTGCAGTCCCTGGTAGAGTGGGGCAGGAGTGGCTCTGGGGCTCCCCCCCATCCATAGTTTGGCCAGGGATAGAGCCAGTGGCAGATGGGTCTCTCCTTCCTGCACACAAGTGAAGAGGAGGAGGAGGAGGTCGGGGGAGGGATAAGGGAGGGAGTGCTGGAGGGGATTCTTATCTGCTTTGGAGACTTAAAAAAATCCCAGGTTGCTGCTTCCGTGGCATGGTTTGGACTCTGCAGGAGACCCAGGCATCCAGGGCTGTGAGGAACTGGAGCTACTGGTCTACACTGAGGAAAGTTGGGGAAGTGCAGCCATGCCAGTGCACTCTGTCTGGATCCACACCTGGATGAGAATGGAATAAAGATTCAAAATGGGATGAAAAAGAAGTGTCAATATGAAACACGTGAAAATAAAATGATATGGGAGCTGAATAATAATTCTTTTCGTAACTCTCCCTCTCTCTCTCTAGGTACCATATCCAAACAGGACATTGGTGACCATGGTCTTCCACAGATCTCTTCTCTTTGAGGCATACAGAATTTCCAGTGTTGATACATGCATTCATTTAGATAGACTCTTGACATAAGTCAGCCTCTGTCTTCCACGATCTCTCCTTCCTTCAGTCTTTCCAGTTATGACCAGACTTGCAATTTCCTCTTTCTTCATAATATGTCTGAGAAACTCTAGCTGTCTCTTTCTGATTTTTGTCAACAGCTTCCTCTTGTAGCCTGCTCTTAACAAAATATCGTCATTTGCAGTGTGACTTGTCCAACATACCTTCAAGATATGCCTTAAGAACCACATCTCACTTTGCTTCAATTCTTTTTTCCATACTCAATGAAATTGTCCAGCATTCTGATGCGTACATGAGGACTGGCATAACATAGCAATTCAAAACTTTTAATTTTGTCCCCATAGAAATTTTATTATTTGTCAATAGCTTTTTCATTTTCAGAAATGCATCTTTTGCTATTCCTAGTCTCTGTTTTATTTTATGATCATATTTAGCACCTGATGTTATCGAGCTTCCCAAGTAGATAAATTTATTGACCTGCTTTATCTGTTCCTTTTTACTTTGATGTTGCATACAAAAATAATCTTTTTCTTTGTAATTACCATGCATTCTGTTTGTAACTTTCTGTGCCTTTCACCAGTGCATTGAGTCCATGTGGATTTATCTGGCTTCGCCATTGCTTTAAGGGAAGAACAAGGTTGTTAATGGACTTAGCCTAGGTTGGTATCCCAGGGGGGCTCTCGCCTGCCATGTCTTTGCTGGAAAATACAGTTTTGGTGGGGAGGAAGATGGATTATCCCGTCCCTCCTGGTACCTTCCTTTGGTCAATCTGTTTGTCCTTCCTGCTTGGGGCTCTGCCTCCCCTACACCCCACATAACGCCAACCAAAGATGTTGTTGCTTGGGCCACCCAGATGACTATGGCGCACTCTTTTGTGTCTCAGACCTTTAAATTTTTACTGCGGCTAAACTGAGAAGTTATTTGGCTCACTTGATCATGGCCACACCTTGCCTTATTCGTCTTGTGGGTCGACGATTGTCATGTTCCCCAGTGTCTCACGCTTTACTTGTGTTTTATACTTGTCATGAATCGGTGGTTTCCTAGTATCTGCTCCCTCTGATTCTGGGGAGATCCTGTCTGTGCTGTGGATCTCTATTTCCCATGGAGTCTCCTCAGATTATGGAGATGTCGCTGGTATGGGGGAAAAGCGGCCCCTCCCCCTCACTGCTGTCAGGGGGGTGAAGTAGGGGGCTTGGGGTCCCCACCAGGTGGGGTGCATCTGTCCTGAGCCTGGGGATCCCCAGTACCCAAGGAAAATTAATCCAACTCTACACCAGAATGGCACCACCCACCTGCTGTTCTGCTTGGCCAAAAGTCATTCTGCTGTTTCACGAAAGACAGGAGGTGGATCGTTCATTCTCTTTTACATAAAAATCCTTTAATGTTCTTATTCACCCTTTAATTTTTTTCTCATTAGTAAAACCATTCACAGTGAGATCCCTTGCAGAGCAGAAACAAATAAGGCAGTTTTCTGAGAAAGTGACTGCAACCCCACCCGCTTTTTCTACATTCACATTTGCATAACTTAGTTAGTCACAACTACCATGGTTAGAATATTGTAACTAGAGCATCAAAGGTTATTTTTCTTTGTTTTTGTTTGCAGTTTTCTTTCTTTTGTTTTTGCTTTCGTGTTTCATGAAACTAGTCATTTGATTCACCAGCACCTTGACACTTGCAGTATTTTTCCTTGAATCTTTATATGTGCTTTTGTTTTCATGTTATTTTGTTTGTTTGCTACATATTTGTGGTTGTGTTTTTTGTGAGTTTGTTTTTATGCTTTCTGTGCTTGTGTTTGGAATTTTTCCTTGCTTGTGTTTGGGTGATTTTATGCTTTGTGAATACTTATTCTTGTAGTTGCTTCATGAGAATTACACAGATGAGTGTATGGGAAATATAGTCCTTATACAGAAAGAAAAAATAGAGGACCAAGGCAATACCTGCCTAACCCTCATGCACAGTTTGGTCTACTACACCAGGCATTTGGTAAGCGAGAGGGAAGAGAGAATTCATCAAGCTTGCAAAGTCTTAATTTTGCAGTGAGAAGATAAAATTGTGACAAACTGAGCCAGTATCAGCTGAATACTTCTGCAAGTTCAGCGAAAAGTTTGTGTGTGTTTAAATGTATGGAAAGGTAGAACTTCAATTAGAAGCAGGCCCTCCCTGAGACAAAGGAACCCACTGGTAACCTGTGCCATGCACCAGGCAGGGTACACTCACTAGCCAAGCCATTTGCTTGCATGACATGTTAACTGAGCCTGTGGGATTGTGCTTGCCTAAACAACACACTGCATTGAAGGGAAAAAGCAATGAATGGCTGGAGATGAACATCCCAAGGGTTCATGCAAATGCAGTCCAGGCTACAATGACAGTCTGAATGTTACAGCAACATCAGGGTCTGCATTCAGATCTTCCAGTGTGGAGGGCTTGTTCATTTACTGGGACATGGGCAGTAACCAGGAAGGAGGGCCTTTACCTACCACCCCGGGTGCAAAGACCCATCAGGCAAGGGAGAAGACAAAGGGCCTTGAGTGCTAAGCCCAGACCCACCAGGCAATTGTTTTTGATTACATTACATTCTTTTACTATTTACAACATAAACACCTGTGTTGGTGTGCAGGGGAAGGTAGTGGACCCGGGCGGTGGGGTGGAGGATGAGCAGGGTATGGGGGGAGGTGAACTGGGGTAGGGGGTTGTTGTATGGAGGCTGGCATTGGTTTGCGGGGGTGGGGACAGCTCATTACACACCACTGCCTAGCCAGCCTGAATTTTATGTCTTGTGAAAAGAGTTAATTACATCTCTCCGGCTGTGGGGGTGGGATGGGCAGATGAGGAATGAGTGGTATGAGCAGCCGGCAGGATTTCAGTTTACGAGTGTACGTGGACGGGGCTAATATTTTACCCCAAGGCCACCGATAGCCCACCATTTCAACAACATTTCACAACACCTGAAGATTTCCAAAAGCTGCTAAACAAACAGACCAAGTGTTGGGTATTCATGGTGTCATGTGGGCAGGGAAGGGGAGTGGGGGAAGCAGCCCCTTTGAGGGGTCCCCATGGAAATGTCCAAGCCCAGGCAGCTTGGGAATGCTGGGAAATGTCCTAAAAGCCAGAAAACTAACAGCTGTCAGATTTGGCACCATCACCCCCCTCTCACCGTACTGTTAGTACACCGTTAATTATTAATGAGCATTCACGGCACACATTGGCTTTGGCTACACTCCATGAAACACAAAACACCCACATACCGGTCCATCTTGCCACCACCATCAGCTGCAATCGCCAACTACCTGGGGTGGCAGCCACTACTCTTGCCCCCATATATTTCTGATAAAATATATTCAGTTAAGAAAAAAACCCCATATATATATTTTTTCATTACTTTCTAACACGGGGAAAGAGAAAGGGAGGGGATGATGCACACGACTTGGCATCGGGATCACCACGGGGCTGCCTACTGGAGACTGGACTGAGCCTAGGAGGGTGGAAGTGGTAGGGTTTTGGTGTGAACATGACCTGGCATGGTCGGGGAGAAGCTTAGTGTGAGGGTCTTGGTGGGGAACAAGGGGTTTGGACTGTGGAAGCTGGTTTACTGGGGAGCATGTGCCTCCTGTTGTAATTCATTAGGAAAGACCTTATGGGGGGTATATTGATATTTGGTTCCCCCTGCTGGAATTTGTGGGGAATTGCACACAGGACTTAATTATTCGAAAGCCTGTGGTGTGCAAACACAAACCCGGTGCACCAAATTAACCCAGTTTAAAATTTTTAAAGCTCATTAAACTAACAAGGATTAAATGCCATGCCATGTACAAGCACCCTATAAAACAGAAGTGTAGCAGAAGAATAGGCTAATCTATTTAGTTACACCGCAGGGAATTATGTACAGAAAAACTCAAAATTATGCAAAATTAATTACCTTTATTTTTAATTTTTTAAAACAAATTAAACAATATAATACTAGTAGTTGAAACCTGCAAAGCATTTGCTTACAAAAGTATTTATTTAAATATAGGATTTTTAGTTATCCTTTGACCAAATATTTTAAGAGAATCAAAACTTTTCCCCCTCAAAAAGGCTACATAAAGCTGTCCATGTGTAAACACAACCTTAGGAATATAAATACATGTTTTGTCAAAAGTCTGACCTTGTGACTTGTTTATAGCCATAGGGTAAGAGGGCCTTTGTACATGTGACTAAGGGCCCTTGTACACGTGAGGAAATTGATCCTTTTAGTGGTTTAATTTTTAAAAATTTAACTGCATTAACAGTATACATTTGGCGGCATGTTACGATTAAATTTCATAACAGTGTACATGATCGGCGGCACATTTTGGTTTAAATAACTTTTTTATGTAGCAAACTAAAACACATCCTTTGTTATGAAGTAAACTATAACATATCCCATGTATTTTAGTTTGCTACGTAACACGTTGTAGTGATATTCCTCACGTGTTACGAGGGTCCTATCCAGAGAAGGCTGCAGGGACTCTGCATGGGGTGCTGGAAGCTTGGGGAAGCTCAGGCCTGGTGGACTTCCAGTGTCCTGTGCACCATCCGCACCATCTTCTCTGGCTGCCAGCACAACTAGCCACCCTTCTGCCACCTTCCTGGGGCAGCCAGCCTGTTCCCAGGTGGTCCCAGGCAGTGGGAAGGTGGCGGGGACAGTGAATGGAGCTCTGGAAGCCTGCCAAACCCAAGCTTCCCCAAGCATGCCTGGGCTTCCAGCACTCTGTACGCCATTAGATTCAGTAGGGGCTGCCTGCAAGATGGGGCTGCACCCATGCAGGTAGCACCTTTCCCGGGCAGCCCTGGGGGGCACCACCACTGCAGAGGGAAGCACCAGGCTGTTCGGCAGGTCAGGGGCTGCACAACCCAGCAGCAGCTCGTGCAGGCAGGCTCTGCTGTGGGGGGGGGGGGGGGGGGGGGGGGGGGGGGGGGGGGGAAGTGAGAGGGTCCTGATCTTTTTTTTTTCCCCTCCCAGAGCCTGCTTGCATCTCCCACAGCCAGGGAGTGAGGTGCCAGTGGTCATGCAGCCCCTGAGCTACAGGGGATACTGGTGCTTCCCTCCATGGCGGCAGCACCCCCTGGGCAGCACCCATCTGGTGTTCTGAGGGGGGGGGAGCTGCTGCCACAGAGGGAAGTACTGGGGCCCCCTGCAACTCATGGACCACCCACAGCTTGCTTCCTGGCTGCAGGAGAGGTGGGCAGGCTCCGGGTAAAAAAAAAAAAAAAGAAGATTGAGCTCCTCACCACTTTTTTTTCTTTTATTTTGGTGGAGTCTGCCTGCTCCGTGCCAGGGGGGTGTGTGTGGGGGGGTGCTTCCTCCATATCTGTTTGAATTGCCTCAGAATCTATAATAATAATGTGGTTATTTTGTCTGCCTGGAGTGCTCTGATTGGTTGTTTTAGTAAGCATTGTGCTCTGGACAGACAGACTAAGCCTATTATTATTATAGATTTTAGCCTCCTTTAGAAATGTATGTAGATACTTGTTTGTGGGGTGGGGTGTAAAGTGCTGTGGCTCTGACATCCAGGGTGGAAGTTAGCACCCAGTCCAGCATGCATGGCAGTGAGTAAACAGAGAACAGTACTTACACCCATGTTTTGGGAGCTTCTGTGAGTTGGGTGCCCTATCGCATTTTCACATTTCTGCTTTGCTCTTTCTCCTAGACATGAGTTCAGTAAACTACAGTAGCCTACAAATGACCAAAGTCTGCTTGGGGTGGGTTGGAAGTACTTGGACCCATGTTTTTTCATTGCCAGGGGCTGGAGGAGGGGTCATGATAATGGGCTGTGGTTGAGTAGGGAGTAAGGACACAGCTGGCAATTAGATAGCTTTTATTGAGCAAGCAGTGTAAGGGAGCTCATTAATAATAAAGTGCCAACAAAAACAGAAAAGGTGAGGGGGGGGGCAGCAGAGTTCTGGTTGTGTACCAGATCAACCAGCTGTGCAGCAGTATGTGTGGGCTTGAGGAGCAGTGTCGGATTCCTGAAGGACTGATCAGTTTCTGTTATGGAGTGCTCGGTGTCCACACATAACACTACACTGGTTCATGGTGAGCAGGTTCAAAATAGTATTTGGTTTTCCAGGGTACTCTTAAACCATTCAAGGTGATTTTAAACTTGTTTAGCAGGCTTGTAAGTCTGTCTGCTTCAGGGTTAAACTGCATTTAAAACATTCTAAGAGCATGCCCTCAGATATTCATGGAGCTTGGAAATGGACCAGTGCTCAGATGGTGTGTTGGGGCTTTGCAGGGCTTGGGCCTAGTGGTATATTGCAGAGGCTGAGGAACTCCTTCCCTCAGGATCCACTTAAGATGGGGAAACAAGATGGACCTTGTCGCCAGGAGATCTCACCTGGAGCAATCTGATCTAGAACCCACAGTACTTTTCCTGGCTGGCTAATACTTTATTCACTTGAGGTACTCCTTCCAGTTAAAGGACCCATCACTTTTACATCTTGTCTTTGTTAAGATTGCACAACTGTAATTAGTAAACTTATCAAATAATGTAATTGGTCTACAAAAAGGAATAGAATTTAGACCTCTCTGCTGGCTGTCTCTCTGCTGGCCTCACAGCAGTAAGACAAAGTGTTAAAAAAATTCTGTGCCTAAAGTAAACTGTTGCAAGAGACTATGTACAAGGAGCTGATGGGCTGTATAAGTGAGTGCTACTTTACATACCCACTCTTCAGAATGAAAATACACTTCTTGGTTCCTAGTGACTCGCATCTGTCTATAATGATTGCTGTGTATTAAGCTTTTCACATAAGCTCCTTAATATACTTAGGGGCATCCAATTCTGAGGAAATGCACTGGAAATCCTAGTGCGTTGCAATTGCCAGAATAAGCTTGACGAAAATAATTTGTACTCTTAAAGAGAGAATGCCTTAAAATGCATGAATTAATTTCTCAGTTTTGTAAATGTTGAAGGTTCTGAAAATTGCCTTTAAGGCAGATGTAAAATGTACACGGCAAGGAAAAAGACCTCCAAGTTTGACTGCTATTGCTGCAAACACTGCAGGAACCTTTAAGCAATAAATTACCTGAAGCTACCAAAGACATTAAAACGATACCATGGCTTCTGCTGTGAAGTGTTTGAAGAGATGGCAATAAAGTACTGAGGTGGGATATTGTTATGTTGCTATGCCCTTTTATATTTTTACTTGGAGACCTTCATGGTGAAGTTGGAAGGAGGTATGATTTACTTGGACTTTAAAAAGCTGTAGTGAAGTGAAGTGCTAAGATTTTAAGGAATATGGATTGGTGGATATTGTTTTTACATTTTTTCATGTTTGTTTACTTTGTACACATTTAGGTTTAATTACCTTGTGGAGTCTATAATTATTTTATTTTCTTGTTCTTAATTTGAATTGTTAATTGGAATCTGTCATGCCAGGTCATGGATGGCCAGGTCTGGGTCTGCTTGGGGATTGAGATGTCAACGACAGTTAGGAGCTTGAGCAGAATCTAGGGACAAGCTAAGTCAGGAAGCCAGGAGATCAATCTGAGAGCATGGTCTTAAGAACAAGCTGAGTCAGAGGGCCGAGAGATCAGCAGAGGGTGCAGAGTCAGAGTGGAAGAAGCCATAGCTTTGTTGGCCAGATGCAAAGAGTCTGTGGGCCATTGTTTGCTGTCCCCTGAAACAGAAGACCACCTTTTGCACCCAGACTTGACATCTCTCCATCTGATGGCAGAAAAGTTGGTTGGGTGATATCCCCTGGTTTTTTTCTGCTGCAAGCATGTTTTGGACTCAACAGGAATAATTTATGCATCAGAGGAGGAAGTTCTTTGGATAATGGATAGTTACCTTACCCAGTACCATTGGTTGCCACACTAAATATTCTGGTCTACAGCTCTGAGGGAGTGTACCTGGTTTCTGTGGCTACTCATCTTCCCACCATCTGAAGGCAGCATTGTCCTCTTTTGCTCAACAGTTGCTACGTTTCTTACAGAACTTATGTCTTCCCATCAGTTAGAACATTGGTTCTTAACCTTTTTAAACTTGAGCCACCCCTTGAAAAAGACCATCTTTTAGTTTTTGCTTGTTTTTTTGATTATTGAAGAACAAGGCAATTATTCTGTTGCAAAGAACTCAGATAAATAACAACAGGTCAGAATGTTTTTGATGCTCTGGATTTCTATTTCAAATCTCTTAGGTTATCTTATGGAAGTGTTTACATACCTAACAATGCTAATATTACACAGCATTGTGCAGTGTCCTTAAAAGGGCCTCATGTCACTCTGATTTAGAGCAGTTATTCTCAACTTTTTTAGACTTGAGGCACACCCCTCAGAAAATGTCAGCTTTTATCTTTAACTCATTTTTTGACTGCCGAAAAATATCAGAGCAAAATTTCTGTTGTCGAGAACTTAGAAAGGCCACAACAGGTCAGATTGTTTTTTAATGTTACAGATTCCTATTTGATTTTGGATTTATCTTGTGAATCGTGTTGCACACCTAACAGCGCCACATTATGTGGCACCCTGTAGAACCCTTGAGAAGATCTCAAGGCAACTCAAGGTGCCACAGCACCCTAGTTGAGACTCGCTGAGTTAGAGAAGCTTTGGTGCCTTGGAATGAATGGGTTTTAGGGGTGTTCCTTTGAACCTCTGTCAACATGCTGTTTGTACCAGCTGTCCATGAAGAATGCTTATTTTAGTAACCTCAGATAAAAGGATAAAGGAGATCCAAACCCCTATTACAAGTCCACTTTATATAATAGTTTACAAGGATGTGCTAACTATGGCCTCTTTTGAAGTTCTTGCCTAAAGTTATCTCCAAGGTTCAGTTAATTAAATGATCCACCCACAAGTTTTCTTCCCTAAACCTTTGAAAGGAAGCCAAACTTCACTTTCTAATACCATATTTTCTTGCATGCAACATCCCCTCAAATAAAATACACACCTTGTTTTTGGAAGGCAGAATGTAGGGGAAATTTTTTTCCGGAGTTATGGCTGACTATGCCATACAGTAAGTCCTCCTGAGAATGTAGGGCACTTGGGCACATAACAGACCTCTGCTGCAATGTGTGCTAATTAACACATCAGAGGAGGCTCAATTAACTGAGTCTGGTGGAGCAAGCTAATTAACACACTCCAGCAGCCTCCATGCGACGTGTATTCAGTGTCCCTGTGTTTCAAAATGGTGGTGGGAGTGCTTTAATTAAGGCTTGTCACACAAACTTTAGTTAAAGTGCCCCCACTGCCGTTTTGAAGCGCAGGATGCTGAATATGCATGAAGCTGTGGGGTTTTTGATTAGAGCGGTGAGAGTCATTCTAATTAAAGGACCCCCTCCTCCACCCAAGAGCACGTGCCTAGATACCCATAGAGCATCTAAGAAGTGTGGGCACCAAGCAGTTTCTGCTGCCAGCTGCTTCCCCAGACTGCTTGGTTGCTACACATCCTGGACACTGAGTTTCCAAAAGGATTTACTCTACATCACACAAGGTTAGACCCCAGACCCTTGTAAGAGCAGTAACAAGACTGTTGGTGTGTCTACACGAGCTGCCTGCTGTGTAGTTGTTACTGAGCAGTCATTTAGTACTTGCATAACCAAGTACTAAATGATTGTGCAGTAACTGGCGTTACTGCACAGTAGTGTCCTGGCACGGTTGTCTAGTGATGCTTACTGTGCAATAGCTCATTACTACTGTGCAGTAGGATCCCTTCATGGTTCATGCCCAGTGATGCTGTTATGTGCTATTAATTAGCTACTGTGCAGTAAGCATCCCATGTAGAAGTGGCTTGTTAGTTCTTTAAGTAGTTCTTTATATAACTTCCCATAAATTGCTGTTTCCACATCATAAGCCTCATCAAGATACTACCAGCAGCTTACTTCCTGCTTTGGGCATAAGCTACAGTGCTCAGCCATGACTTTGAGAAAGTTAACACAGGACTCTGCTGTATTGGCAGCTGCATGGCATGCACAGTGTCTCCAGGCTTGCTTTTTTTTTCAGGGAAGAAAATAGCTTCCCCACTTAAAAAAACACACCCAATTTTTGGGGAGCTGATTTGGGGAGGAAAGGTGCATGTTGTATGTAAGAAATTATGGTATTTGATAATGGCTGTCCCCAGAATCTCAACTCTTCTTGAGGACCCTGAGCAAGATGCACCTTGTAATGACGTATTTCCCTTCTTTATGGGAAAGCTCAATTTGTCTTTGTGAATAGTGAAGAATACTTGTATTCATATCTCCCTCCCTTTGAATGTATCAGAGAGATTTGTTGCAGGAGAAGAAAGTACACTGAGCGTAGGAAAAAAAAGATACTTTTACCTGAGGACTTGGCATGCTGGCCAGCATGGATAGACTTGTTTTCCCATGCAATTCAGAGCAACCCACCTGAAATAGAATGGACCCTTTTCATTGTATTACAGTAGTGTCTGTAGGCCCCAAGAGAGATTGTATCAGGTACTTTAAATCATGGTCTCAGACAGCCTCAGGCCCAACCGCTTACAGTTCACATGGACAAAATGAAGAAGATACATAAAATAGGAGTAGTCTCTTCACTCCTACTTTACTGTCAGCTCCAGCTCCAGCTCCAGCTCCATTCCCATTCCCTCCAGGGACATGGAGCATGTCAAAACTCCATCCCCTGTCTGGCCAATCAGCAGTAGTGCAGCTCTGGCCCTGGTAGAGAATGGAGCCAGAGCCATGTCTTACAGTAAGTAGGCGGTGAGAGGAGTAGAGGCTATGGGAAAGGGTGGGGCAGGGATAGAGGTGAGGGAAGGGGCAAAGGCTGTGGGGAGCAGGTACCAGGGGCATGGGTGGCATCAGGTGCCTGCACTGCAGCAGGGGGGCAGGCAGACTGCAGGGGGAAGAAGTAGTGTAGGGGGCAGAAGACAGGAGGTTTAACCTGCTTTGCCTCCCCAACATAACTCCCCCTCACTGCATGCTGCTGCTTTTCTCATTGTAGCAGTAGTGAGGGGAGACAAATAATTAGAGTATATACCTGGAAAATTATAATAAATCTTAAATTTCTCATATATAGCATCTAGTTATTGGGGGGGTTTCTTAAATACAAAGTAATCTTGGATTTGAGTAAATATGGTATTTTCCTGTACTGCTTTCTATCTTTATTTTCTAGATTGTGATTTTGTCCTGCTAAAACGTGCTTTTGTCTTCCTCTATCATAACGTAACAGTTTGGTTTACAGGGTTACAGGAGGATTTCAGGTTAGGAAGAAGACCCTAGGTTTTTGCCGGTTTCATGGCCCCTGGTACAACAAAGAGTCGGATTAGGGAAAGGGGGTGTGTTCAGAGCATCTAGCACATTTCTGGCCATGGGCAGCCAACATAAGAAGATGGAGCCCAGAATAGCAACTAGCCACACCAGCATGTGGGACACAAGAATTATGTAAAAAGCCATGTTGTCACTAATCCATCTGAGTTGGTATGCTGTGTATATGAAGTCTGGATCTCAGGATATGGCCCTTGTCTCTTCTTGCATTCTCCCATGCCTTAATTTCTTAACACTATACTTTTTTCTCTGGCTTTTCCTCTTTAATCTCACTTTTACAATATCCTTACACATTGAAAGTTTGAATATTTTTCCTGATAATTGGACACTAAAATGTTTTAGCTAAAGACTAGTATAAAATATAGGGCTTCCATTGATAGCAACCAGAAAGTGCATGTCCAGATTTCTACCAAAATATTATATACTTAAATCTTTTTATTGTTAAGCATCTGATATTTATGAAGCAGCTGCTTCTTGAAAGAAAAAAAGAGAACTAGCTTGGCATCTGTGCGGATATGCAGGTGGGACTTTGGTACTTCACTGCTTCAGAGAAGTGTGGGAGGTTTTTTTTAACATGGCCATTTTTTTCTAGCCTTTCTTGGAATCTTAAAGTCGTGCTGCTGCTATACATAGTTCAACCTATCAGTTTTTCTTCTGCCACAAGTTTCTGTATAGTAGCTGTCCTTAACCTAACACAGCTGCTGCCTGCCCTCTCCTGCTTCTCCACAGCCTGGAGCCCCTGCCTCTCCCATCTTTCCCTCATCTCCCTTCCTCCATTCCCCCCATCCTGCCTGACTTATGCGCCACCTCCCACTCCCACTGACCTTTGCACTAACACCAACAGGTTCCATCTGCATTGCAACCTGGAGCATGGAGCATAGCCCCAGCCTGGCCCTGTAGCAGGGAAATTAGCTCTGTGCTGCTACTGGGGGACCAGAGATGTGGGAGATGTGCTTCATGCTCCAGGCTGCAGCAGGGATGGAGCCTCCTGGTAGCAGAGCAAAGATAAATTGGGGGAGGCGGGGGAAGAGTCAGGTGTGGGGTAGAAGCATGGGTGCCTGCCCCCCACCACCTGCCCCCTTTTTGTCTCCCCCACACTCTGCTGCCCTACTACATGCCCTCTCACTACATTCTTCACTGCCTGTCCCCCAGTGGCCTGCCTCATTGCCTGTCCCTCCACCACCTGCACGTAGTGTGTGTGGGGGCGTTAATTTAAGATTATCCTCCACTAATTAGATTCTATACATGGAAAATTATAACAGTTATAAATTTGTCGTGTATAGAATCTAATTATGGGGGGGTATCTTAAATTCAGGGTTATCTTGGATTTGGGTAAATACAGTAATTTATAAATTCACTTGATGAAATTAAATTTTTAAAAATGTTTTGCGGCTTTTTTCTGAAATTCTATGAATAGGATGCAGTGAAAAAAAATTATACAGCCACATTCCTGTGTTAATGCCATAATTTTATGAGTTTTATTAATACCAAGAGGAGCTGATATAAAAGCATGTTATAGAATATTCTTCAGGGTTCCATGTAGCGTTAATGTCAATGTCGCCATGTCCAGTACTTATTGAAAGGTATTGCCTTGGCCTGCTTGTTCTATGATTAACCATTGTGTGTTGGTTCTCTCTTTCAAACACATTCATTTCTACCAATAACACTGATAGTACGCTATATATTTCAAAAAGAATTTAGAATAAGCTAGAGGAGGAGTTGGCAGTCCCTGGCAGATGTTCAGTGTGTGGCACGCAAAGGCATTTTGCTGGGTGCCCATGCCTCAGGGCTGCTTGCTGAAGGTGGCGGGGAGGCTTCAAGCAGCTGCATTGGGGCCTGCAAAGCCCTGACCCAGCTCATTGTTGGTGACAGGTACATGCATGCCATGGGGCAGACAGTGGGGAAGGGGCGTAGGCTGTGATGCCACAACAGGATTTGGGCCTCCTGTGGCTCCCTCACCATCTGCCCTTGGCATGCCAACATCTAAGTAGAAGCTGTGGGTGTTTATAGCACTCTGCCCCAAAATGTTGCTGGCCCCTGAGCTAGAGAGAGACAGAAAAATGGAGGAGGGGGAGCAATGTAGGTAATGTTATCATGTAAACTAGAACCCAGTGTATTAATACCACATTACTTTAGGGAGAAAAATGTGTGTAAGCAGAGAAGCTGGAGGTAAATGTTCCCAAAAGAGAACCTACCACTATAACAGTATCCAGGCTAACATAATATGTAGGTAGCTTAAATAATTTATTGATTTTAATGGAAAACATATGACAGCATGTGTCTGACAGCATATACATGCTATTTTGGAAAGTTTTTCAAAGAAGGTAAACATACTAAAATGAAATACCTATTTTTCCTTATGAGAGTCTTCACAGTTTGCTTATTTTGAGATTAATCACTTTTATTTTGGCTAAGCAGCTGATTAGACAAGTGCTTGGCTGTTAAGAGATTTTCTGTCATTTTGTCTGTATGAAATTCATTTCTGTTTCCCTACAGCAAAGTTTTCTTATATTCTCCTTGGAAGTTTTAAAAATATTGTCAAGGACTGTGATATTGTCTCCTTTACATATTGATTATTTCACCTGTGTTTATTTTTTTTTTTTTACCAGATCCTGGATTTGAGCATTTTAAGGTAGCAGAAAAATCCCATGGAAATTGGATCAGGCTCTACCTAGAAGGAAATAATTCAGAAGTACTCTTAAACCTTGGCAAAAAGGTCCTTAAACAATACTTAGAGGCTCTGAAGATCCTGAGTTCTTCGCTCAGCAAACAAGTGGCACAATATGATATGTATTCAATGATGGTAGGGGCTACAATAATTCTGGAGGTATGAATCCATGAATTTCTATGAAAAGGCAAGAACAGAAAGGTTAAGTTGTTGTGTTTTGTTTACTTAATACGGGCTTGGTACTCAGTAATATTGCAGACTGGTGTTTTTTGAGAAAGTAAGTATTGACTTATTTTCTCCTTGAAAGAGAGAACATGAATATTTTTAACAACAGAATTATTTTGTGCACTAAATTTAAGGAAGTTTTAGCTGTTAGTTTATTCTCTGTAACTTCAATATTTACAGGGCACATGCAGATGTGCTAGAACTATTCCTTCATCTATTAGTTTTATATTACTCATTGAAGAGAGTTGGTCTATTTAAACATGCACATTGACAGATATGCCTATACTGGTTCCTGATGGTAATAAGTTCATATCTCATTATATCAATGCACTAAAACCTTCCAGACAAATGATTAGATTTAGGAGCATTGTTTTGTGTTTGAAGGCCTAAGTCTCTCTAAATCCTGTCCCTTCTCCCATTTCTGCTCACTTCAGGGACGCATATTACAATTATAGTTAAAGGCAATAGATATAAAGATGTGTCCAAGGAATTCTGAAGCAGGAGATTAATTATTATCTAGTTTCAAAGAAGAAAGGAGGTTGGTGTCCTGCCTAGGATCACCTGTGATTCCTTGTTCTTTAATGCCATGGTCTCTCCTGCTTTCTACCTTTGGCACAGTGAATGCTGAAATATTTGGCCTCACTGAAGTCTTTGCAAATGATATATAGTTTGAGTGAAATGTTGTAGCATGTTATCATATAGTATTTTATGCTTAAGGGGTGTTTACACTCCAAAAGGGGGAATGCATGCTATCAACATGTTTTCAAAAAAACATTTATTGGAGGGAAGTAATTATTTTGTTTTGGTGTTTCGGAGGTTAATAGTAATTGGTCTTCATTAGTGAAGCCAGGCTGCTGAACTGGTCACCAGTGAGGGCTTAATATGTGCCTGCCTCAGCTTCAAATAGGTGCCACCAGGCTCTCACCAAGCTGCCACTGCCCCTGTCATTCTGGCTGTATCAGAGGTCATGACCCCATGATGCAGCCTTGCTGTCTGACCCAGCCCCAGGGGGCGGGGATAACATGGCACAGCACAGCACAGCCTGTGGTGCTTGTAACCTGGCAGCCTCAAGTGGCTTTGTGGCATGGTGCCGTAGGAGAACCTAGAGGAAGCAGAAGGTGAAGTGGGGTGCTGTGCTTCATGAGAGCACACATTTGGTGCAACATACATGTGGTGCAACATGGGAATACGCATGTGATGCCTGCTCCCATGCATGTGGTGCAACAGGATAGGGGAGCTCCTACCAGCACGTGTGCACAGTGCAGCAGAGTTGGGGAATGCCCAGCTGTACACAGTGCAGTGGGGTGAAGGAGCACCTGTTTGCCACGTGGTACATCAGAATAGGGAAGCACCCCTGTGCAATGCGACAGGGTGAGGAAGCACCTGCCTGCCTGTGCACTTGGTGCAACAGTGTAGGGGAGTGCCCATCCATCTGTCCATATTATGCAGTTTGGGGCCTGTGGCACCCTCTAGTGGAGCCCCTGCTGGTGTAGCCTGTGAGGTGTGTGGTCTAAGGCTAATTAGAAGTTGTACATCACTGAATCAAGCAGATGCCTCCTAAACATAATGGATGCATCCACATGAGCTTTCACGTGCTCTTTGCGGCACCTCAAAGCCTTTGAAGTGCCACAGAATGCATCCTATGCATATGATTTGGTTGTCTGCACTGCATTTTTGCAGCATGAAGCTAAATTTAGATACCAGGAAATGCCAGCAGCAAAAAAGCTCATGGAGAAAAAAAGTAGGGTAGTGCGCATGGCAGCAGCATGTGCTGCTCAAAACTGGAGCCTGGCCAACTGGAGCCACAGTCGTTTCCAGACAGGCTGCATGTGGCAAGATCGCTGCTGCTGCAGCTCCAGGAGGCCCCCAGGATTATAGGTAAGGTTGTTGGTGCCCAGGTGCTAGTCCCAGCCTTCCCTATACCACCCAGGGCAATTTGTCCTGTGCCAGAGCGTGCATGCAAGGGCATTCCTTGTGGAGAAGTATCAGTGGCACAAATATGTAGCACTTCTATTTGCCCTTGAGGTAACGCATGTACATGCTTGCCTGGACATACTCCATATATTTCCTTTATAGCAGAGCATGCAATCCTTGGAGCTGCTTCTAGGAAGGACTACTCAGGGAGTGGACTAGGAAGGATTAATCAGACAAGGGATTGTCAGTGTTTGCTTGTAACCTAACATATACTTATTCTTGGAATAGGGGTAAAATACTGCATCAGTTGTACAAAAAAGGTAGGATTTACAGAGATATGTTAGTGTCTTTATGTCTAACTGGGAATTATAAGCATACTAACCAATTGCCCGTCAAGAACGATGGGGGATGGGGAGGGCTGGGCATGGGGGGAGCGCTGCCACCCCCGTGCCTTGTTCCCCTGGTCCCCACCATCATAGCAGTGCTCCACACTTTGGTTGTTTCACCAACCAATCAGAGTGCTCCAAGAGTGTGACTGACAGACAGGCAGGCAGACAAAGCCCTTTATTATATAAGAATTCTAATATTATAAAAGCTTTAGTCTATCTGTTCATAATGCTTTATTTGCTGTCTGATTGGCTGACTGAAACAACCAATGAGAGTGCTCCAAGAGTGTTCAGACAGGAGACGATGTGGCTGAGTGCTGTCATGATGGCAGGGACACAGGGGATGGAGTCGGGCGGGGGGCTATTGCAGGTGGCGGCGATGAAGCAGGGGGGGAGCGGACCTATTCCCTCCCCATCCCCAACTGCATGAGAACCGGGGGCGGGGCCAGCCATGGGGGGATGCGGAGCTGCCGGGCTCTGACAAAAGCCGGCAGGGAGGGGGAGGGAGGAGAGTGGGGTGGTGGGAAGAGGTTCCGGTACCCCACTGCCGCTGCTGTGCCGCAAGTACAGCCCCAAAGCAGGGGAGGAAATGGCCCCAGGCCTGAAGTGGCAGGGGTGAGGGTGGGGGGAGTGGGCCCATTTGCCCTCTCCCGTGACTGGATGAGAAGCAGGGGCAGGGCTGAACGCAGGACTCTGTCTTTGCCTGCCATGATGGCAGGGAGTGTGCCACTGTTGCTGGGCTACAATAAAAGCCAACAGGGAGGGGGAGGTGGGGGCATGGTGATGGTGCCCCGCTGCTGGTGCCGCCGCTGCTGGGCCTTGCCAACAGCTGGGAGAGTGGGGAGGGGAGGCAGGGGGATGGGTGAATAGGCCTGGACCTGAAGCTTGGTGGTGGGGTGAAAGGGGCCCAGACTTGGGGGGAGCAGGGGAGCACGACGAGACCCGAAGCACAGGTAGGGGGGGAGCAGGGGCCAGACATGGGTGTCTCTCTCTCTCTCTTTCTCTGCCCCCCCATCATTCTTGATGGACAATTGGCTAGTTACAATATAAATGTTAGCTGATTGTATCAATTTATTAAAAATAAGGAGAAGAGATGGGATATGTGGTACAGTGGTGTAGTGCACTTACTTTTGTGTTAAGTTTTGCCTTAAAAACCCAACAAATTTGATTTCACTCTACTCCTAATACAGTTTCTGCACATTTCAGACCATCTTATATTTTGGCATGAGCTTCTTTTTTCTGCTCATCAGTGTTGTGCTGGAGTAGCAGAAATTGTATTGGTTAGAGTTCAACTCCGCTAACTCAATTTTGTGAGTGGACACTTACAATTCTGCCCATACCATGCATGGGTTGGTCCGTATTTTGCCAGTTGCTCACTGCTTTACTCAAGGAGTTCATATACTGTTAAAAAAACAAAACCAAGAAATCAGAATAACAAAACAGAAAGGAAGGAAGGGAACAAGTTATATGTAAAATATACTAGAACATTTCCTGCCCCTTTAATGTTCTTGAAAGCTACTTCATGCATCATACCATATTTTTGCAGTGGAAACTCTGTACACAGACAACTAGCAGGATCTAGTCCTTTGTGCAACAGTATGTATGTAACCTCAAAAAGACTAACAAATGGCAGTATGTTCTTAATTCTGCAGTTAAACTTGACATACAGCTGCCTGGTGTGGTCTGTAACACCTACTTTAAAGGTTTTTCTATAAATAATATGTACTAGTACCAGTGAATAGAAATAATGTCCTCTATTTTTATGTGAATACTTAATGGATACTCTTTAATCCAATCCTGCAGAGATATCACAAGTTCTTTCAGCACTTGGGTCCCCACCCAAGTGGGGATTATGCTGACTACAGGAGAGTGGGGTGGGGAGGGGGGAAAGAGGAGTCTTACCTTCCTGGGCTCACCTCATGTGAGTGACAGCTGCAACTGCTGCTGTCTTAGCATCAGGCTCAGGCTGCTACCAATGAGGGACAGGCAGTGGTGTGGGCTCCCTGGGGGCTGCTCTTGGTACCCTGTTTGTCCCAACCGCTGGGGGCAAGGAGGTGCCTCCCATAGCAAAGCTTCTCAAAGGTGGAAGAGTAATCTACACCAGTCCAAATACCCTGCTGGGCATGGAGCTATACTTGCCCATCTCTTGTGGCTGGGCTGCACCTGGCTTGGTAGAGACTCTGAGGGCAGGGAGTCATACGGGTACCGCCTTTAAGTTGGCACCTGGGACTGGTATCCTGCTTGCCCTGCCCTAGTTACATTACTGTAGTCCTGAATCCACTTTGACTAGCCCAGTAATTGTACTTTTTCTTCTAGGTTCTATTTCTGCTCTTGCTTAGTCTTCCAAAAGCACTGAGCAGTAAGGCTGAATTTGAAGTGCCACTTTCGTCTGCCCTGTTCTCTCTGCTGTTTTACCTGATATGTCTGATGCTCTGCGCAGTTCATGTAATTGTATGCACATCAGCAGAAAGTTTGTGCTATTTCTGCAGTATTTCATGGTTAATGGCAGTTGGAGTGATGATGCTGATTTCTGCACTGATGTGCATAATTTTATCTGCCCTTGGAAAGATATTTATGAATAATAAACTTCCAGCAAAGGTGAGACCACTTACCAAGAAGTATAATTTTATCTTTTGCTTTTTCTGATGCATTAACCAGCAGAGTTTTGTATCTGAAGTTCCTGGTATATAGGAGTTAAAGGTATAGTATAACTTTAATTTGCTTAATTAATGGAATTGAAGTGTGATATATTCTGATACATTCACTCTGCTATCATACTGATTGCTGCAATGAAGATCATAAAAAGTGTTCATTTTCATATTACTTTAAGCTAGGTTCTAATTAGTGTAATTTATTTTGCATTTGATTAGCTATATCAGAAACAATTATACAACACAGTTTTTTATGGTGTTACACTATGACATGGTTGCAACTGAAGCAATGTGGATGATATGAAAACACTGTGCACTGAACATAAACACCTATTTTCCCCAAGTACTTAAAACATTTTCCCAAAGTACCTTTCATAAAAGCTGTACTGTTTCATATAGACAGCTCTTTAAGATTTTTCAAATTTTAAAACTGGACATGAAATGTATAAATATGATTGCTCTCCTTTATCTGATAGTAACTATCATTTTAACAAACAGTTAAAATGGAAGCTATATAATTTCCATATTGTCTTGATTGTGATCCTTAGAATGTTAAGAAATTTTGCGATGGGATGACTGGTTAGTCTTAAGTTACGTACCGGCTAAATTTAAAAAAAAAAAAGAAAGTCAGAAAAACCTAAGAGAATCAGATTTTTAATATCCTCTTCTTTCCCACTGTGAAATAGCAGTGAATATTTCTAAAAGACTCATGCATATAACCAGCCTGCAACTATCCCCCCTAGCCCAGCACTAAACTTTTTTCTGAAACATGCACCCATGTTAAAATTAGCTTAACTTATTGGTGCCAACCAGAACTCTGTTTTGTTAGAAATAGTAAAAAAGGAATCAATTAATAAACATCAGTTGATAGATGTGCTGAATAATAGGGGTGAATAATAAAGATTTTTTTGACTGATACCGATGCCTGGTTATTAATGAGCCATATCGACTGATACCAATCACCGATACGCAGCCCAGCAGCTTGGAGAGCAGTGTCCAGTTGGTAAATCTGTTCTGGGCAAGGGGTGGAGTGGAGGGAAGGGGTGTGGAGGGGGCAGATTGAGGCCCCCACGGTGAGGGAGGAAGTGGAGCTGGGGCAGGTACTGCCCGGTGGGGGGGTGGGACCGAACCATGAGTGACTTGTCCATGGGGGAGGGGAGGGCACTTCTGCCACTGTGTTTACCCCCTGGGGAGGCATAGGGGGTGTGCCTCCTGGATCTGCATGCGGGGGGAGGGTGGGCTGCCACTGTGTGTTCTGGCCCAGGGGCAGTGCCGGGCTCTTCCAGGCAGGGGGTTGGACGAGAGCTGTGCTCGGGGCAGGCGGGGCGGCGCTGGGAGGAGGGGTTCTGAGTTGGCTGTAGTTTGGCCCCTCTCCCCACCATAGCCCTGCTCCCAGTGCTGCTGCTTGCCCTGAGTGCAGCCTTGGCCCAGCCCCCTGCTGGGAAGAGCCTGGCATCACCCCTGGCCTGGAGCGCACAATGGCAGTCCACCCTCGGCCTGCATGCAGATCCAGTAGCAGTGTTGGGGAGGAGGAATTCAAGACAACCTTGCAATAATTAATTTCTATACCTAGAAAAGTATAACAAATGTATAATTTTTCTATACATAGAATCTAATTATTGGGGAGTTATCTTAAATTCAGGATCGATTTAGATTCAAGTAAATACAGTGTAGCCCACACTTTTTTTGAGACTGCAAGTTTTTATTCAAATTTTCATTGGCTTTTCATTTCTCCCAATATGAAAAATAATGAATAAGGATAAACTTCCTTTGAATTTGACTTAATTGTCTTCCTAAATTAGGTGTTGGAGCTGTCCATCTTTTCTGTTTCATCCATTACTATCCATTTACACAGCACTTTGCTCATAGAAGCTATCAGTATATACATTATTTTAATAATCATTTACATATTTAACAATACCTGTTAGAACATTTTAGCATGAAAATAAAGGTGAAGGCCTACTTTGGAGTAAAAGTTCAAGAGATTTTTGAGCTGTGCAAGACCTAGCTGCATGCTAAACAGCCACTTGAGGCAAAAGTTTAAATGAAACTCCTGAATTGCACTACTCATTATTCTCATTTCAGTATTATCTGCGCCGATCTGATATCTGAGGGAAATGTGCTTCTGGAGGCACAAGTTAGAACACTGTCAAGCTCTAATTGGGGGAGCATTGTGCTAATCCTGAGTTATGGATTTGTTCTATTTGAGGCTGTTGAAGATGGCATGGTTCCCATGCACCCTAAGTTCCTTCCAGGTGCTGAAGCATCAAGTTAGAATTTACTGTGTTCTTCTCTTTTCATTGCCTGAAATTTGGTATATAGAGGGTTTATCCCTATTTCATTCACC
This sequence comes from Crocodylus siamensis, assembly GCF_052110815.1. Classification (NCBI taxonomy): domain Eukaryota; kingdom Metazoa; phylum Chordata; order Crocodylia; family Crocodylidae; genus Crocodylus; species Crocodylus siamensis. The sequence goes on along the minus strand of NC_143397.1, from coordinate 110,425,380 downwards.
CATCTGTAACATTTTAAGTAACTAGATCGCTCAAAAACTTCATCTGGTGAAACTGACCGCAAACAAGGTTCTTACATCACTACTTGAATTCTCTTGCTACATACCAGCTTTCTTAAAAAAAAAACAAACCCAACCTTCAGGAACCAGACTTTTAGAAAGAAACATCCTTATGCTATTAATAGATGTAGATGAAAACTAAGAGTATTCTCCTCTTCTTCAGCTCCTTTGTTAACTGTGAAGCAGGAGGGTTTGATAGTACAGTTGAGATGCCCACTGCGATTCTTGTGAATTCAAACATTTTTGACCTCATAACTCCTTTTTGCAAACATTTTTTCTCCGTTTGGTAGAATGTCCTTTGATCTTTGCATACAATTGGATATCACTGTCTAAGATAATTACTTAGAAATCTTATATAACTAAAATAATGAAGCTCTCAGTTAGGGCTGTGGGAAAGAGTGCATTGATTCTCTGTTCCTTTTGTGGCCATGCTAGGCTCCATGCTAGTTTTTAGCAACTTTGCTCATCTCCTTTAATTGTTGATTTAATTGCTGCTACTGCACGGCCATCCTGTTTTTGGGAAGGTCTTTATTCATACCCCATAGAAGACAGTTGAGGTGCCTCTTTAGTCTACTCCTGCCAATACATAAAGTGATGACTTCATTGGTCCTGTAAACTTTCCCAAGTTTACAGGACCATTTTATGGACCTCCTTATATGCCACTTATTTCTGAGGATCATTTTCTTTGTGGCAGTTGCTTTAGGTAAGCAAGGAAATGGTGGACTGTCCATGTACTGTTACATGTACTGTTCTCCAAGGATTCATAGGTTTATAGATTCACAGATTGGAAGGGGCTGGAAGGGACCCTGGAAGATCATCGCGTCAAGCCCCCTGCACCAGGCAGGAAAGACAGGTGGGGTCACATGACCCCAGGAAGATGACTGTCCAGTCTCCTCTTGAAGATTTCTAGGGTAGACAATTGCACTACCTCTGGCGGGAGTTTATTCCACAGTCTGGACACCCTGACCGTGACGATGTTTTTCCTAATGTTGAGCCTGAAATGGTCTTCCAGGAGTTTGTGGTCATTACTTCTGGTTCTCCCCGGGGGCGCCCTGGTGAACTGTTGTTCACCGAGCCCTGATGTACTCCCCTGATGTAGCGGTAAACTGCTACCAAGCCTCCTCTCAGCCTTCTCTTTTTCAGGCTGAGGATGAAGTTATGCTATGGCTTTGTCATAAAACTCAGCTAAAAATTGTATCCCATTCATTTGAACTAGATCATAATTTCAGTTAGCTTTCCCCTTGAACGTAATTTTTCATGAGCAAGAGTTAATTTAGTCACACGATATAAAAAGACCCTCAGCTACTAACTTTTTAAATAGGATAGAAGTGTTTAGGAAATTCACCATGATTTTGCAATTTATGTGGACAAAATATATTTTCAAAAGTCTGTCTGGAAAAAGTCTGTATGGTTGTCCAAGTGATTTAAAAGTTTTGTTCAGAGACTACACAACTTAGCAGAGAAACCAGTGCCTGAGGACATGAAGGAACACTCAGTGTGTTCCTAAAGCCTGTATCTGTACTGATCTGCTTTCAGCTTGAAAGTAACTTTGTTTTTCAAGTTATAAAATCACCTCACCCATGGACATGGATCACAGTTCGTTCAACTTTTGGGTTGTGGAAACATCATTTTGATGCCTTGTTTAGGATTTAACTGAAGATGTTTTCTTGAAAAAATTCTGAGAGATAATTGTAAAGAAATTAATGTGTTAAGGCTTTTTCTGATGGCTGACTATAAAAGCTGATAACTAAGTTCACAAATTTTCTGGAGATCATGATGCTGCCAGCAGTGTTAGCATCTGCTTCCTGGATGTTATTTATAGCTTCTGGTTACTACATCTTTCCAACATCTCCCCTTCCTTTGATGACACTTAGGGTGCTGAGAGATGTTAACACCCCCCCCCCCCGAAACAGCGCTTTACCAGAAGAGGAAGTTTGATCCCATTCCCCAGCATCTGTATAGATTGGGTGCTTCAGCTGGGCTTTTTCAGCTCATTCAATCAGCTTTTAGATAAAAGCATGGAAAAGCCCTGCTGAAGCGCCTAATCTATACAGACATTGGACAAGCTGGGTCAAACTAACATGATGCCTCTTCTGGCACGTGCTATGCTTGGTGTAGGGGCATGCTGAGCTGAAAGCAAAACACTGTTTTGTTTTTTTTCATGCCTGTAAGCAGCCTTAAAGTTTTTTTTAATAATGTTGCAGCCCTTTATGAACAGGGTGGGTTGATTTAAAATCAAGGCAGTTTACATCATTGATTCGGATTCAGAGATTTGGCCACCAAATCAGGACAAATCTCTGCTGAATCGAATCAGGGACTGAAGCTTCACACAGCCTTAATGTTTTCCACCAATTCAGTGGTGTCACTTTGTTCAAAACATCATCGGTAGACATGTACCATTTAAATGGTTCCCCTCCAGCCCTAAAATTTATTATGACTGGCATAACCGCGGAGTGATTTTGAGATGCCCATGTCATAGCAGCATCGTCTTCTTCAGAAGTTAGGCATCTACCTTTATATTTGGGGTTGAGAATGTTCGCAAGAAAATGAGGTGGAGTTAGTTCTTGATGCATTCACTTCTTTATTGCCTGCAGTTTACCTTTCTGGTTAGGTATTTCTTTCTTCAATGTCTCTTGAAGTGCCTTCAAAACTTCAACAGCATCAGCGATGCAGCAACAATTTCTCTGAAGTTTGTTTAAGGCTATGGATATAGGTTTCAGTATACTGAGCATATCCTGTACATTCCTCTTTAATCCAATGTTAGATATACTTTGGATGAGATACTTCCATCTATTTTATCACAGTTTTCTTCACAATTTTTTTTATGAGAATAAGCCAGTTCTTAATACATTGTTCAAAACAGTCAACCATAGAATTCCATTGAAAATCTTGAGGGAGAATTAATTTGGATCCTTCTGCTCACTTCAGTGAAGCTGAAGCAAAATGGACCAAATCCCTTTCTCTTTGATCTCCATGTATCCTAACCAATAATCCTTTTACTTTCTCCTACCCTGATTCCATTTTGATAAGGGTTGGTGTATAATGCTCCTTGACATAGAGTGCAACCCCTCCCCCTCTCTTCCTCACTGTATCCTTTCTGTATAGCGTATAGCCCTCCATGTTTACTGCCCAGTCGTGGGTAGAGTCCCACCAGGTTTCTGTTAACCCCACTAAGTCGTAAGTGTTTTCTGCAAGCAGGAGTGCTAGTTCATTCTGCTTGGTCCCCGTGCTCCTAGCATTAGTGTATAGGCACTTGAGCCCTGTGGCCGGCGCCTTTGTTGCTCGCCAGCTCTGATGCCCAATGGGCCCCTTATTGCTTACCTGTGCTGTACTGCTGTACCTCCCATGGAATGCAGGTTCCTGATGATCTCCTTCTGCCTCCCTGCCCCCCGTCTGAGATATGGAACCCCATCTTCTGTTGTCACACAGGCACATATTACTGGGTCATTGTGTACATTGCTCCACCCATCCAGGCTTAAACTGGCATATTTCCCCTCAGTATTTCTTGCACACTGTTCAGGTTCCTTCTCATACACTGTATCTAGCAACCTTCCACCAATGTCTGCTCTACCAGGTGGAGTGTAGCCTAGCCGTAAGGACTTAACCATGTCAACAAAGTGTATATTGTTAACAATGCGAAAAGGAGAATTTGTGGCAAAAATGAACCAAGCAATCTTTTCATCTATGGTGTCGTGTTGGTATTTACTGGTCCTTACTACAAACTCATCCATGGTGGTGATTTTACTGGATGATTGAAATCTTTTGCTTTCTACTGATACTTTGTTGTCTGAAATATGTTTAGTTGTGGTACTGCTGCTAAAAGTACCAACAGATGACTCTGAAGTTGTTACAGATAGACTGTTAAAGTCTCTTATGCTTAAATGGGATCCTGAAACAAAAATGATTTTTGAATAGTTGTTCGTCTTAATTCTTTTAATTCTATTATTCAGTTAATCATTTACATTTTTTCAGCAAGAATGCAGATCTGATTCCAAATTACCAAAAAAGCTAAGACTGACTGCACTTAGAGTGCGCTTAATTTTGGAGTAAGCCCCAGTGAACTCACTGGCACTTCTGTTTTTTGAGAAACAAGTATAGGGTTCCCTTGAGAAAGCTGAGTTATGCTGAAGTAAAATAGGAAATAGATTAATGGTATCACCATTATGGTTTGGGGCCATGATGTTCCAAAACAAGGGGCATGTGTTATGTAATATAATATAAGAAAATGATACTGCGGCAATTGACAACTCTAGATTTCTCTTACTGCAGCTTTCTGTACCATAAACTTGGGTGATAGATTCTAAACCTAGTTAGCTAATTAAACAAGCCATAAGGATGAGCTAAGCTAAACTTTTTTTTTCTAGCAATATCCAACATATCAAACAGCTTGGGAATGTACTTGTTAAATCACACTGTGGCAGGCACAAGGCTATGAGAAAAAACTTACCTGGAGTGGGTGAAGAGTGGAGCTGGTGAGACGCCGCGCCAAGCTGGGAACATGCTGGAAGTGAAGCTGTGGCAGAAAATTGCCGCGTCAGGGGAAAGAGAAAGAAAAAAGAACAACAGATTCTGGAGGAGCTGGAACCAGCTCCCATGCTGGTATGCGCGCACTTCATGGCAGCATGCTGGTGTGGATTTGCCAGCTGGCCCTTTGAAGCTGGGAGAAAAAGCCTGGTGGTAGGGAGACTGAAAGGACCAGAAGTGAGTTTTCCAGTGGGCCTAGAGTGGTCCAGAGCGGAGCAGAGCCCCACTGGTGGCTGCCCCAGGAAGGGGCCTCTGAATATAAGCTGAGCCCAAGAGGGCTGAAGGACCTACCTGAAAGGACGCTGTGGACTCCAGGCACCTCCAGTCAGGACTGAACTGAGCAGGAACCTAAGGAGAAAAGAAGAACCAGACATTTGAACTGCAGCAAGTACAGACGAGGAGAGAGAGGGATGATGTGGAGCAAGGTAACCTGGGGTCAGGAAGGAATTTAGGCTGGACCCGATACAGCCTGAATAACCCAGATGAGATAACGTCTGAAGCTGAACAGTGTAACTCAGCAACCCAAGCTAACTGTAACTATGCTGGACCAGACCTAGAAAACCAGGAAAATAACATTGTTGGTTGGCGTTAGGTGAGGTGTAGGGGAGGCAGAGCCCCAAATGGGAAGATGGACAGGAACATTGAAGGAAGGTACCAGGAGAGGCGGGATATACCATCTTCTTCCCAATTAAACACATTTATTCCAGCAAGACGTGGCAGGAAAGAAACCCTGAGGCTCCTCTGGAATCTAACATAGTAACAAGCTGTCCTCTCCCCAAGTGACGGCAAAGCTGGAAAAATCCATATGACTAGAGCTCACTGGTGAGCGGCACAGATTACACACGCTTATACTAAAAGGCATAGAGAGAGTCTTGAAGAATGATGCATTGCAAAGTGAATTATTTCATAGATTTCATAAACATTAGGGCTGGAAGGGACCTCGGGAGATCATCGAGTCCAGCCCCCTGCCCAAAGGCAGGAAGTCAGCTGGGGTCATAGGATCCCAGCAAGATAAGCATCCAATTTATGTCCTAACCAGTTGATCCACATTTTTTCAGACATATCCACATCATTTTTTGCCAATAAGCAGTTTTCATTATGATGTTTCATTCTTGCAGCTAGGTTCTGCATCTCCTTCTTGCACTGCTTACACTTAACACATTTTCCTTTTTTACCCAGGGAAGGAATTTTTTTCAAAATATTCCCAGATAAGGTCTCTCTCATGCCCAGAAACCATGATGGTTTTTCTGTAGCAAACGTGTGGGGGAATATAGAAAGCTGTGTGTGTACTATTGTGTCCTGGGGGTACAGTCATGGGAGAGCAAGGAGCCCTGCCCACCAGGGAACCCGGGACAAGAGGAACCCAATTGCAAAAGAAAAACCCAGTAAAAGAAGAGAACTTACCCCTTTTAGGACATCGACGATCGGAGAAAACAAAATAAAAACCCGCGTGGTTCATTAGCTGCGCTTATCTGCAGCTGGAGCTGGGTGACGTCAGCAGAAGACACCACCGGGCAGATTCAAAACCCGGCTCCGAGAGGGAATGAGTGGGGGCGCCAGGAGCAGGAGAAGCTGCAGGGATCCCCCACGCCGGGTGCACCCAGCACTGACAGAAGCAAGAAGATCTGATGCGGAGGCTGGCATTGGCACCGGCATAGTTGGAAGGAATGTCCCACGCTGGTGGCAGATGACATGGGAGCGTGGGACCCGAGGCAGCTCAGCGAAGAGCTGAGGAAGACCACTGCTGGGGCAAGGATGCAGATCCTAGTTAAGGAGATGTGCTAGGATGAGGCTAGAGTTTGGTGGAGGAAAGAGGGCTATACAGTCCAATACTCCTCTCCTTTTTCTTTTCAGTCCTTTATTTAACTGTAGTTATAGTTGGTTTGGGATTGTTCCTTTCCTTTTCTTGGTCCATTGGTTTTCTTTTCTCCCTCTTTTACTTTGATGCAGGCTCTCGCTGATTACTTTGATGTAGATAAGTCTTAAGGTGACAGTAAGGGAATTCTGGTGGAGAAAAAGGGCAGCGGTATCCTACATCTCTGGATGGAACCACCAGGCTACTGAGACACATCTCCGTGGGTAGAACATCCAGAAGCCCCTGGGTCAAGATGAAATGAAGGTTGGACTAATGAAAGCATAGGGAGCATGAAGATCTGGAATTGACATCACTGGAGGGCAAGCTGCACTAAGATCTTGAGGCTAATCTCAAGGGCTGGCGTGTGGACGGTGTAGGGGAGGTGAAGCCCCAAGTATGTACACTGGGAGGTCCTGCAACTCCAAAGGTCCCTTCAACGTGAGTCCCCACCACTGACGATCCATCCACAGTTGTGGCAGGTGAGTTTTGGGGTTTTCCCCGAAGTGACCGAGGGTCTCTTCCGGGATTGTACGAGGTCCCATAATGTCCAAAACTGGGCACACATGCTAAAGCTGTATGGGAGTGGATAATCGAACTGAGATGGGCACCTACTGAATAATGTCTTCCCTTTTTCTTTCCAGTCCACTCCACTGTTCCTTTTTACTCTGCTTCTGTTCTTTCCTATATTGTCTCTCTGTCTTTAAGACTGTCTTAACTAACTCCTCTGCCTTGCTTGGCCCAACTCTACCACCACATAAGCACAGAACAACAACAATTCTATCCAGCTTGTATTTTTGCACATGTGAGTTTAGTTTGCTGAGAAACTGAAAGCCCAGACCCTTCAAGAAGCAAGAGCTGGTAGGTAGGTTGGACAGACATTTTCATGAGATGAAAAACGAAAATGAATGCCAATGTTTGATTGGTAGGTAACTCATCATGTGAGAGTGAGACAGAGCTATTAATTCATTTTTATGAGACTGTAAGTGTAGGTTTAGCATGTTTGTGATGAGATTTAATTGTAGCTGTTACTTTTAAATGAGAGAGAAATTAAATATTTTATTGATGATTTAAAAAATTAAAAATCCAATTTTTTTTTTTTTAGATTTAAAAAAAATCATTGATTTTTTTTTTTTAATTCACCCTGTTTATGAATCCTAACAGATTTCTTAATACTGACTTCTGTTAGTGGAAAGCCTGAGCCCAAGATACTTGAGATATTAGTGGTGCTGTCTGTAGCTACCTTTTGACTTTCCTGAAAATAGGTCAAATATTTTATAAAGTGGGAGTCAGCAATAAGGCCCTTCATTAGATATATGAACAAATGATACAGTTTTTCAAGTGTTCATCATGGAGCAGTACTAGAGCCCTACTTCCATGAATAAAATGAAATACAACTTTTATGCTGAATTTTTGTGCTCTATATATTTTTCCAACTTATTTATGACAGTATCATACTGCACTTTACACTAAGAGACCTCTTCTTTCATTTGTTACCCAAAATGATGCTGGGTAGTAAATGCTTGGCTTTGAAAAATTATTCAGCGTTCCAGGAAAATCTTGTCAGGAACAAATGGGATCAGTGTTTTTCTGTTTCAGGGTAAGTTATCACAGTTGGAAATCAAGATTAGAGATACAGTGTGCTTAAGGGTTAGAATCCATGAATATGACTTCAGGAACATCACCGCTAACTTTCTTACCATCACAGTCCCAAAAAAACTCACAGACCCTACTCTACGTGACCCATGGCCTTATACCTTACTCAGGGCTGAACTCAGCTGTTGGCCCCTCTCACACCTAGGACTTTGGAGCACTAGCATGCACCTTATTCTGTGTGGGCCTCCATGTACTTCTGCCCCCTCACTGGGACCATTGAGGTCTTTCACCCTGTGGGGCTCAGATGCCTCTTACTAGGTGTGCCTGGTCCTATGCCATCGGGGTCTTTCACTCTATGAGCTCAGGTGCCTCTCTCTAGTTGTACCTGTCCCCATGCCTGTCCCTGGTTTGGGGTAACCCACCAGGCTGTGGGGGCTGGGATTTCAAGGTGCCCCTACCTGCCTTTCACTGGGGAGGCAACTAACCTGGCATTTCTGGGGAGCAACCCTGCCATGGGTGTAGCCCCTCCAGACCATCGTTCTCCAGTGGGGTGCAGTTTCAAGTCATACTCAGGACCAGGAGCCTCCTACCATCCCCATAGCTCCTGCCCTTACCTCCAAGATGTTCCTGAGGAGTAGCTCAGCTGGGTGGTGTCTTTCCAGCTACCAGCAGCAGACTGCTGCTCCAGCTCTGGGGGCCTGGGTTAAAACGGAGGCTGCTTTTCCCCCTCCTCCAATCCCAGGGCCCTCCTGGGGTCATGTGACTACCTGATCAAGGCTAACCCACACCTGCAGGCTGCTCTGAAACCTTAAAGTGGCAGGCACCAAAGGTACTCTGCCACAGTCCCCAGTGTTTGACCTTAGAGCAGTGGTCAACTACCTATGGTCTGCCATCCAGATTGGACATGTGGAAACTTTTGATTTGGTCTGCAGATGTGGGACTTTGGGGGCATTCAGTGGCAGAGATCTTCATCTGCAGGAGCATTTCCTGTGCTGCTTCAGAGATGAACAGTGACAGTGGAGTTCTAGCACTTGTCTGTCTTCCCACCTCTGACCCTGGGTGGCTCATTTTGGACCACAGCTGGAAAACAGGGCTGGCCCATCCTATCCTGTGGAACCTGTAGCCGCAGGGAGTGCAGCCAAGGGGCCCCGCAGAGATGGGTGGAGAGGCTGTGGCCCCTCCTATGTTTGGCAGTGGCTGCTGCATTTGTGGTGTAGCCCACCTACCTGCCCAGCGTGTTAGATGTTTGTTTAACTGTTCTGGCTGGAAATTCTGGCCATCACTCCTCCCCCTGCATGTGGTGTGCTGTGACATTCATTTACTGGTGTGACTGTGCCATGGGATGGTAAAGGGGGCCCCACACAAGCTGATTTGCCCTGGGTCCCACACCCTGCTATGGTCATCTCTGCCAATGGATCAGGGGCCCCAAAACTATATTTTGCAGGGGGCCCCAAAAAATTGTGGGCTGGCCCTGTTGTAAAAGGTTGCCTATCCCTGCTTTATGAAAAATGACTTTTCTGGACTATGAGCCCTACAGAAACCACGTAGTTTTGTTGACTCATCTTCCATGCTCCCCCACACCCCAACTTCACATTGATAAAAAAAATGTTAGTTTCAGTAGCAGCAGCCCATACATCCCTATTCTCTATACCTGCTAACCCAAGGATGGCAAGAGAATTGTGCATATGTAATTGAGGCCATTATTTGGCTTGCAGTCATTTTATTACTTTATTTATAGTGATGCACAAATTAAATATCCAATTTGGCTAGCAAATTCTAGGTTAGCTTTGGAAGCCTGTCTTAACACATTTGTGAATCAGATATTCTGTACTGAATTTTCTGCACACCGTGCTACTCTTTCCAAGGTGTGGACTGTCAGGAGTGTCTACTAAATTAATGAGCAATGAACATAGTCTGAAACTTGTATGATTGAGCCCTGAATATAGAATCAGCTATGTTTTCATAAAGTTTGTTCCAGAGCAGGACCTTAATTTCAATCAGGGCCCTGCTACACAGTCATATTAAAGCTGGATAGAAACTAGATATATGTTACACATTTTCAAGCACTAACTTTAAAGCTGGTTGGCTCCTTTTATAGCTGGATAGTCAGTTTTATCAAGTGATAATGACTTTGCAGGTGTGGCTGATCTAAATTTATTGTGCAATTAACCAGTTAATTGTGTGATTATTACTTTGCACTTGTGGCTGGTTTTGCTTTGCACATATGGCCAGTCTAAATTTATTGTGTGTGTACATATAATTGCATAATGTTTGTAATGTGTAGCAGGAGCTTTAGGTTTATAAGTATCAAAATCTGCATGCAGCACTGTAAAGCCATATACAAACCTTTAAAGTTGGTATTTAGTAACAAGACACAGTTGCTATTTTGAATGCTTCATGGGGGAAGGAAGGAGGTTGACCACTAAATGCTTCCTCCTCTCAGGAATAACAGGATTTGGGAAATAGGACAAGGGACAGTTTGTAGGTTCAAGAGGAAGACAGGGTTTCTGTTGTGGGGATGGGGAAGATGTCCCATAAGGAAGCAAGTCCCAATTTTCATTTGTCTACAGAAGTCTGTGTGGATTACGGTCTTTGGTGGATTAAACAGCAGAAGGCAGTGGAATTACTGCTTTTGCTCTTCTCCATCCTCCTGTTTTCCTACCTCTCACTAGCTTACCAAAAACCATGCTTGTCAAAAATAAAAATAGAAACGGCAGAAAGGGAGGAAGGAATCCAGTTTTTCACTACGTTTAGCTGCGCCCTTTCTTCTCTCCATTTTGCTCTGTCTTAAAGTCAGGGTTTCTTTTAGCTGAGTTTGTACATTTCTCAGTCCATTGGAAGCTCCTATCCTGATTGAGATCTTTAAATCCTTCCATAATGATTACCAAGGCATTCAGCAGAAGCTTCAACAAAACAACTGGCATCAGTATTAGTCCTTATGAATCTATTCAGGTCACTGGTAGCCCAGGAGACTTGCTGATGTGCAGAGGGACTGTATCATTATTAGTGCTAGTTTGCTGAAGTGACTGGCTCTGAACTAGAAGTACCTTATTGAAATGAGATGCTGAATCATCTTGGCATGGGTGTATAAGTAGTTCTGACCTTCACTTAAACTCTGTTAGCTAGGCAGGTGGGCTTGGAGCATAGACTTTTGACATTAGAAAATTCTGTGTCAGCTTGATCTTTTTCATAAAGTTGTTTAATTTCCATGATGAATAAATAACACATTGTTTTCTTTAGTGTACAGACCTTAGCTATTTTGCCAAGCGCACTTGTGCTGATAACCATGTCACAAAAATCCATACGTAAACATTTTAAATTCTGCCAAAGAGGACAAATTAAGTTGTCTTGAAACCGAGGAGGAAGTAATCTGAGGATCTGAAATTCCTTTAGTTTGTTTGGGCAAGAAGTGGTTAATGCTGGTTTCTCACTTACAGAATTTAAAGCGCACCAGTCAGAAGGCAGCAGAGTTCCTGCAGCTTAAATGTCTCTCAGTCTCATGACTTAACTCATTCATCTCTATCTCCGTGCTTTTTAACACTGTTTGGCCCTCTCCTGAGTCTATAACCAATATAGTGCCGCCGAGTGCTAAGTGTGATGATATATCTGTGAGGATAACCTACTTTGCTAACTGGACAGAGAAAGTACAAGCAAATAAACCACCCAACAGGCTCCAGTTGATTTTTATCATTTCTTTAGGCTATTTTTCACCTGTGGATTCTTATTCAGCTGAAACAGCTGAATTTTTAGCTCTGTATCTCATTACAATAGGCTGTAATTATGATTTGTAAATGCAGGCTGTGGTGTAACATGTTCTTTCACTCCCAGCTGTGTACAAAATGTCCATGCTGTTAGTATGGGTTAATACTAGCTAGATAGTTTTAATTAGCTTAAAATCCAGTCATAGGATTGGATGGGACCTCAAGGGTCATTTAATCTAGCCTCCTGTACCAATGCAGGATGTGCTGTTCCTAAGCCATCCAGGCAAATGTTTATCCAGTGTTTTATTGAAAACCTCCATTGAAGGAGATTCAAAACTTCTGTCAGCAGCTTGGTCCACTATCTTGCTGTTCTGACTGTTTTTGCGTGTTCTTCCCTCATGTTCTTCCTCTTCATGGCAGCCTTTCAAATACTTGAATACTGATATTATGTACATCCTTAATCTTCTTTTCTCCAAACTAAATATGCCTAGTTCTTGCAACCTTTCCTCATACAGTTTGCATTCCAACTCCTTTATCATCTTTGTCACTCAGTTCACGATTGTCTCTATTTTCTCTGCCTCCTGCTTAAATTGCAGAGGCCAGAACTGCACACGCAACTCTGGCTGACTTCCATCTAGCACCATGCAGAGTGGTACTCTTGCCTCTATATCATATGTACAATTTTTCTGTCAATGTAACTCAAATAACTTTTGCTTTGTTTATGCCAGCATTATGCCACTGTTTCATGTTGAGTGCATGATCCATAATAATCCCCAAATTATTCCCAGTAGTACTACTACCTGACTAGTTATCTACCATTCTGTATTTGTGCATTTCATTTTTCCTTCTGAGATATCAAACCTTACATTTGTCTTTTTGAATGTAACTGTGTTTTCTGTAGTTTTCTAATCTAACAAGACCCTTTTGAATTCTATCTTCCATTGTTTGCAGCCCCTCCCAGTTTTGTGTCATTTGCAAATTTGATCAGGAATTCTTCCATTCTCCCTTCCAAGTCATTAATCACAATGTTAAGCAGTAGTAGGCTTAGAACAGTCCCCAATGGAACTTCACTTTAAACCTCCTGTCGTTTTGACATTGATCTGTTTATAGTTATTCTTTGCTTGCAGTTTATTCAGCCACTTAGATATCTACTGTATAGTAATTCTCTCTAACCTGGTTCTCTCTAATTTCTCCAGTTTACTTATAGAGTGCCCCGTGGGACTATATGAAAAGCCTTACTAATGCCCACATATACTTTTTCCACCAAACAAAGATCCCTGTCAAAGAAAGAAATCAATTTGATTTAGCATAATTTGTTCTGAAGAAATCCATGTTGGCTGGTAGTAATCAACCCTTCCTCCTCTAGGTGTTTACAACTTGATTGCTTTTTATGATTTGCTTCAGTAATTTATCAGGTATTGAGGTCAGCCCAACTGGTCTATAATTTTGTACTCCACCTTTCCTCCTTTTTTAAAAAAAAAGATGGATACTATATTAGCTCTTCTCCAGTCCTTTAGGACCTTGGGTGTCACTCACAACTATGCAAATACTATTGCCAGTGGCTATTAGATTTCTTCGCCCAGTTCCTTCAGCACCCCGAGATCAATTTAATCAGTTTCTGTTGACCTGTATTTTATGGTCTGTTACCTGTCTTATTTTGGATGATAAAGCCTAAATATTGGGAAGCCTTACAGGCTGAGTAAGGTTTCAAAGTTTCATCCAAAAGTATGGTGATAGTCAAGCATTGTGGGAGTAATAAACCTGATGTATACAGCAAATTCATCTGGGCTTCTCATAAGTCAGGAATTGATTATAGATGTACAATAAATATTTACCAAGAGATACTCCAGAGCAGTGTCTGATTTATCAAAGATACTTTCTTTTTAGGTATAGAGAAAAATTGGTGGCACCCCAGCCCCTGCCCCACTCCCCGCCTTCACTGTGGGGGCCTCACTCTGCCTTCCTGCCCCTTCTCCTCCACAGACTTACCTGCTGGGCACTGCTTTACATGCTGCCAGGCTGCATTCCTGACTGCGTGCATGCTGCGGCTGCTCGTGTGCATCTGTGTGTGTTTGTGCCTATCTGCGTCTGTGTGTCTGTGTGCATGCATGTTCCCCCCCCCCCCCGACTTCCTGCTGCAGCAGCCCAAAGCCTGCACCTGGGCTGCCCTGCCATCCTCTGTATTGCCACCACTGCCCTGCTGGATGGCCCAGAGGCAGTGGTGATGGCAGTGGAGTGGAGCCTGGGCACAGGCTCAAAAACCAAGTGCGCGATTAATGCATTAAAAATATTAATGCAAGAACCAATTAACACATTAATTGTGCATGTTAACTGCGATTGACAGCCCTACTTGCTCTGTTCTCCTGCCTCCATAGCTGTCACCTGTTACATAGGGAGTTAAATCCACTTTGGTTTTCAGACTTCTTAAAATATAATGTAGATTTTTTTACTTTCCTTATCTGCCTGATATATAAAGGTGAGAGTGAGCCTTTCCTCCCACCTATGGCTTGGAAACCCTGCTACACTTTGTAAACCATTGAGGAGAGATGGGGAGTGGGGGGGAGGCAGTACGTTTGATTTCACCATGTATAGTTTCTCAATATTTATGACCACTTTAAAGCTAGTTTAGAAGATCAAATGAATCAAGTAGAATATGGCTTTAGAGAACTTTTTATTTTTAACCAGAAATAATTTTAGCTTTTAAATACTTAATGTAGAGGTGTTTAAAATAGCAAGAGATTTTGTTCAGGATCTGTTGTCTCATTAGTGATTTTTTTTCCAGAATTGGGGAAAAAGAAATTAAAATTGAAAAACTTAAAGGATGGTTTAGGCAATTGTCTCCCAATATGTTCATTGGCATGCTTCATAGGTACATCACAGCAGTAGCACTGTGGGCATTGATAATGGAGCTATTCCAAGTAGCTGCAGTGAGCAGAAAATTAAAGTAATGGAGACCTTGCAGCAAGGATATTGTTGCTGTAGCTATATTGGACATGTGAAATACATACTTTAAACACCCCTTACTTACAAGTCATTTTTCATGAAATAAATAAACACCTCAGTTTGTTTTGGCAGCTTGCAAGGCAGTAGCAAGACATATTTGCAGTAGCTGCTGTTCATTTGTGAGAGAAGGATTTTCTCTCTTTTTCAACTTGAGAATGGATAGAGATTTAAGAAACTTGCTCATTACTCATATTTCCACTGAGATTTTTTTTTCTGGATCTCTGCAAGACTTCTATTTTTAGTTCTATTGATGTGCAACAAGAAAGAGCTGTTTCAGATCTTCTGTCATAAGACTGTAGAGATCCTGAATCTGAAATGTGTTATGTTTATTATTCAGAGAGAAGTTCCATACCTTGAAGCAACATGACTTCTTTAAATAGTATAATTAAATGTGTTGTGATGCGAACTCTGTGGGTTACACTAAAATTAACTATATTTAAAAGTGAAAGTGCAGGGGATGTCATTATGATAAAAATTACACAACTTGTCTTGCCTAGGTTTGTTTTCACAGAGTGGGTTACTGTGGCAACCGTCGATCCTCCTGGAACATGGTGTATGCATGAGGGCTACCCAGACCTTCGATACATATGCCTGGGCAGGAATTTTTGGAGGAGTGGAGGCTGTGGGTTACTGTGTAGCCACATTTTAAACGCAGACTAAATTGCTAGCTACTTTTCTTTTTCAAATTTTCACCAATGACATTTTCTGTTCACAGAGTTCAGCTGTCTCCAATTCTAGCTGGTCAGAATTAGATGTACTCATTTTGGCAGGAACTCTTGGCCATGTTCTCAGTCTGGGGGCAAGCAGTTTTATAGAAGAAGAGCACCAAACCTGGTATTTTCTTATCAGTACCCTTTGTCTGGCACTATGCCAGGAAATTTGTAGGCACTACTTTCTTTTGAAAGAATCTGATCTTCAGTTTAGCACTGTTCTGAAACAGAGTGTTGAAGATTTCAAAGAAATGGGTCACTTCAAGAAAGTTGATGTACCAGCATGTGATTCAAAACTGAACAAGTTTGCCACCTCAGCTGAACTTAGAAAAGGCTCCGAAAAATGGATAGGCTTAGCAAGTCCCTGGATCATCCTTATTTGCTGTCGGCTACTTCGTTCATTAAACCAGACAGGAGTTCAGTGGGCTCATCTGCCAGATTTTAGACACTGGTTAACAAGGTGGGTACCTAACTACTGTGTTATAGTTGCTACTTGAAATATGTTGTGTTTCATTCATTCATTTATTTATGTTTAGTTCAGTAAACTCTTAAAATGTTTCTTGATACAGAAAATACTTAAAATAGTAGAAGGGAGTAATTATTAACTTAGTATAGTGATTCTCAACCAGGGTGTTGCTTGATACTCTGAAAGGTTCTGCGAGATATGAGAAGGTAAATGGGTAAGGGCAGGCTTAATCTTGTCCCTGCCTAGCCAACTCCTTACCCCCATTGCCTCGTCCCTCTGCAAGAAAGTAAGCACTGTGATGTATAATTTAGATTTTGAAATTGGGTGCCACTCAATTCACAGAAGTTATTGAGGGATGCCTCAAGCCCAAAACAGTTGATAGTCACTGTCTTAGTAGTTGTTCCATGTATTACATTTACCACCAGTAGGTTATTGCTCCTGAAGTGTAATCTAAGTCTTGCAAATTTCAAGGCACATTTTTATCAGAGGCTTATAATAGTCTTTAATAACAATATTAACAGTGGCTAGTATAGTATAAAAAGAAACATAATGGGAGAAATTTATATAATTTTTCAGCAGAAAGACTTAACTGTTTGGTGTTTATTCTTTCTGATCTGTTGCAAGGGCTTCAATTTTGTGTGTTTTCTCAGATTTAGCACAATAAGGTATTGCATTATTAGTGAATGACCTTGAATTTCTCATGACTTAAAGAATGCTGTGGAATGGGTCCTTTTTGTGTCTTTTCAGTGCCTTTATTTTTCTCAAGGTAACTGCAGCAGTTGCTTACGGGGCTGGAAGTAATATTAGGAAAGCATTTGGTATTTTAACTATTTAGCTCTGGTTCAGCAGCTGAACAGGGAAAACAGCACCAGGTAGTGCTTTGCAGGTGACAGCTGAAGAGCCTCTGTTGTGTACATGTGAAGAGATGTCCATACAGCATCTCTTCAGAGACACACACATTAAAATGTCATGCATCATTCATCTGAAATAACTTGAGCATATAACTGCCGTTGAGGCCAGTTACTTCGTGAAAAGCACACTGTCCCAGGGAAACAAAAGCGGAGGCACTGGAATGGCCTCCCATGGCGGGACCCTGAGGCAGGATCAACATGCCCAGGAAAAGAGACAGGAAGCCCTGAAAAGAGGGCATATTTACTACCCACAGGAAAAGCAGAGCCATGCCGAGAAGGGCCGCTGGTGTGGTTCATCAGCTGCTTTTATTGCTGGCTGGGAGCAGCGCCAGCAGATGATGTCAGAAAAAACCACTGCCCAGCAGATTCAAAAGCCAGCAGTGGAGAAACGGCGGAGGAGGCAGCAAGGACGCCTGAGTGCGAAGCTACTCCCTGGGCTGCGACTCATTAAGATCGACAGCTCTGGAAGGGGCAGGGCAGAGACCCACCAGAGGGGTCTCAACTACATTAAGAAGTCTTCACACGCAGCTCAGTGGGACAGCTGGGACAAAGAAGGACAGTATCAAGGGATCTAGAGGACCACAGACGTCAGACCCATGAGTGGGGTTGGCAGAGACCTGTACCCTGATTTATCCTTTGCTTCTTTCTTTGTTTTACTTTATTTTGGAGGGCACTCGGAGTCAGAACCAGGGAAGAACCCTCTATGGGGTTCAGGGTCATGAAGAGAGACCGAGATGGTATTGCAGGAGCCTCAGAAGGATTTCAGATGCAGGGACGAAGATGATCCCACACCTCACAGTCATCCAGTGATGGACAAAGTGATAAGGAGACAGATGAGGACATCACAAAGGAACAGGCTGGTGACCCATCATCTGGCAGTCCTGAAGGCTGGTGCATGGCTGGGGTGTAGGGAAGGTGGAGCCCAAAGAGCCGCCTGCAGAAGGCAGCACCTGATTCATGAGAATCCACAAGAAGGAGCACCTCCACTGAAGAAAAGAAGACCAGGTCATGGCAGAAAAGTTTTGGGGTCTCCCTTGAGGTGGAACATGACCTAATTCCCAGGTCCCGGAGACATACCCCTCAGCCGGAGCCGGGTGTGTACTCGAAGGCCACCAGAGAGCACCTATACGGGACCAGGCAGGGGCACATACTAAGAACTTGAGTGGTTGTTGTGACATGCTTGACCAGTGAAGAATTAATATACAAAAACTTGGACTTTCTGATTAGCATAAAGATGTCAGCCTTTTGACTAAACTTCTACATCTAGAGACTGCTGAAAAATTAAGGAAGGAGTTTTGAATCCAGTATGTAGTCTGATGTGACAAAGAGGGTGTTTCTAGCATGATCAAACCATTATGAGCGATGTCATCTAGGAGATGCAGGTTTAGCTATTATCCAGTGACTTTTGAATTTTTTGTTTATAAACAAAAAAAAGATTGATTTGCCTCCTGATCCTATAGAGGTGGAGAAAAGTGCAGGAAGAAGCATTGCCTTAGTGCCCCCCATTTCACAACAGCAAGTTTTTTTGTTTCTTCTGAAGCTTGAAGTGTTACTCATTCCCACAAGTGGAAATGGAGGCCATCTTCATAGATCACTTAGTAATAATCTAAGTTATTTAGAATTTTTCTACTTTTTCCTCTTTCTCCTTCTCTCAATGTTGCTGATTTAGTAGAAGTGACTTGGGAAGTCCAGTGTCTTTATTTGTGTCATATTCTGCAAGCATTAACATACAATCAGTATTCTTAAAGAAAATAACTCACTAGCAAGTAATCTTTTTCCATCTCCTAAAAGCCTCTTTGCTGTCATGAAGCAGAATGAAAATGACCTCTTGTACCATGGAAAAAACGGCAACCAAGATAATCCCAATTGTAGTAATTAATTGTATTAATTTTGATTTGTTTTGGAAAGCTGAGCCAAAATGGAAGGTTTACAGCAGCTGATCTGCAGGGTGAGGAGGGTAGCACTTCATTAGTTTATATTTGGGCAAAGCAGCTGAATAAATGTCTTTAGTCTTCATTTTAACAGCAAGAGTTTAGAAACAGATATAGGAATCCAGTGTGAAGAGTGTGTACAGCAAAGGCGTTCCTCACATTCTTTTCCCGGGAGGACATTATTGCAACTAATTCTATTGTGTGGTTAAGTTTAAAAACATAATTATAGAGTTTTGACTTCTAAAGTGAGATAAGTCGGTGTGGCAGTGACACGTCCCCACAGGCTTTCAAAGGGGCAGGAGCGAGTTCCATGGGTCCCAAAACCCTGAAACAGACCCTCTGCAGGGAAAACTTACCTCCTGCTGGCCTGGCAGCACAGGAACCGGGACCACAGCCATGTGAGATGGCGTTATGCCGGCTGTTTAATCAGCTGTTCCCTGTGCAGAGAACAGCTGGACCAATCACGGCAGCCGTACTGGCTGCCACATGGAGGTTTAAAAGCCCCAAAAGCCCCAGGGTGGGGGAGGAGCCAGAGGAAGAGAGAGTACGTGGGCAGCACGTCAGACATGCTGAGGCTTCCGCAGGGAAGAGGAGCGGCACAGCTGGAACAGCACCAGCGATTAGGGAAGTGGAAATCTTCGAGCCCCCTATTGGAGGCCGAGCAGGGGAAACACTTCAGCCTCCTGTAGGAGGCAGAGCGAGGGAAGCACTGCAGCTCCCTGTGGAAGACAGGCCAGGGGAAGCATTCGAGCTTCCTGTAAGAGGTAGAGCAGGGGAAGCGTTTGAGCCCCTTGTGGGGGAAAGGAGGCAGCTCCACATCTCTCTCCTCCCCAGGAGAATATTTCTTCTGAAGAAAACAGAAAAAGAAAGAGAAAAAAATCAAAGAGATACAGAGAGAAGGTTGGGGCATCAAGGTCGGAAGGACAAGAGCTGACGGATCCCACTTGGACGTGGGTCCCCCCACCTGAAGCAGGCTGCAGGCAAGCCTGTGGGGTCGAAACCACCATCACACAATCACCCATCCGGTTGGCGAGTGGACGGGGTGTAGGGGAGGTGGAGCCCCGTGGAACATCATGCCGAACAATTGTGAGTACTGCCATTGTCGGGAAGCTCTCCCAAGAAGATCTCCACTGGACCCCGCTCTCTTGATAGCTTAACATCAAAGTCGTGACAGGTGAGTTGAGGGGAGGGGCAACATATCCGACAGGCCGTGCTGCCCATAAGGCCCCCCCCTCCCCCCCCCCCAGACCTCACAGTCTGTCACTAGGCGTCTCAGTAAATTATATGCCATTATAATGTCCACAGCTAGTCAAATCAGGTTATGTTTAGGTGACTAGTGCTACTTAAACAAAACCTGGAACATTTAATTCAGGTGTTTTAATATGGATTTGAATGCAGAACTTTAAAAATCCTGTCTGGAAAATGTTGGCACTTGAACAGGACATATTGACTTAGGCTTTTAAACCTGCAGTTGTTAACCTGGAGACATACCTTGATACTATGCAGCAGACCCAAACCTGCTATGGAAAAATCTCATGAGAGCCATCCAGCCTGAAAAAAAGGTGGAATCAACTATTACAATAAGAGCTATCTCACAGACAGCCTACCAGTGACACAGGAGAGATCCAAGACAGCAGAACACAGAACACCAGCATCATAAACTTACCATAACACCGTCTATCCCATTCTAAAATATCTGTATTCTCCAAAGACCTGAATTTCTGCCCAGAAGAACAGCCGGGCAAGATACTAATATGTGGAAAATTAGAAGAATTTCTAAGCAGGTTTATACTGAAAATTTCCGCAACAACCAGGACAGAACCACCTCTGATAAAACAAACAACAATAAAATGTCTGATTGGACACCTCTCAGCAGATAGAGCCATACATCTTCACTGGTAGAAGAAAGCTAACAGTGAAATTTGCAATAAAAGTCAGGACTACCACAACCTTTCTCCCTTAGAGAGAAAAGCCATACATTCCCTAAGATCCAACAACGAAATAGTAATCAAACCAGTAGATGAACGAGGAGCTATTGGTATCCTCAACTGTCAAGACTACGTCCATTGTCATCTTCTTTTGTATAGCTGATGTAGGTATAGAACAGTAACTATAATTTTACATTTAGGTGGTTGAGCCAGAAAAATGTGTCAGGAGCAGCAGAGCATATTGCTGTGATACCTCCTTCATATTTGTGGATCGGGCATTGAGTTGTTGTAAGTTCCATTGTCTATTCTGGGTTATGACAATTGCACACTGGAGAGTTTTTAATTTTCCATTTGTGCATCAAGTACCCACATCTCCCATGGCTTGTGCAGATATGGTTTAGAGTTGCCCATAAGCATCATGGGAGATCAAAGCCAGGCATTTTCTGCATTGGAGCTATCATAAGATGTTTATTTGAGACTTCCTATGAACTACATTCAGTTTTCCAAGCTACATCAGGGTTAAAATCATGTTGTTGAAGGTTAAGTGGGTAGATCCAAAAGGGCTTGTGGAGTTTAGGTGATGGTGAGGGGCATTGTTGAGGTCCTGATGGACTGAGGGATGTTTGTTTTACTTGAATTGCTTGACTTCCCTTAGAGTTGCTGCCTCACAATTAATGGGTGGAGGAGTGGTGTGTGACAGCATGGGCAGCATGGCCCCAAAGGGTTGGGGCTGACTTGAGGGTTCCAGTGATGCAGCGCATTGCAGAGTTCAGTTGCATGTCAACAAGTCAAGTGTGACTGCTTCTGGTCCATACTGGTGTATAGTAGTCGGCTACAGAGTAGGCAAGGGCCAGCACTGATATCTGTAATACTGATGTTGATGCTCCCTAGCTTGTGCTTGTCAACTACTTGTGTTTGCTAATTGCTTCCCAGCTTGTGCTTGTCAACTATGTCAATGGGCACCTATATACGAGCAGCGAGGCTGTTCCAACACACTGTAATTACAGTGTGTCGAAGCAGGCTTGATTAATCAAGTCTGCTGGAGTGTGGTAATTACTGTTTTAGCAGACTCCAGTGTTATATGTATCAGCATCCCTGTGCTGAAAAATGGTGGTGGGGGCACTTTACCTAAAGCTTGTTCGATGACCTTTGGTTAAAGCACCCACGCCACCATTTTTCAGTGCAGGGATGCTGATGCACAAGAGATGCTCTGGGCACTTTAATTAGAGTGGTTCTTGGAGCCGTTCTAACTAAAGCCTCTCCCCCCACTCTCCTGGAGGCCATGTATAAACACCCAATGAGGCTAACAGATAACTCTGACATCACCTTCTGTAAGGGGAACTGGGGCGGACCCCATACCAGTATTTGCTCCAGAAATGGAAAATATTATCAAATCCTTTTCATACTAGCTTCAGGAAAGATCAGAAGAATCATCAAACAGTTACAGGCTATATTGGATAAAGATCAGACATTGAGAGAAATTCCTAGTCTCTGGCTCCTGGCTTTCAAACAACCCCCTAACCTTATGCAACTCATCATCAGAAGCAAACTCCTTGCTGTTCAACAGACATCAAATGGGACACAGTCTTGTCTTGACAATAGATGCAAAACCTATGAGCACATCTCTGCTGCTACTGCAGTTAACACCTCCTGCAACAGACGCATCAGAATCTGTGGATTCTATACATGTCTATCCTACAGATGTCTAAGATGTGGTATCTCTCTCCAGTGCACTAAATACTCCTGTGGAAACTATGTGAAACTACTTACCCTGCTTCTGGAAGGTGGTTCTGCTCCATCCCCATCCCCCCATGGATCAATCCAAGTACCCCCGGGGGTTTGTGTACCCCCGATTGACAACCCCTGCAGTAGAAGATGTTGACCACAGAAATCCATGGCACCACTAGTTGTTTTATGCCAGCCCGGCTTCTTGTTAGCCATCATTTTATTTGTTTAAGGAAGAAAAATCTATTAAACTCCCACATAAAGCATTTCATTAAGTTAAAACAAGGATTACTAAGTACAACTTAAAACAGAATGTATCATTGCACTCTTCAGAAAACCCACACATCTGTCAAAAAAGGATTACCTAAAGAATTCTGATACCAGGCTCAATGTCAACTCCCAGTCAGCACAACACTTACTGACATACCTGAAGAACTCTTTAGAGCTGCTCACCTTTCTCCCCTCATCCTCTCCATGCTGCAATATCTCTGTACCCTGGCTAAGTTGGGAGAGGAGTTGATTGGGTCATGAATATAGACCAGGAGGAAGGAAATGTTTAGCTTTCAGGCCCAATCTTGACTGACTTCTATCCCTGTAGATGAAATAGCTGCCTTACATTTCCCTGTTGGATTCAAAGCAAAGTGTGTAACAAAGAATGGAAAAGTACAACAGTTTAAGTGATATAAGTGAAGTAAATGAAAGAAAACCTTAAGTTCCAGTGGGGTGATGCAGAGATCATGCAAATATAGACCAAGTGTTGCATTAGTTGTCCAGAGGCTTTGGGTATAGACTGTCAACCTTCCATGATGGCATTTTAAGTATGAAGGCAGGGCAAGGCAGAAGATGTCATACTGTTGGTTTGAGTCTCTGTGCAATATAGAATAATCCAAGGGTAGGCAACCCCCCGGGACAGGTGCCAGAGCATGGCATGTGAAGGCATTTTGCTTGGCACATGTACCTCGGGGCAGACAGCAAAGGAAGTGTTGCAGCAGTGCTGCCACAACAAGGATTGGGCTCCTCACAGTTCCTCCACCATCCGTCCCTGGCACACCAACATTTTACAAGTGGAGCTTGTGGGTGTTTTTGACATTCTGCCCAAAAACATTGCTGACCCCTGGAATAGTCATTCATATTTAAATCATTTGGAAGGCGTAAAAATATTGGCAGATGGAAACAGACATTTTTCACAGTTGTGTTGAGGGTCCTGTTCACTTTCTTATGAAATACCAATACAATTTACATCTCAGTTATAGGAATTGCCAATCTATCCATACAGTACAGTCAGAGCTGACCCGAGCAGGGTACAGGACCTGGGACAAATTAGCCCGTGCAGGGCCCCGCCCCTGCTCCGATCCCACGGGCCCCAGACTCAAAGAAGCTGCTGCGGTGGGGGAGGGGTAGTAGCAAGTGGCTAGAGGCGGAACCGCTGCCTCACCCAGCTCTGTGGGGCCCTGCAAAGTGCGGGGACTGGGGCAGTTGCCCCGATTTATGCCCCCCACCCCTCCCCTGGGACAGCCCAGAGTATAGTGATAATTGACTCCAGGTAAAGTACTCAGCCTAATCCGATTTAGATTTTTCAATTTAGTTTCATATTTAATTGTGGGAAGTATGTTTCATGCACAGCAATTGACTTTGGAATACATTCCATCTGCTGGCCAAAAGGAGTCTACTAGAATTACCTTCTACAGCAGTGGTTGTAACCTTTTTAGATTCTGGACATCCTCATAACTTCTGTGACTGGAGCAACACCCTGTTTCAGAAGCTAATTTATTTACTATGGTGCTTCTCTCCTCATGCAGGAGTGGAGAGGTAGAGGAAGAAGTTGCAAAGGGAAAAGTGAGTACTAACCTCTGTACAAGGGGCGGGACATTTACAAGCATACATGTACTTCATCACATTCCATGACACCCTTAAAAGGATCTTACAGCACCCCAGGGTGCCATGGGACCCCAGTTGAGAATCACTGATCTAGGGCATGATGCAAGGCCTATGTCACTCTAGGGTAGCGTATGATATATTATTACGTTGACATTAAAAAGAACCCAATTATGCTAACAGGTTTGTTTTGTTTTGTTTTGTTATGTGTCCTGTTTTTCTGTTAAAAGTAAATTTGTATGAAATAGTGTACCAGTGCCTTTAAACATGTTGGTAAGAGAATGTTATGCTTCTAAAAATTAAGTAATATATATGTACAGAGCTGTTGAAAAGAGCAGGCTTATGAAGTAATAAATATATTTTTCTTGCTGTATATCGAATAGTTAATTTAAGTAAATAATTTGAGCAAAACACCAATTTTTGTGGATAGATAAAATTAAAAAAATTGGTGTCGAAGCATTAAAACCTTTTTTGTTATGTAATATGAAGCTTCATTTTTATCTAATTAGAACAAACAGAGCTGCTAACATATGGGAAGACATGATAATTATACTTTTAAATACGTGTGCCTGAATAGAAAAATCTCATTAACAAAATCTTTCCTCTAAAAATACTCAGGCTTTACAACACCTCTAAGAAATTTAGTAACAGATGTCATTGCAATGATTAATTTTGAAAGTATAGTACAGTAGTTAGATCCCTGTTAAATGTAGGTTTTATATTTTAAATGCAGTAATTACATTTTTTTTTGTTTACAGTTCTGAACATAAAGCTGAACTTTCTCTTCTAGCAGCTATCTCTTTAGTTATGATCTTTATTCTGGTTCAGAGGAGATGCTCCCTGGTTTCAAAAATTGCGATGGCACTTGGGCTCTTGGGAATCTACAATTATCGTGCAGCCATTGGAAGTGTTGTATTTCCATGGCAACAAAGCAACAAAGATGTTTCAAAGTAAGTTCATCAATAGATATGTAACAGACGCGGTACTTGGGATCCTGGAAAATAGCATGTTATCTCTGTACTAGTATTAGACTCGTATGAGCAAAGGGATTCCAATTGTAGGGATGTGCACTGATAAATTTTATTTTATGTATATAAGTAACTTTTCAGATGAATAAAGTCATATGTGACTATAGCATGTTGAACTGTAAACCTTTCAAAAGCTGAGGAAGACTGACTAACTACAGAAGTAGTTTTTTGATCTAGCCAGTTACAAAGTTTTTTTTCCTGGAAAAAGAAAACCTTTCAGCGTTGTTGCTATATTTACCTTTATAGCCTAAATTTATAGTCTAAATTTAGTATAGAATATGCCAAACAGGCTTAATTAACTACTTCATGGTTATACATTTTAGACTAAATGGAAACAGTTTCCCTAAAGTTTTGTATTTGTGTCTTTCACAGCTGAGTGCTTTGTAATATGTATCTTTTTAAAACACAGTAAATTCATGTTCTTGAGATCTGAAGCTTGCAGCCTAACACTGATTGACACCTTTTCAAAACTGTGGAGTGGTGCTGCATCCTTTCTTACCATGCCACTCAATAGGTGGTACATTACGTACAGCATGAAGCGAAATAACCCAATGATGCAACTAACTCAGAAGCTGGCAAACTTTTACAGCCAGTGGGCCAGAACAACCGACTCTGGTCCAGTGCAGGTAGGGGGCTTCAGCGTCATGTCAACAACAGGGGGCTTTCCCCATGCTGGGGCCAGGCAGCTAGGAACTGTGCCCGCTCCATCACCACCTCTCCCAGTCCCCTGCTTCCCAGCTTCCTAGGTGTCTGCAAGCTGCAGCTGTGGTACCATCTCTTCTTCTTACTCCCCCTCCCTCCTTCCCCTCTGGTTGTGGCATGGGCATCCGTGGGCTACCTAGCTTAAGTGCAGCTCCCCACCAGCTGGAAGCTGCTCCCATGCTGCAGCTGAGGAGAAGGAGGTGGAGAAGAAATGGCAGTGTGAATGTAGTTAGCAGATGCCTGGCCCCAGTGCACCTCGGGGTCTGGAAGCTGCACCTGCAGTGCAGGTGCAGCTTCCAGACCCCGAGATGCACTGGGCCATCCCTGAGGGGTGCAAATCAAGGTGAGCACCCCGAGCCCCATGCTTTGTGGGGCCCTGCAGAGCTGGGCAGAGCAGCGGCAGTGCACAGCTGGGCGGAGCAGCGGCTCCATGTCCAGCCACTTGCTATGCCTCCCTGCCCCCTCCTCCCCCCGATCCCGATAGGGTCCAGGGACCATGGGGCTGCATGGGCTGATTTGCCCCAGGCCCCTCACCCTGTTTGAGTTGTCTCTGCCTGCACTGCAGCTGGGGAACACAAAGCAGAGAGAAGCAGCAGTGGTGCGCACACAGATCCCAGTTGTCTGGCCCCAGTACCCAGCTGCTTGATAGGCCAGTGAAATTACTCAGTCTTCATTAAACCAAAGCCAGGAGGGCAGAAAGAAGCTGCAGTGTTGTGAGCATGGGTGCAGGCCCAGGCTAAGCCCTCTAGCTATATGCACCAGATCTGTCCCACAGGCTGTCTGTCATCAACCCCTGCTCTAAATTGTGATGAG
The DNA here is from genome assembly GCF_052110815.1 of Crocodylus siamensis. Lineage (NCBI taxonomy): Eukaryota > Metazoa > Chordata > Crocodylia > Crocodylidae > Crocodylus > Crocodylus siamensis. Next base: position 110,398,558 of record NC_143397.1, on the reverse strand, counting down.
TATTTGTGTCTGTTGTACCATTAGCTGCTTTGTGAATGCAGCCGAATAGCTTTGATAGTTTTATAACAGCTTTGCAGCCTCAAGATTTTCTATGGGTGAGTTGTTGCAGAAAGTTACCAGCTTACATTCTGGAGTGTGTTTTTTGGAGAGAGGTGTTGAGGTTTCTGGCTGGAATAAATTTTTAGAGAGAACACTTTGAGACAGGCTAATATAGAATAGGTTGGGGGTTATGCTTTGAGGTCAAAGTGTCCCTGATCACCAACATGTAGAAAGTGGGCATCACCTGGGAAATGCTCCAAGAAGAGGTTTTAGAGCCAGGTAGTAGAAGGTCAGATTTACTGATAGGTTCATGTAGTTCTTTTACTTCAGAGTGAAAACCATATTGAAAAGAACTTGACTTCTTCATTTAGTTTTAAAGTAACACTTTGTGTATTTAATCTTCTGTGTAAAGAAGTCCCCAGCGATCAGCAGGATTTGGCTATGTGCCTGAATTTGTTTTTCTGGAAATATGCCTGATTTCTAATTGTGATTTCTAGTTTTGCTTTGTTTCACTAAAATTCCTTAGGGTAGAATACTGTGTTCCTTCAGTGGGAAGAAAACTACTGTAGTGTGGAACAGAATATTAACTGCATCCACCAAGCTGCAAATAAAAATAACACAATTACAGTAATAAGTGAAGTTCTTAAATATATAGAGTGAGCAAAGCTTTCACTGACAGCTTATTTATGTTATAGTCAGCATGTTAATTGCAATTAGAATAAGACAAATACAGGTTTTTACACCGTCTCAGCCTAAATTTGAATGTGAATATGGTGATTGCTGTGTCAGACCTAGCTCTGATTAAGGAGTAGTTTAAAAGTTGTTCCTTAGTGTCATAAAATAAAGGTTTACTGCCAAATGCATGGTCTCACATTCGAAGTGCAAGTTGAAGAGACATGGCTGTTTAGCTGTAGACATGCACAAGGCTTTTTAATAAAAATAGTTCTTAGGAAAGTGAGGTGAGCTTCTGTGCACAGTTCTGCCAAAACACCTCATCCTCATCTTGCACCATTTTTTGAATTCTGTTGAGTAAGAGGAACCAAAAAAAATCAAGGTTTTGCATTTGGGCAAAGACCTCCATTTTAATTTGTTTAGTACCTTCACTGTTTAAACTAAACTAATTGCCAGAGAATAGAAAGTACAAAATGCATACAGGGTGGAGGCTGCAAAAGTAAAAGGAGCCTTACACTGCCCTAAGCTCCAAACTTAACCTAGAAAAAATACCAGGAATGGCCTGTTTCATACTGGGTTGCCAGTCAGGAACCATGTTTTTTCCACTTTTAATTGTATTTGCTATGTGATCATCAAGTTAATGTACTCATATCACCATAATATGAGGAAATGTAGGGCTTATATTGCATTACATATAAAACTATGTTAAAAGAATGGTAAGGTTGCAAAGTCACCTATTCCAAAAGTGGGAAAGTTAGGGTTAGATTTACTTGTGTAAACCTAATTCACTTTCTTTCTGTACATACATTGCTGTGTAATGTGAACTAATTAATTACACAGAACATTTTGTATGCTGTAGGCTGGAACAACCCAGATTTTGTCCAGTGCAGGCTGGATAGCATAGAATAATAGAAAATTAGGGTTGGAAGGGACCTCAGGAGGTCATCTAGTCCAACCTCCTGTTCAAAGTAGGACCATCCACAACTAGATAATCCCAGCCAGGACTTTGTTATTCAGCCAGGTCTTAAAAACCTTCAAGGATGGAGATTCCATAGCCTCTCTGGGTAACCTGTTCTAGTGCTTTACTGCCCTCCTAGTAAGCAAGTGGTTCTTCCTAATATATTTAACCTAAACTTCCTTTGCTGCAACAGAAGATCATTGTTCCTTGTTCTGTTATTTGTCAGCACTGAGAACAGTCTATCTCCATCCTCTCTGGAACCACCCTTCAGGTAGTTGAATGATGCTATCAAATCCCTCCTCAGTCTTCTCTTCTCCAGACTAAATAAGTCAGTTCCCACAGCCTCTTCTTGCAAGTCATATGCTTCAGCACCCTACCCATTTTCATTGCCCTCTGCTGGACTCTCTCCAATTTGTCCTCATCTTTTCTGTAAATGGGGGCTGTAGCAAGTGCTTGTCCCAGGGGTGGTTGCACTACCCCTGGTGGCTGTGCAGCCCTTGCTAACTCATGCTTGCCCTTGGACAATCTTCCCTTCACTCTCCCACCACACCTTGATGTTAATTTTTTAGAAAAAGTGAGGCTGCCTCAGGCCTTCCCAAGTGTAGTCTCACTCTCTGGCTCCTGAGGTTAATTACATGGGCTCTACTGTCTCACAGATGATCTACTAACCCATGCCCTTCCTGAGCTATGGGCTTCTAGCCCGCAGTCCTTGCCCCTCTTGGGTTGTGGGCTTGTTGGCCCCCTTGGTCTCCAGCTGTGACTCCCAGTCTTTGGCCCCTCTCTGAGCTGCTTCGAAGCCAGCTGAGACTCCTGGGCTCCTCTGGCTCTGCCAGTCATCACCTGTGGCCCTTTACTCGGCCTTTGGCCCTTCTGGGCCTTGGACCCACTTGGGGACCAGTGAAACTTTTGGGCTTCCTTGGCCTTGCTGACACTCACCACTTTAGGCTCAGGCTCTTTCCATCTGGGTCCCAGGCCTGTCTCTTCCAAGGCCTGTTCCATCTGTCAATGAGCTCAGGCTCTCTCCCTCTGGGCCCCAGGCCCTCTATTCTTCTGGCCCCTCTTTCTCTCTGGGCTCGTTGGGACCTCCATACCTCCCCTTCAGTCCTTTCCACAAGCCCCCAGTGCTTACCCCCAGTTCAGATATTAAGGCAGGAGCCCTGCTGCTAGGAGCTCTTCTGCTTGTGGTGCTCAGGGCTAGGCAGCCTGACCAGTTCAGGCCTTGGGCTTAAATGCTTCAAACCTGGCTCCCTTCTGGTCAGCTGGCATCCTAATCAGCACCCCTTTGCCACCTGCAGGCAGCTTCTCAGTGGGTGCATCTATGCATGTCCCTGAATGCGCAATTGGTACTGCACAGTTCTGGTAGCACACAGGTCATTTTTGACCTTACAGTGCAGTAGTGGCAGCATCATGGTTAGTGCTCGCTAATGCTATGATTATGTAGCATTTCATGTGGATGTGCCCTGGCAGCTTCTCTTCTTATAGTGACAGGCACTCCAAGCACCCTGTAACAGGGCCCCAGAACTGAACACAGTGCTGAATAGGGGGAAATATTCATGACCTTTGATCTGTTGGAAACACTTTTATTAATGCTGCATCTTCATGTCAGTGGTGCGGGTCTTTCCTTGCACCCCTGCTAGAGCCAGGCACCTGGGAGCTGTGCCTGTGCTGCCACTGCTTCTCCCAGCCCTCTGCTCCCTAGCTGTGGTATGGGTGCAACTTCAATCTGATGGAGAACTGCCCAGGGACCAGCATCTGCAAATTATCTGTATGGCTGCTGCTTTTCCCCACTCTCCCTCTCCCTTGCAGCTGCCACATAGACACAGTTGGAAGCTGACTGGCTCCAACACAGCTCCCCTCTGGGTGGAAACTGCACCTGTGTTGCAGCTGGGGAATGAGTGGTTGAGGAAAGCAGTGGTGGCATGGGTGGAGCTCCCTAGCCCTTGCATAGGTGCAGGCAGGTCTTCCACTGCTGATGTGCTCCTGAAATCACTTGGTCCACGTTGGACTAGAGCTGGCTCAGACACAGATCCTTGCTGTTAGGCACAAATGTGGACTGAGGATCCAGCTCCATGAGCCAGATTCAGTGGCTCCATGGGCCAGATCTGGTCCATGGACCATAAGTTTGTGACCCGACATAGAGTCTTTTTTTCTACTCAGTTTTTCCTTGTACTCCTTCAGTATATAAGATAGATAGTGTCCAGTGAATGGGTACTGTTCAGTGTTTCAGTTTATCCATCATTATTCAGTATGATACCCAGTGCCTTATTTAATGCACGCCACCAATACCATGAAATGAATGCAGTTATTTCCTCAGAGGATTTTCTTTAGTGTCCATCACCATAGCATACCAGTGCTTCACTAATATTAATTTATGTTCATGACACCTATGGTAAACAATTCCTGTGTAATAGATGAGGAATTGAACTGCAGAAGTCAAAATCAAAAGTGAAAATCAGCCCCCCACTCCTATTTTTAAACCACTGAAAACAGTCTTAAAATGTGATTTTAGGCCACCTTAACTCTAGGCTCTGTTGCCAGCGTAAACAATGGTAAAAAGTAGAAAGACATTTGGAAACTTTTAAAGGAATTTTGGTGGTGAACTTTTGGTGTCATAAAGAAAAGTACAATGTCCTTGTTGCTTTTTATACAGCTAATGAACATATAGCAATTTAGAACATATTTGACACCAGTTGTGTTAGTTATCTGATTTTGCTTTTGATGTAGATGTCAAGTCAGAGGTCAGCCCCAGCCTCATGGCCCGTTGGGCCAATGTGGTTAAAACACCAGTGTCTCTACACCAGCTATGCATAAGGGAGTAATGGGGTCACTTTTGACTCCTCACCATGAATGACCAGGTACTCATTTATAGCTGGGTCAACTGAGGGTAGCTTAGTATGCCTTCAGAACCAGAGCAAGGTACTTTAACTGCTTCACCACCATGCCCCTTGATGTAGGTGTTATGTTTATGGGATCCCCTCTTCTTTTTCCTTCCCCCATAGCACACTTTTTAGCTCTCTACCACTGAGTTTTCTTGCTGAACAGCAGGGCCTCTTGGGCTAGGAACAGAAATTACACATAAACTGGTGTAAGTGATTGGAAACAAGTTCAGATCTGTAATACTGGAGGGCTAGGTACAGACATTCAAAAAGCCAGAGACAGAATCGATCCAAGTTACATAGTTTTCTGTAGGCGGTATAATTTAGATTGATACCAAACAGCACTTATGTTCACCCTTTGTGGGGGGAATCTTAGACCACGTTCTGTCATTTTTAAATCAGTCTACGTGTGCTGAACTTCTGTTCTGTTATGGGTATAGACCAGTTTCTAAGCACTTCATACTAGTAAAAGTGTAATGTCTGTACCTGCCCAGTGTGCCCTAGTACAGAGCAGGACCAGTCTCTACTACTCTTGGCTGCTAAGTAGTGGGTGCCTCTCTTAAGCTAGTTACTGTTAGGGGAAAGGAGTAACTAGTTCAGTAAGCTTTCTCCTGCTGCTGGACTTTTTAATGTGGCATGGAGAGTCCCTCATATGATATTTTCTCCCTTCAATTCCACTAAAGGTAACCTTCCATCTCCAAGTGTGACTGCTGCTGGGAGATGGATAAGGAAGAGGCCATTAAAGCAAGCACTATCTTATGTGGCTTTTGCTAAGATAACCTTCAAATTAAACATTTCTGAGGGTATAATTTAGACCCCCACTTTCCCTCAGAGGACCTATCTAAAATAATGCAGGATGCCCAATGGGAAAATTGACTATTATATAGCAACCCGAACAAAGTAATGACAGTGTTTCACTGTCAGAAGATGCATTTATTTGGAGATAATTTTGAGTCTAAACCTTCCTCAGCTGGTTACATCATAGCTTTTATTGAAGCCATTTCCTGCAGGTAAACATCTGAAGCTGTTACTTTTCCATCTAAGTTTTATAAATATATTTAAATGATTTCTATGAGGATAATGACAATAGAATATCCTGAGATACTGAGATAAGGGATGTCAATTTTACACTGGTTAGTGGAAAGAAGTTGACCTAATTAGGTGCCTTTTATCTTCAGCTTCTATGAATGCTTTTGATAAATGAAGTAGAACTTTCTTGCTGAATCTCTTCAACCTATTAGGGTGTCCTCAGAGGTTGGGTTACATTCTCTTTCCTCTGTGGCCTCTATCATCTTGACAAAGGTAGTTGTAACATGAAGCCATAGATGAAATCAGTCAATGTGAGCATTGACATGGGGAGATGTGAGATCCTGAAAAACAAATAAGCCCTCTTGCAAGTAATTTTGGAGTAGTAATAGATTAAACCTGAATTTGTATATGGTGGAGCGCTGCAGATTTGTAGAGCCATACCTTGTGCTTCATTCATGGATACTGTAAAAACTACGTAACAGGAAAGCATCAGGTTTTCTTAAATCTGAAACTTTTTCCCCCAAGTATATTGGATGGGAGCCAACTGGCTTTAACAGTATTAAAATTTGATATCATCCCCCTCAGACTTTAAGTATAATTTTCTGAGACATCTTAGCCTCATTTTTAATTTATAATTATGAAAAATTTATGAACTAGCATTGGATACAGTTGGTTCATTTAGATGTCTGAAAGTGTCTAGATAAATTCATGAGTTGTGCTAGTGTCATCTCAGTGTCTTGCCTATTGCATAATTTGATTTCATGTGATACTGTACTTTTTTAATGTCTTTTCTCATGATGCATTTGTGGTATTGAGTTACGTGTACCCCTTAATATTGCTGTATGCAATAGTTTTCATTTAGCTTTCACTTCTCATTAAGAGTATAAAACTTCTATTTAAGTGTAGCATTTTCCAGTTAATCTTCAGTTGGTCACTTGCCAAAAGCCACTTAATTGAACAGTTTGGTAGAATGAGTACCGTACTGTAAAAGAACAATGGAATTTCTTTGAGTTTAGTTGATACTGTTTGACTTTTTTTTGAGTTCTTCCAAACTTTGAAAAAGGTTGTCAAATAGTATTTTTTGCCTTTAAAAGGCTGCTATTAATTTGGGGATACACATCCTCTTTGTGCTGTTGTTACAGTAAACCCAAAAGGTAAATGGTTCAATAAAAAGGGAAATCTTATCAGTGTATTTTGTAATGCTAATGTGCAGTTTGCTTCTCTTTTGTTTTTGACAAGGCCGTTTCTGATGCCATACAAGAGTGTTTACTTCCAGTTTCACCTTTGAGACAGATGTAACATTGAAAGACTTTGATTGCCTTTGAAGCTCTCCAAAGAGCAAGTGGACAGATGTACACACCCTTTGAAGCTCTGCAAAAATTTTGCAAGTGCTCTAAATATAACCCTATAAGAAACAAGTTCTATTTAGAAACACTTCAAAATGAATGCAAAACCTACGGAGCATGACAGGGGAGAGCTTGGTCCTCCAACATCCCACAGTACACTGTTCCCTTACTCTCCTTGCGCTCCTCCACCCCCAGCAGAGCTCTCCTGTGCACTCCACGTCTGCTCTTCACTGCTGTTCTACCATAGCCTGGAGACTACAGGCCCTGTGCCTCTCCGGTATTGATGGTGAAGTGGGAGTCTCTCTAGGCGAGTGGAGGCAGAGTGTACAGGGAAGTGCTCACTGACGTTTGGCTGCACAGGTTGCAGCAGTCCCTGTAAGACCAAAGGTGCAAAGTGCAGGTACTCAGCTCTGCTCCTCAGCTCTCCGTCATTTCAGGGGAAGGAGGGGAATGGAGCCCTAGAATGTGCAGCCTCCTGTCATACCCCTGGCTCATGAGCATGCTACTATGTGGAACTACAGTCATTTTTGAAGCAATGTAGCTGGAGGGCACAGCAGGGAGCAGTAAGTCTGTTCATGGCTGCTGACCTTCTTCAAAGGCTACATCTGTCCCTGCCTTTGCTGCCAGCGTAGTGGCAACAAAGAGGAACAGGCAGGTTTCTGTATAGAGGAGAGGTGGATCTGAGCCCATTGGCTGCAAGTCCAAACCAAAAGGCCCTCTTGCAAATCCTGCATGAGACTTACTGCCGCGATGCGTATAGATCATTGCCAGATGGGGAGTGAAATCTTACCTGCCCCTGCTCTCTGTGCTCTTGCTGCAGCTGCTGCAACTCTTGCTGTAACAGTGTAAACTTGGCTGCTGTAGCTGAGGGATGGGCTTGCTGCACACTAGTCCACTAGTGTGGACTCCACAGGGAGCTCTTGGTACCCCATTCACTTCTCTTTCCCTGCCCAGGTATACTTTTGGGTGCTGGATTTTGTCTCCCACAGCAAGGCCTTGGTGGGGGGGAACACATTCTGCTTGCCTTGCTCACCATCTTGCCCCACAGATATGTTACTGGACACAGGGCTGGATCTGCCTACTTCCCTATTGCTGGACTGCAAAGAGTTGCCCCTGCTGTAGAAAAAATTTCTGTTGGCAGAGGGGCCATACCGGTGCCCACTCTAAGTCCCGCTCCCTGCCCTAGTTATGCTACTGCTTGCTACCACACCCTGATGCCCCCCTGACCCACCTTACCCATGCCAAGCATGTCCTCTGTGTGCAAGCACAGACCCCTGCCTTCAGCCTCTCTCCCTCCAGACAGCCACACAGTTGTCTCCACCCCTGCCCCCAGTACTTCCCAGGCAAGCAGCTGTAACAGGCAAGAGATGGCCAAAGGGACCCAGTTGGCACCCTTGGGTACAATGCAGGGAGGAGAGGCTAAGGCTAAGCCTTGAGAAAAATACTTCCTGCGCAGTGCTGTGCTCCCACTTGGACACTATATGGCACTTCTTGCTTCAAGCATGCCTACTCACCTCCTTCCAGCCACGGATTTTCAGTGAGCTTAAGTTTTTTGCTTAATTTTTATGGAAGGCTCATTTTTATTACAGACTTTACAGACAGAAATGTTTAGCTTGTTTCTTTATGGGAAGTTATAAATTTATGGATAGTTGGTAATCCTGGTAGGATCTTAAGAAACTAGGGTTATAAGGGACCTCACAAAATCATCTAGTCTAGCCCTCTGCTTAAAGCAAGATGGTTACTGACTAAACCATCCCAGCCAAATGCCTGTCTAACCCATTCTTGAAAATTTTCAAGAATGGCGATTCCACATTTTTTCTAGGTAGCTTGTTCCAGTGCTTGACCACCAGGTGTATTTGATTGTTTCAGCGATGACTTGCATCGCATCATTAACTTAAATTATACATTCTTTGTGAGGAGGACTATTCATTTACTGTATAAGGAGGAAGAAGAAAAGAAAACCTTAAGGAATGAATTTTTTAGATGAGATCCAAAACCCCCCAGGTGAAATAATTTTTTTGTAAGAAAGTCTCAATAGTGTCTATCAAGACTAACTAGAAAAAATCACTTTCATTCGGTGATAATGTTTAATAGAAACTGGCTAATTTCTTTGTTGACAAGAAAAGAATAAATTATCTGGCTTTTCATATGAACAGGCAGTCAGTGGGAAATACGCCTTAAAATACAGTGTGCAAGCAAAGATTAGCTTGTAGCTCTTAGTTTTATTTTTCACAGATTTATCAGAAAAACTTGTCTTCAAAGGTTAGTGATGGTGGGTGGATGTTTGTGCCTTCATATCATTAATGTAGGATTTCTTTAGTTTTCTTTGTTGCTTCTGTAGAATATTATTACATCCAAAACTTACTAATGCTACTCTGCGTTCTGCTTCCTGCCCTCTGCCACTGTACTGCTTGTCTTGATTTGCCAGGTGCCACACACAGGCTGCCTGCGTGTTGTGCACGTGCCACAGGTTGGCTGCCCTTTGCCAGTGTTTTTCCTTCCTCATATTTCTGTTGTTTCCTTTATATGGAAATGAAATTTAGGCATCAAGTCACCTGCTAAGAATGGTTTTGGTGCTAGTGCAAGGTTGGATTTTATGAAGATGGGAAATATGGTATGCATTTGAGAGAGAGATTTTGCTTTGATTTGTTTTGTTTCAGGAGATTTTTTGATAAGTTTGTTCCTTATGAACAGCTTTTCCAGTCGGAACAGTTTGGTGTTGTGATCTGAACTTCCACTGTTTGAGCACCTCTGACCTGAACTCTGTTTTATGTTTTTAATTGATTATGGGTTCTCTACAACAAAGCGTGTTCATGCATAACTACTATATAGAATGACTAGTACTCCTTAGAGATATCTCTTTCTTTCTGTCTCTCACTGTGGGTAGTGGAAAGACTCATTATTTCTCAAAAGCATTTTAATATTTTGGCAATGTTTAATATATTGAATATTTGACTGTTTGGATGATTGCAAGTTAGTCCACTCTGACATGAATTTTGATCCAGTTTGTCCAATGAATAGTGGAGCACTAATTAATTTTTAGGATGCTTGCAACCTCTCCTGCTTATTACTACTTGAGACCAAGAGTCATTCTGATCTTTTAAAAATCTGTGCTCTATTATGAACTCTCTTCAGTGTGATACTTTAGCTTTTCATTAAGGGAATGTTAAATGGAAAATGAAGAAGGAAGATCACTTTACTGGGGTAACTATGATATCAATTGTAGGTGGTAGTTAAAATTGTGAAGAAATTCCCTCCCCCATTTTTTGCCCCTCACGTGGGTCAGCCCAGGTGATCCTCTCTCTCTTGGCTTTCTTCTTGGATCAGGCTGGTCCGTCGGGGATCTGGCCAGATAAAATTCCTAGGGGGAGGATGGGATCTCTCTTTTCCTTCTGGCAGGAAGACCTCAAGCAACTGCTCCAGGCTTCTGTCTGGTGATTTTCTGTAAGTAAAAACCTGGAAACTAGCCAGGAGTTGGGAATTATGTCTAGGCCAGTCATGTCTTAAAAGGGTAGCTATACCAGACTTTGTAAGACTCAGATTGCTTTTGTTTGCTCAAAATGTATTCAGACTTCTTCATTCTACCCACCTCCCACCCCATCATCAATAAAGGTATTGGGTTACAGCTTGCCTTGCTGTGCTACTGTTGAGAGAGGGGGGAGGCCTTCCACTCCCAGCTTGGCCGGTGGACTTTGTCTTCTTATTTTCCCTCAGTTCTATCTGATACTGTCTTGGGATGCTTTGGGCTGAAAGAAGCACCCAGTAATATTAGTGTGGGCAAAGCACTCCCAAGGTTTGCAGGGTCTGTGTGCCTTGGGCTCCCTCACTGAGGGAGACTCCTGAAGCAAGATTTTAGGCCTGGCACAGTGAGACAGGTGGCTTTGCTGCATAGCCTCGCTGTAGCACCATGAGGACTGCTGGCTCTCTCTGGGGAGCCAGCATTTTATTATCAGTAAATTGTTTTTTTCCCCCTGCAGATTTCACAGGCATTGGCCAATTTTGCTGGCAGTGCTGGATTTTGTGATTTCTGTAAAATTGCAATTTGAGTAGTTCCTAGTAGTAGCTCAACCATAAAAATTTCTAACCCTGTGCCCTTAAGTACAAGGACTTATAAATTGGGCCTCTTTAAGTGCCTAAATATGAAATTTCAGAATTTGGTTTTAGACAGCCATTTTTTTGAACTTTTAATCACTGTATATGTACTTATTGTACTTTTCAGTAAAATATCACAGACAGAAACTTAAACCAAGATTAATTGGCACAACTGTTCTTAAAAATGTAAGTATGTTACATGAGAAAGAAACACAATTTTTCTTGACACAGCACTAAATTTGAGAAATTAAATAAATACAGAAAACACTCGCCATTCACAGATTTGTGATTCACAGTTTCAGATATTTGCTGTGTAAATATTTGAACCCATGCTTTCTCCCTGCACACGCTCTCTTCACGCATGCTCCCCTGCCATTGCTAACAGCTCCGGCAGTGTCTGCGGGAGCTGCACACTTGGTGCCACCATACTCCTGCCACTGTTCATTAATGTATTCGTGGATTTCCCCATTCGCGGGGATCCCTGGAACCCACAGATGGCAAGGGTTTCTTGTAAATGCTTTTAAAGCATTACTAAGCCATGCTGTTGTGGTTGCTTTTATATTTAATGGAATAAAAATTAATCTGATTACTGTGTTATATGATGGGGCAGAAAATTATTTCGGCTGGAAGGCCACTTAATCAGTTTTGGTGAGCTGTCGAGGGCCACAAGGGTAGCCCTCCCCCTTTACAGGTGCCCCACCTCTTGGTCACCACCTTGGGACCAGAACTCCCACTTTTAACCCCTGACCTTTGCCCCTGGAAGTCCCTGCCTTTGCCCTGGAAGTACTCCTTTTGGTGTGGAGAGTGTTGCCATCTTGAAACCAGGGAAAAAACCAAACCATATACTAAAAAACACATCTACTGTAACTTATTGTAATTTTATTTAAAAATATTGTTGTCCTGATTTATGTGTTTGCATAGTGTATCCAAAGGCAATTGCATAATAGCTCAAAATACAGTCCTACTCTTATATATTGTGGGTGGGGGTAAAGGAGTATATGTGGGAGGGAGTGGGTGAGTGTGGGTGATGGGGAATGGGTGTGGAGTATGTGGTTGGGGTGAGGCTGTGGGAGGGTGTGGGGTTATGGTGGGTGGGGTGGGAGTACGTGTGGGAGGTTGTTAAATGTGTTTGGGGGAATGGTGGGGGTGCAATGTGTGGAAGGGTGCGGGTGTATGTGTGGGTGCGGTTGGAGGGAGACATCCTTTGAGCTGCTGGAGTATGCCAGTCCCTGGAGCTGCATGTGATGGCGGTGAGTGGGGCCAGTCCCACCCAGCCCCATTGCACGCAACTCTCCATGCTCCCAACCTAATTCCCAGCCACAGGTGGTGGCAGTGTGCAGGGCCAGCCCCACCAAGCCTTCCACAGTGAAGCTACTGGTGGAGCTAATGGGGCTCAGCAAGTGTGACAGGGAGAAGGGTGGAGGCAGCCCAGCTCCATAGCGCAGGGTTCCCTGCTGTTCCCCAAGACCTGTGCATAGTAGTGAGTGGGGCTGAGCTGCTGGCTTCCATGTGCACAACTCCCCCCAGAGGCAAGCCACTTGGACAGACTGCATGTAAGCTTCATGAGATGGAGCCAGGTGGACCCTGTGCTCAGGCTGCGCCCTCCTGCCATCCCACCCTGGGCCCCCACTGTTCTTAGGGCAGCGGCACAGGCCTCATGCTCCCGCCCACTGACACCGCCAACCGTCACTGCTGCCTGTCCCCTGCTGCTTCCCTACTTTCTCTCCCACGTGCCTGCCCACCCACCATTGCTGTTGCTGTTTCCCACGTGCTGCCACTGCCATTCCTCTTTGCCTGCCTACCTACTGCTCCGGCTCCAGCCCATCCCAGCCAGCACCATGCGGTTCCTAGCTGCGTGGCCGGGACCGCATAACAAGGCATGAGACCAACCTGGCCCGGCGTGAGCCCTGCAACATGGGCTGATTTCAGTGGTTTCCCCTCCTCCCTCCATCTGATTTGATCTGAGTTTCCACTCAGACAGAGGAGGGGTGGGGAACAGCCAAAGGGTCACCAGGCCAGAAGCCACAGAACTTTCTGGTTGGGGGCTGGGGGTGGTGGGGCCAGGCAGGTCCTACCGCTGCTCAGTCCTACTGCTGGCTCCTCTTGGGTCCTGCTGCTGCTGCCACCTCGTCGTCTTTGACAGGCAGCTATGGGCAGATAATAATTTTCTTTAAATTTTTAGGGGCCCCATGGGCCGGATGGAATGGCCTGGTGGGTCAGATGTGGCCCGCGGGCCATATTTTGCCCACCCCTGTTAGCTGACCAACGAACTCAGATTATTTTGTGAACATTTAACTTCTCTGTTTCCTAACTCTGGTGTGTTTAAAATCATAAACTTAACAGTAACCTCTTTCCAGTGAATGTAGTTCATGCATGAAAGATTAAAGCAACAAAGTCTTTGCCGGCAGTGTACTTAACTCTGCATCTTATAAAACTGGGGAGAGAGTGTGTAATGTGTGTGTCCACAATGCTGGGTTTTCTAAGTCCGTTCCATCTATCCTCTCCTTCCATGATCGGCTGAGAAAGAAAAGTATGCTGGTAGATACAACATTTTGATAAGCTCTTCCAAGTCTAAATGTGCTGTTATTTTTTAAATGATAATTATTTGTCTGAAAAAACTTGTCAACATTGCTTTATTATTATGAATTTTATTGTCATATTTAAAATAATAATGTAGTGTATATAGCTTTCAATTTATGTTAATGAGTTTTTGTGGAACATAATGTGAACAATACCGACAGCTAACTGTAATACTAGTTTTGTGTCTTGTTTTTTTTACTAGCCCATATTCTTTGCCCCAGTGGTTTTGTTGGTAGTGTAATTTATATTTGAAGAATATTTTTAAATTACTGAATTTGAAAGGTGTTTGAACAATTTTGCAGTAATTGCAGTGGAATATGACTTGTTTGGCAGAATCATATTTGTTTTGTTCTTGTATTGAAAAAGGTTTTTTTTTTAACTTGTGAAACAGCTACAGATGAGTAACTCCTCTTTCTGACACTTTTTTTTTGTTTTTTTTTTTTTAGGGGAATTATTGAAGCTCGTTTTGTTTATGTCTTTGTCCTTGGCATAATTTTCACTGGTACCAAAGATTTACTCAGGTCACAGGTTATCTCTACAGACTCCAAGACAAAAATTACAGGCTTATGGGAAATATATAGTGGATTGGTTCTCCTAGTGGCTCTGCTGTTTAGACCCCATAACTTGCCAGTTCTGGTGTTTTGTCTGCTAATTCAACTGATAATGACAAGATGCATCTGGACACCATTGAAATTTGATGCAGCTCAAATTACTATAATGCATTATTGGTTTGGTCAAGCTTTCTTTTTTTTTCAGGTAAGATGAAAATGTGATGTCAATGGAAAAATCTGTCTGTGTGGTTACTGTGACACTTGGTGTTAAATGGGAACACAGGTTCTGCTTTTGCAAAAACAGGAGTCAGTAAGACTGTGTACATGGTATCAGGCCTTTAGTTTTCAACTACCATTCTTTTCCATAGAACAGGAGAATTCAGTGAGGCATACCATTGCAGTAACTGTATACACAAGCACATATGCAAAATAATTAAATAGTGTTAGTGCAGATGCACAGTGCTGCTACTAGGAACATGAACGAAGCTAATAGGCAGACAAGGTTCTTTGGGTGAATTTGATATCTTTTATTAGACCAACTTAAATAGTTGGAAAGCAATTTTTAAGCAAGCTTTCGGGTTCAAAAATCCTTTGTCAGGTTAAGGAAGTTTCAGCAGTTGGTATGTGCTCTTCCTGGATGGAGTGAAAAGTAAAGAAGCCAGAGGCTGGGCTGGTATGCATACAAGACAGGCAGTCAGTGAAGATATAGACTGGGGAGTCAATGGGTGACTATGAACTTCACTTCATCAACCTCCTGGATACTAAAAATCAGATACTAACTATAGACATTGGATTGATGACACATTATAACCTGCCTGACATCTGACTCCCCAGGTACTTCTCCACTATTCATCCCCCTTGTCTCCTCACCACCCAGCCTCTCTCTCACCCATTGACTCCCCAGTCTACATCTTCACTGACTACCTGTCTTGTATGCCCAGCCTCTGGCTTTACTTTTCACTCCATCCAGGAAGAGCACACACCAACTGCTGAAACTTCCTTAACCTGACGAAGGATTTTTGAACCCGAAAGCTTGCTTAAAAATTGCTTTCCAACTATTTAAGTTGGTCTAATAAAAGATACCAGATTCACCCAAAGAACCTTCTCTGCCTATGTCCTTAGACCAACATGGCTACAACCTATACCCCTGTAACAAAGCTAATAGAAACTTGAGTTAAATGTATTAATTTTTCTGGTCTATTTTAATCTCTAAAGGCTACTGATGTGTAATAGTATGGTAATAAAATATGCCCTGACATACAGAGGACAGATTATTCTTCAGAATATTAATACAGCTTTTAGAAATGTTATTCTTTGTATTCAGATGGCAGCTGCTGAGCACAGAGTTAGTAGCCCATTTGAAGAAATGGAGCTCTCAAAACAGATAATATGCAGAAGGAAATAGAATCAATTTGTGGGGCAGAAGGTATTACTGATGATAGCCTCAGTGGTCAGTGGCATGACTCAAAGGCTAGGAGGAAAAAAATAGAATTTTTAAAAGCTTTTAAAGAGTCCTCATGAGAAAGATGTTGAATAAATCATTTGAGGATGGTATTTTGCCAAATTCTCAGAAGCGTTTTGATTACCTAACATTATATAAATATTTATTACTGCTGCTGCTGCCTTAGACTTGGGAAAAGATCCAGGTAACTCCAGTAATTATTTTCAGTATGAAATGTAAGACTGGCAAAGCATAGAATCAAGGTCATCACTCACTTTGAGGAAGTTTAAAAAAAAATCAAAATCCTTTTCCCTGTTGGATAGAGACCTAGTCAATGATGAGGACTCCTGCATTTGACTAAATACCATCTAATAATTAAAAACATTAATTGGCCTTATTAATACTTATAACAACAGACAGATCCAGCTGCATCCCTCGTTCTGAAGATGTAGCAGTCCTTTGATGTTATGACCTGGAACTGCACGTGTTTTCGATACAGTATAGGTTTGGTGAAAACTTAGCCAAATTGAAATAATGAAATGGGAGCCAGATCTTGCCAGTCTTACTCAGCGTCTTAATTTAGGAGAAGCTTGGGGCAGGTGATGAGGAATGCCTGCATTTTGCTGTGAGAGTGCCTGGGGTTGGGGGTGGGAAGATGTTACTGGTAAGGGATTGCCTATTGGGATTTTGTGGCTTTCCTTGTGCCCTACTTTTCTTTTTCCTCTTGCTGTTTGGTTTTTATGGTCTTCCTTGAATATGATAGTTCAGTTCTTATCGTGCCCTTAATGAGAGGATTTCTGATAAACATAAAGATACATTGTTACTGCTGAATATTGGGTTAAGCATCCCTCAGTCACTGAGGTTAGTGAGTTAGAGGGTGATAGTAAAAGTATAGTTCTGAGTATCAGACAAAGACCTTAGTGGTAGATATATAGTCAATGAAAAATTAACTAACAACATAATAACATTTTGTGAATTAAACAAGACATCCAGGATCTTTCATGCCTCACTGAAAATTGGCATCATTGATTACTAGAAGAATTTTGGTGCAGTGAGTGCAAATAGCATGTTAGCTGGAAAAAGAAGAGAGCAAGATCCTCTCTGAAAGAGATGTGGGCACTTCAGGAAATTTGTTCCATAGTATTAGTACTTTCTTTTTTATGGCTGATGCTAGTATGGGTTGTCTTGCCGTTCTGTCGAATGCAGTGAAAGAATCTATTACATATTAATTACAAAATCCAGGTATCTCAAAACTGATTGGATATCCTGTTTTCTTTTTGAAGAATTTTTAATTTGCTGTTATTGGGATAGACAGAAAATATCTAAAATTGATCTGCTTGTTAGCTGTCGTCATTAACTGAGCACATGTTCAGCATTTTTCACAGTTTTATTTGCACTTATGATAAGAATGGAGAAAATATAGATTTGATTTCTGCCCGATGTCATGGAAATTTTGCTGCCAGATGTTCTGTTTCATAGAGAGGTAAGAGAGGCAG
Organism: Crocodylus siamensis; assembly: GCF_052110815.1. Lineage (NCBI taxonomy): Eukaryota > Metazoa > Chordata > Crocodylia > Crocodylidae > Crocodylus > Crocodylus siamensis. The sequence goes on along the minus strand of NC_143397.1, from coordinate 110,381,478 downwards.
CCTGACTCTAGTCAGGAGTTTCAGGCACTTTCCCCCCAAAATCTTGTTTCCTGCAGAATGGCAGTTTTGGATGTGACATTGGTTTCAGCAAATCAGAGGGCATTCTGATAACTAGTACAGTAATTGTGGGAAGGGGGTGCACAAAGACTTACAACTTAGTCACATCAATAAAACCAGAGAAGAATGTCTACTACTGTGTTGGTTGGCCAAGCAATTTGGCTTGAGATTTTGGTGCCATAAGAGCTCTCAGTCACTCCCAAGAACTTGAGGAGGAGGAGCCAGAGCTGCTGACAAACTTCTGTGAAAGGCAAACAAATATAAATTATTCCGTGTTCTTTTCATGACAGATCGCCTAAGCATGGGCTACATTATGTCTGAGGTAACAAGGCAGACAGAATACCAATATAAAAAACCACCACTGTCTGGAGGTGTTGGCAGAAACGTGGTCAATTCATGTCCAGAAAGCTTATTTTGGGGATTTTATTAGATGTTTTCTAAACTTTATATTAGAAGATCCTTAGTAAAAACCTCTATTCCAGGCAACTTCAAAAACAGCTGCCCGTCAGCATGATAAACTACTCACTGCAACACAAAGCTTACATCCAGCTGATTAGTATGACCAGCAAAGAATAAGAGAATTAATTACTGTAAAATCAGAGGGTTTTTTTTTATAAGGGAAGGGCTTTGATTATGGCTCTGTCTAAGCTAAAAGAAGTTCTGGAGAAAAAAAAAAAGCATATCTGTAAAGTGAATAAAGCCTTTAGGAAGTCAGTTATATGGATTTTTTAAAAATTGTACTTCGCTTTTAAGAGGGAAAGTTTTCAGGTAGCTTTATAAAATATAGTAGTTTTATTCAGATTAGGTCTGCTTCCTAGATTGAAGGTAAAGTGTCTGATCAGAAATTTGTCATTCGCTTGTTTCCTTAGTTAATTTATCCTCTACTGAAGAAGCTAGTTTAGAGCTTTGGAAAGCACAAGCTGAATCTTATGAACCTAACAGTATTTTTGCTTCTCCATAAAATAAAATGTTGATGTTCATTAGGGAAAAAAAGTAATGTAATGTAGAAGTGTTGACTATATAGCCTGTTAATTATTAAAATTCAGAATTAAAATTCAAAGGTCTTCTTTATTAGGTAAAAACATCAAAAGTCCTTCTGAAAGGGGTCATCTTCTAATAGTCCTGGATACAGTGAACAGAGAAACTTCCTTTGAGAAGCTTTGTGTCAGGCCATAGCTTCAAACCTGGAGCTGTGGCCCAACCAGCACAGCTGCTTATCTCAGTCTACTACCCTACAATTGGTCACACAGGCTGGTCAAGGCTGTCCTGAAGCCATCAGCAGAGCCTAGTCCTCTGCCCACTCACTGACACCAGAATGGCTGGTCAGGGTCAGCTGATCCTCTGTTTTTCCTGTATAAACCCCTGATGTGGAACAGGAAGTATCCAGGAGACTGCTTTGCTGTTTTCTCTGGTTTGTGCTCTGACTGTACTCCCTGCTTGGTCTCCTGGCTTTTTGATCTAGTGTGCTCTCCAACTCTGGTCTCTGCCTGATCTGGCTTCCTGACTTGGCATGTTCCTCAACCCTGCTCTTGGACTAGCCACCTGACTTCCTGACTTGGCTTCTCCCTGGTCTCTGCTCATTTCTCCTGACCCTGGTCAGCACCTTGATCATTTAGTGGCCCCAGATCTGGCTGCACACAACCTGCCATGACGCTGTGATCCATCAGTTGTATCTGTCTTATTATGATGTTATTTATGTAATTTGCCTAAGATCTGAAGTCAGTCAGAAAGCAGGACAGGATGGCATCTTAGAGACTAACTGCTTTACAGAGGCATAAGCTTTCATAGGCAGCAGCCTTCTCTCTGAAGCAGTTAGTCTCTAAGGTGCCACCGTGACCTGCCTTCTGCACAAGATCTAGTAGCCATATCTAAATCTGTACTATGAGTTAAAGCTGTGCACCAGTGAAATTTGACAAATGGATATCCTTTGCAGTTCCAATCCATGCCTACCTCTTCCCCCACCCCTTCACTGTCCACTCTTCAAAGATCACTCTTATTAGAGATTTTGGGATAGGAATTAAATTCCCAAATGTAGCCTGGAGCCACAAAAGGAACTGCCCTCTGCTTGAAAGGAAAGGGAAGTAGCTTCACTCTCCTTAACACATCACACCAAAGCAGTTTTTGTACGTTGTTTCCTCTGAGCCAGATTCTTCCTGCCTTTTGCCCATTTTTTGCAAAATTGGAAAGAATGAAGTCTGAGAGCCACTGTGATTAAAACTCCCTCCACTTCTCCACCCCAGAGTACATATATAGGTGTCCTATGGCTCTATATGCTCCATGTGCAGACCAGCATGTTTGCTCCCTGTGTTATAAGCAGGGATCCTGGTTTTCTCTAGTTTAAAAAAATCCCCAATTTTTGAATTTCAAAAGGTAACCCAAAATCCAAATTTCTCCTTGATTTAAAATAAAACAAATAAACAAAAACCCAACGAAAAGGCCCAGGCAGGAGCAGGTGCATCCTGTAGATCAACACCAGGCTGTGCAGGTGGTGTCACCAGCAAGGCTTTGGCTTATTCAACCAAGGGGTGTTCTTCCAAGGAGGATTGTTGGGAAGAGAATGGATCTATCTGACGAAGAGAGAGAAGAGCATCTTCACAGACAGGCTTGCTAGCTTATTGTGGAGGGCTTTAAACCAGGTTCTCCAGGGGATGGAGACCAAAGCCCTGAGGTAAGTGGGGAAGCGGGAGATCTGGATGAAGAGCAAGCAGGAGGGGGCAACAGGGGAGGTGCTCTCATACTTTGTGAGAAACCAGGGCAATCAACTAGTTATTTCAGATGCCTGTACACAAATGCATGGAGTCTGGGAAATGAGCAGGAAGAATTGGAAGTCCTTGCACAGTCATGGAAGTATGATGTGACTGGAATAACAGAGACTTGGTGGGAGCTTGCATGATGGGAGCACTATCATGGATGAGTACAAACTGTTCAGGAAGAACAGGCAGGAGAAGAGGAGGAGGAGTTACGCTTTATGTAAAAGAGCCATATGATTGTTCAGCGCTCCACTGTGAAGCTGGAGATAGGCCTGTTGTGAGTCTCTGGGTTAAGGTCAGAGGGGAAAGCAACAAGGGTGATGTTGTGGTGGGGATCTGCTATAGATCACCAGACCAGGAGGAAGTGGTGGATGAGGCTTTCTTCGAACAGCTAATGGAAATTTCCTGATCACAGGCCTTGGTTCTTATGCGGGACTTAAATTACCATGACATCTGCTGGGAGGGCAGTACAGCAGTGTGTAGGCAATTCAGGAAGTTTTTGGAGAGTACTGGGGACAACTTCCTGGTGCAAGTGCTGGAGCAGCCAACTAAGGGCAGGTCTTCCTGACTGGCTCACGAACAGGGAAGAAGTGGTGGGGAATGCAGTAGTGGATGGCAACTTGGGCAGCAGTGACTATAAGAAGAATGACTTCAGGATCCTGAGGAAAGGAAGGATGGAGAGCACCAGAGTAAGGACCCTGAACTTCTACCACTCAGTAATGGGCAGGATCCCTTGGGAAGCCAGACTGAGGTGGAGCTCATGGGCAAGATCCCCTGGGAAGCCAGACTGAGGTGGAGAAGACCTGGCTGTACTTCAAAGACGCCTTACTCAGAGTGCAGGAACAAACCATCTCAATGTGCAGAAGACCAGCTTGACTTAGCAGGTAACACTTCAATAAACTAAATCAGAAAAAGGAAGCTTATAAGAAATGGAAACTTGGACAAATAATGAGGGAAGATATAAGAGCATTGCTTTTGCAGGCAGGGCTGAAATGAGGAAGGCCAAAGCTCAATTAGAGTTGTAGCTAGTAAGGGCTGTGATGAGTAGCAAAAAGGGTTTCTACATGTATGTCAGTAGATAAAGGAGGATCAGGGAACATGTGGGGCCCTTACTGAATGGGGGAAGCAACATTGCGACTGGATGCAGAAAAGCCTGAAGTGCTCAATGCCTTTTTTGCCTCAGTCTTCACAGGTAAGGTCAATTCCCAGACTACTGCACTAGGCAGCATAGTTTGGGGAGGAGGTGAGCAGTTCTCAGTGGTGAAAGAACAGGTTAGGGACTGCTTAGAAAAGCTGGCCATGTACAAGTCCTTGGGGCTGAATGGGATGTACTCAAGGGTACTGAGGGATTTGACTGATGTGGCTGGAGACCCATTGGCCATCATCTTTGAAAACTCGTGGTGATCAGGAAAGGTCCTGGCTGATTGGAAAAAGGCAAACATTATGCCCATATTTAAGAAATGGAAGAAGGAGGATCTAGGAAACTACAGACTAGTTAGCCTCACCTCAGTCCTTGGAAAAAATCATGGAGCAGATCCTCAAGGAATCCATTTCTAAGCACTTTGAGGTATAAGGTGATTAGGAACAGTCAGCATGGATTCATCAGGGGCAAGTCATGCCTGACCAACTTGATTGTCTTCTATGGTGGGATGACTGGCTCTGTGGATACAGGGATACTGGTGGATGTGGTGTACCTTGTTTTTTAGGAAGGCTTTTGATACGGTCCCCACAACATTCTCCCAGGCAAGCTAAGGAAGTACGGGATGGATGAATGGACTGTAAGGTGGATAGAAAAGTGGCTGGAGCTTCAGACTCAGAAAGTAGTAATCAATGGTTCAATGTCTAGTTGGCAGCCAGTATTCAACAGGAAGCTGAATATGAGCCTACAGTATGCCTTTGTTGCTAAGAAGGCTGACAACATACTGAGCTGCACTGGTAGGTGTGTTGCCAGTAGGTCAAGGGAAGTGATTTTTCTGCTCTATTCAGCACTGGTGAAGCTACATGTGGAGTACTGTGTTCAGTTTTGGGCCCCCCATTATAGAAAGGATGTGGACAAATTGGAGAGAGTCCAGCAGAGGGCAGCAGAAATTGTGAGGGGACTGGGGCACATGACTTATGAGGAAAGACTGAGGGAACTGGGCTTACTTAGTCTAGAGAAGAGGAGATGGAGAGGGGACTTAATAGCAGGCTTCAACTACCTGAAGGGGGTTTGAAAAGGGATGGAACTAGGCTGTTTTCAGTGGTGGCAGATGACAAAACAAGGAGTAATGGGCTCAAGTTGCAACAGGGGAAGGTTAGGTTAGATAGTAGGAAAAACTTTCTCACTAGGCTGGTGATGAAACACTGGAATGGGTTACCTAGATAGGTGGTGGAATCTTCATCCTTTTGGGTTTCTTTTTAAAATCCACAACTGGGACTTTGTTGTCAAAGAAAACCAGGATCCCTGTTTATAAGAGGCTGATGAAGAGAAATTTCTGGTGAGGATCTGCCCTAGTTTATTAGATGGGGAATGTACAAGCTCTAGGTTAGTAACAGGTTAGCAAAGGTATCTTTGATAAGTAAATTTGGCAGCACAAGTAAGAGAGGAGTCAAATCACATGGGGATTGAACCTCTCTTCCTGTAATGCATGAAGGACAAATTAGATTTGAGGATTATTAGCCACGGTTCCCTTTGAGGATTTGTTAGAAAAAACTATTTTATATGTAACAACCAGACTAAAAATTTGGAGAAGGATTAATTTGCCAGCACAGGTATCAGCAGGAAATTGAGGGGTGTTACTTAAGTGAAGATGGAGAAAACTGTGGTTGGCTTTTTAGTTTTGCATTGCTTTTTCAAGTTTAATTGTTCTGGTTCATTCAAAAATGAGGAAAACAAAATATAAAAGATTATGATCTTAACAAATGGGCATGAAGCTTAATGCTATTGTCAGTGCCTTATTTATCTCAGGATGTTATTGCATATCAACAGTTTTAGGAGCCTCTTGATGAATTTTTCAACATTATGGACTGATCGATGATATTTTCCTCAGACAAGCCATCTGCATCCCCCAGATGATCATTAATTCCTTGGAAATGTCCCCTGCATTTAATCATTGCTTCTTAATTCAGAGCATACAGTGATAGTAAATACAAATGTTAGTGTGGTCTCCATTAATTACAGAGTACCTTAAAAATCAAATGCTATTGTCTTTATGGTAAACCTTGTTGTTCACAGTCCATTACAACTTAATTTTAAATGTCTTTTAAAAGTCTCTGTATCTGACAAAACCAGCTGAAGTAACTTCAGAACCATTGTTTATCTTACTTGAGAACTTGTGGTGGTCAGGAGGGCTTGGCAAATATATTGACCATCTTTCAGAAAGAAACAAAGCAGGATCTGGGAGATTACAGACTGGTCTTCCTAACCTCAGTATCTGGAAAGATCATGGAACATGTCTTCAAGAAATCTGTTCTGAAGCACCTAGAGAACAGGGTGATCAGGCATAGCCAGTGTGGATTCACCAAGAACAAGTCATGCCTGTCCAAACTGATTTCCTTCTATGATGAAGTGACAGGTTTTATGGATGTGGGGAGAGAGTAGTGGATGTGATATAGCTTGACTTTAGCTTACAGCAGGCAATATTCTCATTAGTAAGCTAAGGAAATACAGACTAGATGGAAGTGCTATAAGATGGATACATAACTGGTTGGGTCATAATGCTCAATGAGTAGTCATCAATGTTTCAATGCCTAGTTGGGAGAAAGTATCAAGTAGGGTTCCTCAGGGGTCTGTCCTGGTTTCAGTATTGTTTAACATCTTCATTAATGATTTGGGTGAGGGGATTGAGTGACACCCAGTTGGGTGGAGTTGCAAGTACTCTAGAGGGCAGAGTTGGGATTCAAAATGACCTGGATAGACTAGAGAAATGATCCAAAACCATTCAGATAAAATCTTACAGTATCTTCATGGTGGTCTAAGAAACTACTCTCTAATGGTCAGGAAAGCAGAGTGGTCCCAATCATGAAAGTGTTTTATGAAATTGAGGCCTTGTTTAAAAAACTGGGGTCATGAAGGGGCAGCCTGCAGATACCTTTTACTCTCCTACAAAAAACTGGTACCCTGATGTGCAGTAATGATCCAGCCTTAGGCCAAAACTTTCTGATTGCAGGTAACAGTTGCAATTCTAGTGGTAATCCTTTAGATATGTGTTAGTTGTTTGTTCTAGACTCTTTTCCCCCAGTAGTGAACAGCAGAATCAATAAAGGTACGTAGCTAACTGAGTGGAGCACTAACCTCATTAGGAATTAGAGAATTCCTGGAAGTGTTTGTGCTAGTTTGCCGAAGTGTTGTGTTCCTCTGCCTGTTGCAGCAAGCAGCACTGGACCCTAAGGCACATGCCTTACTACTTTATTCCAAATTTTTGCCCTGATTTAATGAGTTTAAGTGTGATATTTAATAAAAACTGGTGCATGCCCAATTTAACAAGTCCTGAATTAATTACCTAGTCCAGTTCTGATTAGAATCCCAGGTGGTTGTTGAAAAAGTGAACTTCAGAACAATCATCGATCCTTGGGCCCAAGTAAAATATGCAGATCTGACTAGACAAGCCTGAATGGTTTCTGTGTTCCTTGCATCCTGTACTCGTCAATCTGTAAGTCAAGTCGCTGAAGCTTCATAAAATAAATGGACCGGAAGGGACCTGGAAGATCATCAAGTCCAGTCCCCTGCCATAGACAGGAGGTTAATGAGCTAAAACTAGCTCAACAAGGTGCTTATCCACTCTTCTTGAACACCTCCAACGATGGCGACTGCATCACCTCTGCCGGGAATGCGTTCAAGGTTCTAGTTACCCTTACAGAGAAGAAGTTCTTCCTTATGTCTGGTCTAAATCTTCCCTGTGTTAGTTTGTGTCCATTGGTCCTTGTGCTCCCAAGGGGTGCCTTCCTGAAGAGTTGTTCCCCCAGATCTTGGTGCTCCCACCTGACTTTCTTATAGGTGGCTATTAAGTTACCTCTCAGCCTCCTCTTACTCCAGCTGAACAAGCCTAGTTCCTGGAGTCTCTCCTAATCTATCCTCCAGGCCCCTGATCGTATAGGTGGCCCTTCTCTGCACACGAGCTTATCCGCTTCCTTCTTGAAGTGCAGTGTCCAAAATGGCACAGTACTCCAGTTGCGGCCTCACCAGCTTTGAGTAGCGTTGGAGAAGCACCTCTCTGGATCTGTTGGCAACACATTGGCTGATGCACGCCAGAGTTCTATTCACCCTGCTGGCAGCTTCATTGCACTGTTGGTTCATATTCATCTTCTGGCTGACTGTGACCCCCAGGGCCTGTTCAGATGCTGTGCCAGCCAGTGGGCTGCCACCTATCCTGTAGTTATGGTGAAGGTTCTTCCTATCCAAATGAAGGACCCAGCACTTTTCCCTGTTGGACCTCATCTGATTCTGATCAGCCCATAGAACCAGCCTGTCTAGGTCATCTTGGATCCTTGCCCTATCCTGTGGTGTGTCCCCACAGCTTAGTATCGTTGGCAAACTTAATTATAGAGCATTCCACCCCTTCATCCAAGTCATTAATAAATACGTTAAAAAGCCTGGGTCCAAGCACCAATCCCTGTGGGACACCACTGGAGACAGCCCTCCAGGAAGAGGCCTTTCCATTGATCACAGCAATTTGGGACCGGCCTCTGAGCCAGTTATCCGCCCACCTCACTGTAGGCTGGTCCAGGCCAGTACCCTCCAGTTTAATGAAGAGAATTTCATGGGAGACAGAGGCAAAGGCCTTACTAAAGTCAAGGTAAATGATGTCTACCTCATGCCCCTTATCCAGCTGGTTAGTTACCTGGTCCTAAAAGGAAACCAGCTTTGTTAGGCATGATCTACCCTCCATGAAGCTGTGCTGGTTATTTCTTAATACCCTGTTAGTTATAAATTTGTAATTGATGGCTTCCTTAACAATTTGTTCAAAAGTTTTTCCTAGGACTGAAGTCACACTGACCAGTCTGTAGTTTGCAGGGTCATCCCTCCTCCCTTTCTTGAAGATTGGTATTATGTTGACCCTCTTCCAGTCATCCAGTACCACTCACAGGTTCTGTGATTTTTCAGATAACTTTACGAGAGGCCCTGCTGTGAGTTCAGCCAGTTCTTTTAGGACTCTTGTATGTAGGTCATGTGGCTCAGCGGACTTGAAAACATCCAATTGTTCTAAGAGGACCGTCACCTGGTCGCAGCTGGTTTCATGTTGTCTGTTGACTTCCACATATTCCCTGGGCCTCTGGAGGGGTCCACGGCTCCTTTTAGCTTTTTGGAATCCTGATGTGAAGTAACCATTTAGGAGCTCTGTCTTTTTGTGGGGTGCCCCTTTGTATTCAGTAGAGGTCCCACAGTGGAGCTCAATTTTTTTTCTTGCTCCCTATGTACCTGTAGCAGGACTTTTTGTTGTCCTTAATTTCAGATGCTAGCTTGATCTCCATGCCTGCTTTGGCTTTCTGTATCTCATACCTGCAGACCCTGGTTATATGAGTGAACTCTTCTCTGGATGCTGATCCTTTTTTCCATTGCCTATATGTGTCCTTTTTCCTTTTCAAAAGTTCTCTAATATTTCTGTTGAGCCAAGTGAGTCTCTTGGCTCCTTTCCCGCTTTTTGGTCTCATGGGAATGACCTCTTTTTGAGTAGAAAGGATTGCTCCCTTGAGGAGGCACCCTTGCTCCTGAACTCCTCCAGTTCAGGATTTGCTCCCAAATCCTCCAGTTGGTGGTCTCAGAGGGCCTTTCTAACTAGACTCCTGAGTTGGTTAAAGTCTGCCCTTCTTAAATTGAGGACCACTGTTCTACTGTTTGAAATCCTAGCCTTCTGGTGCATGGTGAACCTAATCAGATCATGGTCACTGTCACCCAGGATACCACCAATCCTCAGCTTCCCTACCATGTCCTCCCCTTTGGCAAGCACCAAATCCAGAGTGGCTTCCCCCCTAGTCAGTCCTTCAACAACCTGTGACGGAACACAGGTCATCAGTAGTTTCCAAGAAATTGGCTGACTTGCTGGAGCTGGCCGAATGGTCCCCTCCAACAGATGTCAGGGTAGTTGAAGTCATCTATGACAATCAGGTCTTTAGTGTTGACTGCATCAGCCAGTTCCCTGGAGAATGCCTGATTATTCTCCTTTTCTTGGGAGGGAGGCCTGTAGTAGACTCCCACCATCAGGTCTCCCGAACCCAAACCCCTTTGTATCTTGACCCAGAAGGTCTCAAGGGACCTCTCTCTGCTGTCAAATCTGACCTGCAGGGAGGGGTACCGCTCTTTCACATAGAGGGCCACCCCTTCTCACTTCTTCCCAATGCAATCCTTCCTGTAGAGCCTGTAGCCGTTAATATGCAGTGCCCAATCATGCATGTCATCCCACCAGGTCTCTGTTAACCCTGTGAGGTCAAAGTTTGTAGCAGTGCTCCTGATCTGTGGATGATTGCTGTGGAGTTTTGCTTTTTAAACTTTTATTCCATGTAGACATAACTGTTCGCAGAATTACTGTCCTGCTAATTTTATTTTTTATCAAAGTTCAGTGAGGGGGAAATGTAGGACTTGGTAAGTAACTTAACAAAGGATATGTGATAATCCAGTTAGGTGTGCTAACTTGTGTAATATTGTTTAGCCCTTCACTAGAACCCTTAAACTGGTAACATCCTCTTCTCTGGGGGCAGGGAATGATTAAATCTCTCTGTATTGTTCCAGTCCTGAGATTTAACTGTAGAACTTTCTTTTTGAATTATTTATAGTGAAAGTGTGGCATTTTTTCAGGGCCAAGACTGAAACTCTCCAAATGCATTTCACTTTGTTGCTCATTTAGATGTTGTTAGGATATAATTTATTAAACAAGAAGCAGATGTTTTTGATGAAAACAAAATAGGACTAGTAAATAGAAAGTCACTTTTTTATTTTGGTGTTCCTTGTTTATATGCTGAAGTAGAACCTCTTGTTTGTAAGCTGCTTTAAATTCATAAGCAATAAACACTGGTGTTTGTAAAGTGGCTCAAAAGATGAGACCATTTAAACATTATGCTAATTAACCTGTACTTTTCTATTTTTCCTGGCAAATATCAAAATAGTATGACTTTATATTTACAGGGAAATTCAAATAGCATCACTACAGTGGATGTTTCAGCTGGTTTTGTGGGGCTAGACGACTATGTGGCAATACCAGCAATTTTCCTTGCAGCATTTGCAACATATGCTGGACCTTTCCTGTGGGCCATTCACTTGCTGTGCTACTTGAGCTCTGAAGTTAGCAGGTAATTATGTTTGAAGTAAAAGCTACTAAAAAATTAACCATGAAATTATCCTACATGCAGGAAAATTCACCCAAGTGATATTAACCAGCTTTAAAAATTCAGCTTAACCAGCTTTAAAAAACTTGCCTTTTCACTTAGTTATTTTTGTGATAGTGGAAATACAGATTTTCTTTCTGTTGAAGTTTGAATTAACCATGCTGTTCTGATATTATTCTGTCCAGAGAGGCCAAACAGAGAGATGTTTGGTAATTTCACAGACCCCTCATTTGCCTTGTAAGTTCCTCGCAGTGGTCAATGAGTTTGATTTACTAGATTATGCAAAATTTCATTATGTATCACTTAGAAATACCACTATGATTTAAAATGACTCACGTTAGTATCCAGTTTAATGGAAACAGAAAACTAAAACATAGTTGCTAAGTCAAATTAATTTTATGCAGATGCTGTAGTTAGTTATTATATGGTTAGTTGTAGCCAAAGTTTTCATTTACCTGGAGTTTTATGGATGTCTTATGGGGAGAATGGATTAAGAAACGTGAAGTAAGTTGGTTAATTGTATTCAACTTGTTAAAAAAATTCACAGATTTATATCATTACAAAGCATCAGTTGACTCTAGAAAGAATGCAATCTGTTTTGGTTTTAAAGAATTAATTCAAGAAAATATTGCATGTTTAATATTGCTGCTAGTTTTTTGACATTATAAAATGTTTAGTTCTATTAAAAAAAGGATTGTTATTCTAGACCTAGTACATAATGAGTATAATCAGGAACAGATTTACACTGAATTATGTTGATGCTGTTGTAAATTGAATGGCTGAATTTCAAATACTAGGATATATTTAGATTTAAATTGCAAATACTTTTCAGATGCTTCATTTACTTGCTGAAATCCAGCTGCATTGTTGTTTGCTCCTGTAACAGCTGATATCACAGACTTTTACAAGCATACAGTTGGATATTCTGCATCTGCATAATGAGCCTGTGATCTCTTTAACAATTCCCACGGAAAAGAGGAACCCTAACCTGTGGTCTGAGCAAATAAGTAAGGGGGAAGTTTAGGCAGTTTATGTAAACTTGTAGTTAACTACCACACATCTAGAGAGGAACTGAAGTTTACTTAATCATTCATGAACAACTAACATATACATGTATTAATAGTACAGCACAGCATGAAATGGCTGCAAATTTTAAATGGGTGTTGTGAACCTAGAAATTGGGGATATTTTCCTGGGTAATACTGAAAATGTCTGACACTTGTTTGCCTTGCACCAAATGTCAAGTGTTCAAGTCCCTCCTGGAATGGACCATCTAGCACACTGGTGTATCAAATTCAGACAACTCTGCAAGCTGGGTGAGGGTTGCTGGGCCAGTCTGCAGGCTGGATTGGGACTGACTGTGCTGCGTACAGCACCCATGATGCCAGGTCTAGCCTGTATGGGGCATGCAGAACATGCTTGCTGTCCTTTGCTCTGGTCATCGCTGTGCACATGGTGCGTGGGCTGGACTTGGTGCTACACCCAGCACAGGGTCACTCCAGGACATGGGATGTATGTGGTGCTCTGTCAGATTGCCCTGTGTGCTGGCTCCAGGGCTGGTTGAGATTGGGCCTCAAGCTGGTCTGGTGGGACACTGCATCCAGCCAACTCTCTCTGCTGCATGTAATGCTGGGGCTAGCATGTGCTGTCCTACCATCCCTGCATGCTGGCTCTGACACGGGTTGATCCATAACAGTGCTAGATCTAGAGCACAGAACCAGTGTGGTACAGGTGCCACATGCAGCACACACACCCCGACCAACCTAGGGCTGGCACCTGCCCTACACAGCATGTGGGATCAGTCCAGAGACCCACTGGCTGGATCAAATGGCTCCACAGGCCAGGTTCAGCCCATGGGTCATATTTTTGACAATCTGATATAGCAGCTTCCAGCACAAGGAGTATATTCACTCAGTTAAACACAATTTTAACAACTATTTAGTTGGTCTAATAAAAGATACCACATTTACCCAAAGAACCCTGTCTGCCAAAGTTTTAACAAGGCTTTTCCCCTGACCTCTACCACGGTATTGCTGGGTTATGTTGTTCCTTTGAATCCAAAAACGTGTTTGGTTTGATGGTTAATTCTGCCAAGTCTTATTTCAGTTCCAGGTGTGTTTCTTGTAATGTCAATGTTCTGTGGATTAAAATTAGACTAATAGCATTGGCTAGAGCCAGGCAAACAGTTGGCTTATGCTGATGCTCAAAAGTCTGAACTGCAATGCCCAGTCATTGCTCAACTGTTTCCCTTTGCACAGCTCTGCAGCTTGTTTCCCCTGGCATATGATTGGCTTTTGTTTATTTATTTACTGGTTTGGTTTGATTGGGTTTGGGTCTAATGCTGCAGGATGTTTTGTGTTGGTAGAATGAATTCAGGTTAGCTTGCTGTAGGGCCTGCAAGAACTTTAGTACTAAGGATTTGTTTAGATCTGGATTCTGTCAGTGCTGTGAGGGTGGGTTTGTATACCTTAACCTTTAATGCAAGGTCCTGTAATCAGTGGTGTAATGGCTATCTCCTGCCCTGACTCTACTTCCCTTGGGCTTAAAGCAAGAAACTGGAGAGGGGAAAGAGGTAAATTACTCTGAACAGTCTGTTAAATGCATTAGAACTCTATTTTAAAAAAATATTTTTGTGCTGTCACAATTTTTTATACAGGTTTCTTGTCGAGTCTTTTTGGATACATTGCCAGGTATATTTAGATCAGTAAATTGAGAGTTTTTCTTAAACTGAAACAATGTTGAAAATTAAGATTTTTGTACAGTGAAGAAATTTACTTACAGTCCTATCACATGTATGGAACAATACAAAGTTGGCCTCAGGCACAATATTTATAAGCTTACTTCTCACATTAGTAATTGGTATTTATGTAGAAATTATTGCCAGTTTTTTATTTTGTTAGGCTTTCCTATAAATATAAGATGGCATGTTCACACACAGATACATAAAACAAAACAAAAACAGAAGAAAATAAATAATAAAGAACCTAGCTCTCCTGCCTTTAGTATCCATGGAAACCCTTCAATAATGCTTTAAAGTAGTTTTGAAGCAGGCAAGGGCTGATTACATCAGGACTTTGGTGCCTAAACTTAGCCTTAACGAAGTGTTCAGTTGATAACTTGCTTAAATGCTGAAGAGAACATCCGATTTAAATAAAATGATCAGACTGATGTGGAACACTTGCATTCTGGGACCTGTACAATTGGTATATTGTGACTCAGTACTTAAAAGTAGACAGTTACCACAGACTGCATACTAGCTAGTCCATACTTTGCTCTTCATTATCCAGTATAATGGATTCCATTTTTAAATCACCATTTTAATAGGCAATAAGTAATCAATAATGATAGGATCATATGCTGCAATTGACTTTCTCGTCACTGTTTATGCCATTCCATGGTTTTCAGGTTCTTAGGAACTGAGAGAATGAACTTAGTTTCAGGGTTTTCTGCTGAAACAATTTCATATCAACTAAAACCCCCACCTCTCCAAGGTGATCATGAGTTTCTGTGGTCCAGATCCAGCTGGGGGCCAGGGGTGAGTTTGACACCCCTGCCATAGCCAATGGTTTTTTTACACTTCTTGGGGGAAAAGGCCAGTGATATTCCTCTAGTGGCCATATTATTATATGGCCCATTCCTCCTTTCATGCATGCATAAAAGTAACAATGGCTTTACAACCTTGATTAAAGTAGGTTTCAAAGTCTTTGTATTTGTGTTAACACAGTAAATATTCAGACTGCTTGTTGGTGTTTTTTTTTTAAAAAGAAGCAAAATAAAGCAGTGTTTTAAACTTGGCGTGCTCTCATGCTGAGCCCAGCACATGCTCAAAAGAGGCAGCGCGTTAGTTGGACCCAGCTCGCCCAGTGTCTGTATTGATCGGATATTTTAGTAGGGGTTTAATTAATAGCTGATTGAATCAGCTTTAGCTAAAAGTACCAGAAATCCCCACTGAAGCACCCGATCTGTACAGAACCAGGTTGACGTAACACTCTGCATCTTTTGGTAAAGCCTTTTTTTCCTTTTTAATGTCTGCAAGCAGCTTTAGAAACTGAGGTTTTTCAGCTCTTGTAAGTGGAAGTTACTTCGAGCATGTAGCATCTTATACATTAATATTTAACTTAAAACAAAAATATGTCATTTAACAAACCCAATTACTGCTGGTTTAATATGCATGCATGATCACCTTGGAGAACAAGGTTGGGGTTTTAGTTTACATGAAAATGTCACAATACTGACCAAATAAACTTAAGATACTATCTTGATAGCAGGCAATTTAGTACCTGTAGTAAAAAAATTCACCTTTCAATCTCTTACCAGTTTTAGTTATGGAGCCCTCCCTTATCTTGCATCTTACCATACAATGTGTTTTATGGAAAATTTGGAGAGATATCAGTTGTTTTTTTTGGTTCAAAAAGTATAAAAGTCATTGGTTATGGCAGAAGTCTCAAGCTCACCCCTGGTCCCCAGCTGGATCTGGACCACAGAAACGCCTTCCAGTCAGGATGGCCCTCACTTATGCCCCCCTTGACACTGGTAGCAATGTTTGCTGGGATCCAGGGACCCTGAATTCTGTGGCAGACCACACCCTGCTGTCCACACCCTTCAACTGCTAGTAGCTGACAATCTCCTGCCTGGCAGCATTGTGACACCCCCTCTGAGTCCATTTCTGGAGCTTCTGCCCCGCTTGCCCACTTTAAGTTATGCTATTCCCCCTTCATATTAATGTTAGTAGTATTATATAGAGAGAGTAATCTATGCTGCTTGTGAGAGGGCTGTATATTTCTGCTTCGGAATCATGTTAAGTTATACTGATCGCCATCTGTACCTCCCATTTTCCTGCCATGTCTTGATGGAATATTTATGTTCTGTGGGATGAATGTTTTTGACTGGACAGTCAGCTTAACCTGTGGTGGTTCTTCTGCAGGACTTCATCTTCCCTACACCATGCTCCTTTCCTCTTGTGCTGATAGTCACTATTCTTCATGGATGGTGACTAGACGATTCTTTGCCTCTTGCTCTCCAGTTTTTGACTTACGGTGTCTGGTTCTCCTTCTCTGCCTGTTCAGCCACTGTATAAGCATTCTTATCAAATCAACCAAAAGCATCCCTGGGAACTCATTCACCCTTCTTTCCCTTTGCAGGGCTTCTGTCTTCTGACCCAGGCTACTTCACTGGTCCCCTTTATGAGAACAGGGTTTGGCTTTTCTGAATTCTAAATTATATCTTCTGGGAAGTATTTTTCACTTTTTTCTTCCCCTCAGTATTCTTCTCTGGTATGGATGAACCAAATTAAAGGAAGGCCTCTAATTTGATACCCTCTTTTATTTTCCCAACCAAAAGTAATGAATGAATACCTCAGATTTCTTCTCCCTCTTCTTAGACACACTCTGCCCTAGACTTTGCTTCCTTGCTTGGTTCTTCTTACCAGCAGGACATGTTAGAACCCTTTTCTTTAATTCGGCTGCCTCAGTTTTCCTCTCACTCCCCACTGTTCCCAGGAGGCCGACCTGCTTTCTCTCTCTCTCCCTCCTTCCCTTGGCTAGTTTACCAACCATTCCTCAAGGGTGTTCTTCCCCTTGTGATCTCAACTTGGGGCTCCCCATAGGAGCCCAACCCACTGTCCACATTTACGTAGCTTTTGGTGGGGGGGGGGTGTCAATCCTTGCTCAGACTGGTCCTGGTCCCTGCAGCTCCCAAAGGTCTGGCATGAAGTGCTTCTCCTCCAGGGACTTCCTTCCTTGCTGGTTCTTCTGTTCTTTTTTTGCTCTACGGACACCGAACACTGAGTCCTTTCAGCGTCTCCCTTTTAAATTGCCTGCTCCCTGTTGTGGGCCAATCAGGGCTGGCTCCCTGGAGCATGTGTTCTTGCACTCCCAGGATTGCTGGCAGCAGTGGCTTCCCATGCTCCAGAGCCACGCCACATGACCAAATCCAGACAAGTGAGTTCTTCGCCAGTATGGCTGGTCCCACAGGAGCATGGCAGGGGCAGGGACCATGTCCCTGCCACACTGCCCCATCCATGTTTTGCCTCTTCAGTGGCATCAGATCAGTAGTCTGGCCAGCATAAAATCTGCACAAGAAAACATCTGCATGTCACCTTTATGTGTTGTGTTGTGTTGTGGAAATGGTCTGGGACTAGTAATATGTATTAATGATTTGGGGAAGACCTACAGAGAGTATTTCTTGTTTTGGGGTTCCATGACACAGACTGCAGTGGTGGACTAATGACTTTCCTTTAAAGCTAACCTGGCATGATTGACACTTTTCTAGTCATTCCTCTGCAATGATGCTAAGCAGAGATGTTGACATTTCCAGTTAGATCTCCTTCCAAGTAATTGCTTGGAATCAGAAGAAGTCCATATGTGGGGTTTTCTCCCTTAAAATAAGAACATAAGAACTGCTACTTACTTACTGGGTCAGACCGTTGGTCTATTTTGGCCAGTATCTTATGTCACATGGGGCAGAGAGTGGATGCTGAAAGGAAGAGTGTACAGGGTTTTTCTTTTTCCTCTGTTCCTCTACCACTTGCAGCCTTCAGCAGTTAAGGTCTAGGGAGTTCTGATTCAGAGGCAGTACCCAAAATTCCCATGTTCAATATCTAATAAGAACATAAGATTCCAATTACTGTTGCACAGGCTGTAAGTTAAGGTAGGCTTTGGCCACTTGTTTCAAAATAAAAACTGATCTAGCCAAATAGGAGTGTCACAAATAAAAGACAAATCATACCTAAGCTAACTGCAACATAAATGTCGTTCACTTCATTTATGGACCAGCAATGCATCGGTATTTTAGGAGATAAAACAGTTGTGAAAATGTCTAGGAAAAGTAGTGAGCACTACATTTAGAAATATGTAACTATTTTTCTAAACTTCTGGCATGAACATTCTGTCTCTATATAAGAGATTTTGTTTGAGGCATAATTTTGTTAGGTATTGTGTGTTTGAGATAAGATTTGTCCTATAGTAATACCTAAGGACTCCACTGTGTGAAGCATTCTGTACATATATAACAAAAATGATAAATAGTCTACCAAAATTGGAATCTAGATTCATGCTCCTTCATTGTTTTATTCCTGTTTGAAAATTTCCACTGAAATCAATGGAATTACTATCAGGGAAAGGTCTATTTAATATACGGTGGTGGGGGGCAGAATTTATGCTCCACTTATTGGATGTTGCATATTGTCTTTATTGATTTTAAATTAAGAACATGTGCAGATGACCTCTGGCTTATTTTCCTCAGCCAAAAAACTCTGATTTTGACTTTAGGTCAAGATCTGACTTCTTGTTTCTTTTTCCTTTATCTTGCCTGTGGGAAACATGTTTAGTAAGGCATGGTGCAGTTTTCCAAGCAGTCTGGCAATTTGCACTCTCTCTGCAGACACACCAGCTGCTACTTAGTGTGCTTTGGAGATTGCCCTTGTGCGTGGTGTAGCTTTGCATTACAAAAACCTCATTCTTTGATCCTTTATTTTTAAATAAGACTTCCTTATCCTTGGAGGCTTTATTTCTGTAGCCTTTGCAGCTGGCATTGGAAATGTTGTTCTCAAAAAATAGCTTATTAAATTTAATACGGGCAATAACTGTGCCTGTTAGCAGCATCAGATCTTAATGCTAATACTGTTAATTGACCATAAACATGGCCAGCATAAAGAACTTCTTCACCAAATTTGACTGATTTTTTGGTTATACTGCTCAGCAAACCAGTATTTTATCCAAGGAATGTTAGAAGTCTTTTAGCAGAACTTTAGGAAAACTTGAAATGTCTCTCAGAAAATCTCTAGAAAGGAAGGGGAATAATTAAAGGAAGAAAGCTTGTTAGATTTTGTTCCTCTAAGGATGATTTATGGAAGCTCCAAGTTAATTTCTATTAGTGGATTAGGGCTGTTTGAACCACATGGAGAGAAATGAGACCTTAGATTAGAGAACATATTAGGATCAAAGAGCAATGTAAAGTGATAAAAAGACACATGGTGTTAAGGGACACTGATGGGCACCTTACAAGTTATAAAATGAAAGGGATTGAAATGTTCATGGTTTGCACAGCCCTCAGGGAGAAGGTAACTTTGCTATGGTGCTGCTGTAAAGGGGATGTTAGCTAGGTCATTTAGCAACTATTTTTTTTAAACTAAGGCCTTTGGAGCACGTGATGCTACAGGGTTGAACTCACTAAGTCCTTGATAGATGGATAACACATTGTTTTGTGTAACAATAGATTGATTTTGTTAGTAAACTGTTATGTACTTGGAAGTAATTACTTGGAATCAGAAGACGTCCATATGTGGGGTTTTCTCCCATAAAGCATTTCAACAAAAATGGTATTATAACCAAAAAATAATTGGGGCTTTAAAGATTGTTCAGTTGTAACCACAGAGGTTCACGGTTTGCTTTGAACAGCTGGAACCAGGTATATGATCAAAGCTCCGTCTATTGCAAAAGATTTCTTTCTTACACTGTTAGTAAATGGACCAGTTCTCCTTTGTAGCAGCATTTGGTGACAGTTTGTATTGCTCCAGATGATTTTCTTTGCTATCTTTAATTCACAAACATTTGTCAGGGAGTAGTGAACATCACCTTTAATATGTCTCTCTCTTCTGTTTTGCTGGTTTGGGTAATTAGCAGCTGTGGTTGTCAACCACCTAGATCATCTTTTGCAGCACATTTCCTTAGGCTGCTCTCTCACCCACTGCTAGATTCAGAGCTCATCAGAGGGCGAACTATGGCTTGCCAGCTCACAGCCAGCTGACGCTGCTATGCTGGAGCATGGACCTTGGTATAATCAGTGTGTCAGCATCATCTGCAGGCAGTGTTGCAGCTCCACAGAAGAAAACCTAAATGGGACACTCTGGAAAAAGAATCCAAAGGATAAAGAGGGCACTGCCAGAACAATAAATACTGCTGAAATTGCCTAGAAATAAAACACTGAAGGGGTCCAAAGTTCCCAAGCATACTGTGCTTCCTGGAAAAAGAAGGAAGGTTCCACCTTATCTCCTTTTGTCCCCCAGATAAGCCTGTGAATAGAACCCTACCCACAACTAGAGTATATGGTAAGACACTGAACAAGGAGGTGCAAGTCCTCCCTACAGAGGGCCACCCTACTCTAGTTCCAGACCTGCTGGGACGTTTGCAAAATAGAAAAAAGAAAACAGCCAACCAATCCAACCCCTGATGAATGCACACACAGTGTGTATATGTACATACATACATAAAGAGAAAAGCATAAGTTACGTGCTTTCAGTTCAGACTTAGACTCTCCTACCATTGTCAGAGGAGAGCTTTCTTGTATAACCCAGGGTACTCCACTTTTGGCTCACAGGCCAGATGTGGCTCACAGAGCCATTACATCTGGTTTGTGGGGATCCCCATGGGTCTGGAAATTTGATTCCAGGACAGTGGTGGCCAGTAATATGACCACCTTCCCCCATGGGGCTGGGTTGGGGCCTAGCCATGGCCCCCACCCATAGGGCTGGGTTATGCCTCCTTCCCCTCTGCAGAGCCAGTTTGGGCTTGGTCATGCCTCTCTTGTAACCCTCCACAGGGCAGTACCATGCCTCTTTGTGCAGGTTTTGGCCACGTCCCCTTCCCCTGAGGCGCACCCCCTCCCCCCATGCAGGACCAGGCTATGCCTCCTTCCCTCCCTGGGCTGCGTTGGGATTGGCTTCCTCCTACCCCCTTCCATGTAGGAGTCAACCAGAGGTAACGCTGTCCTAGACTTGGTCTTGGCCAAAAGAGGATCTGGTGAGCGACTTGAATATAGAGGGTAGACTGGGTGACAGCGACCACGAAACCATCATGTTCACTGTCTGTTGCAAGGCAGGCAAATCAGCTAGGAGGGTTGAAGTTTTGGACTCCAAAAAAGTGAATTTCAACAGGCTCAGGGCAATAGGTAGGGGAAGCACTGTGGGACCAAAGCCTGAAGGTGAAAGGAGTTCATGAAGAGTGGTTGTTCCTCAAGGACACGATCCTTGAAGCACAAAAGAAGTCCATTTCCATATGGGGGAAAGGTGGCAGAAGGGCTGGTAAGCCCTCTTGACTTGGTAGGGATATCATGATCCTCTTGATAAAGAAGAAAGGGGCATACAAACAATGGAAGCTTTGGACAGTTCCCAAGGAGGACTATACAACAATGGCCTGCACTTGTAGGGAGCAGATTAGAAAAGCTAAGGCAGCGACTGAATTTAAACTAGCAACAGAAATCAAGGACAACAAGAAGTCCTTTTCTAGGTATGTAGGGAACAGGAGGAAAACAAATAGAAGTGTGGGGCCATTGCTTAACAGCTCAGGACAGCTGGTTACTGACACTCAGGCAAAAACTGAACTCCTGAATGACTACAGTAATACCTCGGTTAATGAAGTAGATGTGTTCCATGATATCACTTTGTTATCAGAAACGTTGTTACCAGAGGTAGAAATAACATAGGAGGCATAGGGATGGTTCCAGGACTTCAGAGAAGGGGGAATACAGTAGGAAAATATCATTACTCACAAAAATAAGGTCAAATATGACTGAAAACATGAAATATGCATTATATGTGTGTGCACCTGTGCACGCACACACACACATTAAATAAGATAATAAAGCAAGAAAAGTCCTACTGCAGTCCTGCTCCTCTGAATTGGCAGTGGTGGGAGTCAAGATGGCAGGAGCTACATGCGGGGGCAGCCAGGATCCCTGCTGGTTGGGACCCTGATGGACCTGGTTGTGGCTCTTGTGGCTGCAGGTTGGAAGGCTTCTTGAAATAAGCTGCAAGGGTGGACTGCCTTGCCTTCTTGAATGCCTCTGTCATGAAGCATCTCAGAGTAGCAATTCATAGCTTGTAACACAGTCTGCTTCACTGCGCAGCTTCGTTCAAAGTCGGATCATTTTCTGACAGGACCTGCATTGTATGAGAGACCTCACTCAGGCAGTCAGACATTACCTTTGTTGTCAAGAATCTCTCTGTGGGAGCCACTTCACTGTCGTCTGCATTGTCCATCTCCTTCTGTCCAATCCACTGCCCAGTCAACTCTTGCAGTTCCTTGTTGATTAGTGTCTCCCTGTGGCTTTCCAGCAGCTCCTGCACATCGTCAACTTCTTCGAAGCCCACTGCCTGTGCCACTTGTGCGACTTCAGTGCAAATGGCCGCAATCTCGGGCTTTAGCCCAACAAAGTCATTCACTACATCGGGCCACAATTTCCGCCAAACACCATTAAGACAGTGATCAGTCACTTCTGTTCACGCCTCTCTGATATTGTTGATCACCTTCATGATGTTGTAATTCTTCCAAAAATCCTTAATCGACTGTTGCTGACCATCATTAGCTTTGATCAGCTGGATAAATGTGTGCCTCAGGTAATAGGCTTCAGAGGTCGCAATAGTGCCCTGGTCCATGGACTGCAGAAGCTAAGTTATGTTTGGTGGAAGAAACACAGCTTCCATAGGAATGCATGTCTGAAGTGAGCCAAGGTTTGAAGGGTGGCCTGGGGCGTTGTCTAGCAGCAACAGTGCTTTGGGTTTGAAACCACTTTCTGTGCAATACCACAGTACAGGTTTCTCTCGCATTATGTGGGTTCTGTACATGCAAATTCTGCAATGACCCGTTTTATACCCAAAATTCATTATATGCAAGGTAAATTTATGCGATCGGCATAGATGCATCCCCCCCCCCCCAAGCAGCTAAGTCTGTGGGGGGGAGGGGAAAGGACCATGGGGTTGGGGATCCACTCACCCCAGCCCCTGCTGCAACTGCTCTGGGAGCGGCTGTGCCAACTGCCTGCAGCTGCTGGGCTGTGCCGCGCCCCAAACCTCCTGAGGCTCTGCTTCTCTCCACTCACCCCAGCCCCTGCCCCGGCAGTAACTGACAACACCTGCCTGCACCATGGCACTGCCCATCCCAGGACCTGGGGCAAGTGGGGACAAGTGGAGCCCTGGTGTTTTCGGGGCATGGCGCAGCCCAGCAGCTGAGGCAGCTGGCATTGGTTGTTCCCAGGGCCACTGCAGCAGGGGCTGGGGTGAGTGCAGACAAGCTGGCCACACCCCATGCCTCCTGGGCCTCTGCTTGGTCCCACTCATCCTAGTGCCTGCTGCAGCAGCCCTGGGAATGGCCAATGCCAGCTGCCTGCAGCTGCTGGGCTGCACTATACCCTGAACCCCTTGGGCTCCACTTGTTCCCACTCACCCCAGCTCCTGTTGCAGTGGTCCCGGGAATGGCTGATGCAAGCTGCGGAGGGAATTATTATTGGCTGTAGGGTGGCGGGGAGGGTGCAGCTCTTGCTGCTGTACACACCCCAGGAGGGCTATGGGCTGGAGGGCTGTGTTGGGCTCTTGCCAGGGGGCATGTGCCTCTGGATCTGTGCACGGGACGAGAGCAGACTGCTGCCCACTCTGAGCACCGGGAAAAGCCTGGTGCCGCCACCGGCCCCAGCCAGCATCAGCAGCCTGTTGTTGTCCCGTGTCCAGATCCAGGGGCACACACCCCTTGGAAAGAGCCTGGCCCAGCCCACAGTTCTCCTGGGGTGTATGTATCAGCAAGAGCTGTGCCCCCCTCCCGCTCCACACCCACTGATAGCTCCCCCACTTTGTTCCCTGCTGCAGCCCTGGGAGCGGCCGATGCCACCTGCCTGCACTGTGCTGCGCTCCTCCCCCCACCCTTTCCCTTGCTTCAGCCTCACTCCTTCCCTACCTCACTGCTGTGGGAACATATCCCTATTTCTCCCCTTATAAACTAGGTTCACTTTATGCAAATTTGATTTATGTGCAGTTTTCCAGGAATGCATGTAATACATAAAACTACGGAACCTATACACAGGACAAAAATAATTAATGAACCAGTCAATAAACATGTCCATCATCATCACCCAGGCCTTTCTGTTCGATTTTCAGCTAACAGGCAGATTAGGTTTGGAGAAATCTTTCATGGGCCGAGGCATCTCTGAATGGTAGATGAGCAGGGGCTTCCGCTTCATTGCCACCCAGCAGTAGGGTTAAACAGTCCTTGGCAGCCTTAAATCTGGAATCTCACTCCTCTTCTTGGGAGATGAAAGTTCTGGAGGGCAAACGCTTCCAGAATAGCCCTGTCTCATCCACATTAAACACTAAATTTGGAGGGTAGCCCCCTACCTCAACTACGGCCTTCAGCACTGCAAGAAATTCTGCTGGTGCCTTGGTGTCGGCACTGGCAGCTCCACCTGTGATGCAAACGCTGTGAATTTTGTTTTGCCTCTTGAACTTCTTGAACCATCCATGGGAGGCCACAAATGTCTCAGCTGACTCCTTGCCTTTCTGAGCCTTCAGATGATCTGAATATGCTCAGTGTCTTCTACATTATCATCGCCTGACTGAGTGGCATGTGGCACTGCGTCATATTGTCCACCCAAACACTTAACATTTTCTCCATTTTCTCCATAACAATGCTTTGTATGTGTATTAGTTTAGTAGCAGTGAAGTCACTAGATTGCAGCACTGAAACCGTCACTTTGTCTGCTTGGTTTAAAATGGTCTTTAAGGTTGACTGTGCTAACCCTAACGAACAAGCCACTGCACTTCTCATCTTTCCCGCCTCTACTCATTTCCAAAGAGATGAATTTATGCTGCATTTTTTTCCCAGTAAGGCCACTAGCATTAGATGATCCTTTGGCTGACATAATGGGGGTAATAAAATTACTTTATCACTGCTAAAAACATGATTAAATTTTCCTTTATAAGGAGCTTGAGCAATGAAAAAGGGACAGGGAAGACTGGCGAAGCGTGCCGCTGATTGGGTGAGGTGAGGGAGACTCACAGACTTCTTCACTGATTGGCTTCTTCTAATGTAAACAAACTCCACTCGGTTGCATTTACAGTGCAAGTGCATCGTTCAAAATTTTACTCTTCTGAAGTGCTTTGCATAATTTCTGAAGATTTTTATTTTAATTTTTCGATTTTTTTGCAAAAAAAGGCCGACTTCATTATACAGGAGCTTTGTTCCCAGAGGATTCATTAACTGAGGTATTACTGTACTTTGTTTTGATATTTCATTGGACTAAGGGGAAAATCATACTAGATAAGATTCAGAATGGGCATGGTGGGAATGACCGCCTCCCTACTGTTGACATCTGAGCTGGTCCATGATCAGTTAGAAAAGTTAGACATTTATAAGTCAACAGGACTGGAAGAACTTCATCTGAGAGTGCTGAAGGAGCTGACCGAGATCATTGCAGGACCTCTGGCCAAACTGTTTCAAAACTCGTGATGCTTGGGAGAGGTCCCTGAAGACTGAAAGAAGGCCAGTGTTGTGTGCATCCCAGGGAAAATCCTGGAAAAATTCATCAGGGAATCCTCTTGGTTCAGGTTTCTTACAGTTAATAGGCCTTTGCTCACCTTCCCACCGCATAACACACATGGAGCCAAAATTAGTAGAGCTAAAGCAGTAATTTTCGAGGCAACAGCTTGCATCTGAAGTCAAAAGCAGTTATTAAATTACAGCATTTGCGAGAGGTTAGAGGTTCTTAGAGTATGATTTGTGAGTAGATTTAAAGACTAAATTTAGCATATTTGAATATAATCAAGGTATTTAAAAGTGGCAATGATTGTGGAAAGTGATCACACAGGTGGATATATGCAGTTTCAGAGGATAGGGGAAGAGGCTGAGGGGCATGAGACTGCTTCTCAGGCGTATGGACATCATATGGCCCTGTCTACTTTATTAATTTTGTATATTGTAGCAAAATCCCTTGGCTTTGCTTTAAGTGTAGTTTAGATGGCACCTCTTCTTTTCTGTTCCATCTTCTCATGTGAGGTCTTGCCCTTATTGTTATTTTAAGAGCATTTTTTGCATTTAGCATGTCTGCAGAATCAGCTGGAAGATATTTGTCTTCACAACTAAACTAGTGTATGGATGTGTTTCTTTTGGTTCTTGGGTATGTGTACAGGATAACATGCTGCATGTTAATAAAAGCAGACAAAAGACAAAATAAGGGAGAAGATACTACAGACATCTTACAGTAATTACTTTGTCTGTTTCTTGTGGAGGAAGGACTGCCAAACCTAGGTTGTAAAACAAATTTCAGTATACACTGTTGAAATTTAAAATAAATCTCAGACCCCAGAATCAAAAGTAGAAGACTTAAGTACTTATTGATTGCATTAATGGTTATAGCTAGATTTAGATAAAAGTGAAATGTTCCATCACTGTAGCCCAGCCCGTTCATCTAGAATGCCTTTCTGGAAAGTCACATGGCAATAAGCACTTCTGCAGTAACTATTCTGGAATAACACTGTAGTGGGGAGACACTATTCTGGCATAAAAAGTAATTTTATTTGGGTGGAGCAGCTCTTTTGGTATAGTCATTTTCATTCCAGAATACTGCATCTAAATGGGCAATTATTCCAGGGCAGCTGTTATAGAATGGCTATTCCACAAGAGATATGCTGCTCATTTTCCTCAAGTGGACAAGTCTAGGTTGTTCCTAGTGGCAACATGTGCCAAAATCTTACTCACAGTGTATCATGCAGATGTTCACGGTTGTCCCTTTTTGGTTCTCTGTTCAGCAATGAGATAAGTGAAATTTAAGTTATTGGTCTTGGGTTACAAACAGATATTGCATTTGTCACGGGACTGGTTGTTCTGTGACTTTTCCCACAATGAGGCCTTGCGCTGCCTTGGCTTAGATTGCTGCTGTCCTGGGCACACTTGTAGACGCTGTGTCCAGGAGCAGTTGACTCTGGCTAGAATTGCTCTGGAGTTTGTTGCATCATATTAATTTCACATGAAGATACACCCAGTAGCCGGAGAGAGCATACATCTTGATATGTCTGGTACTGGTCAAGTGTCTGTAGGTTCTCTTGACTGCCAGCACCAAGTAAAATGCCCATTGGTTGTTCAAATCATGAGTGGGTGACAATATTTTTGTGGATGGGATTTTGGTATGATTTAGCTCATACCCCTTTCCTCCTTCCCCTGTATTTCTGCCATATTTGTGCTACCTACTATGCCTGACTGTGACCTGGAGGTTCCATCATCATCAGCCACCATGGATCCATACACAGTCATCACCTGGTAGACCTTGTTGGGCCATCCATACAGTCTACTAAAGAAATCTACTGCATCCAATTCTGGGCTCCACAATTCAAGAAGGATGTTGAGAAGCTTGAGAGAGTCCAGAGGAGAACCACACGCATGATCAGACAGCAAGAGACTAGGCCTTATGAAGAGAGGCTGAGAACCATGGGACTCTTCAGCCTGGAAAAGCACAGGCTAAGGGGGGACTTGGTGGCTGCTTATAAGTACATAAGGGGTGTACATCCATACCTGGGAGAATACCTGTTTACCAGAGCGCCTCAAGGAAAAACAAGGACCAATGGTCATAAACTCCTCCTAGATCATTTTAGGCTGCACATAACAAAAAATTTCTTTACTGTCTGAGCCCCCAAGACTCCCTTCAGAAATGGTGCAGGCACCTACTCTGGACTCATTCAAGAAACGCTTGGGTTCTTATCTTGCTGGGATCCTTTGACCCTAGCTGACTTCTTGTCCCTGGGGTGCGGGGCTGGACTTGGTGATTGTCGAGGTCCCTTCCAGCCCTGCTGTCTGTGAAATCTATGAAATCATGCTCTGACAGTTGATTAGGCCCTGAAGATGTTCTGGGATTCACGCATACTGTGCTCGTCTACACAAGATGTTTATTGTACAGTAGACTAACCTACTGCACAGTAAAGCATCACTGTGTAACTGTGCAGCTACTGCACAATAAATTAGGCTAATGCATGGTTTTTTGCTACCTGTAAATACAGGCAGTAGATTAATTGTGCATTTGCTACTATGCAGTAGTACATGTGTAGATAGCTGACCAGGAGCAAATTGTCACCATCAGCCCAGGCAGCAGAGGAGCTGGGGAAACTGTCCCCTCCCCAGGCAGCTGCCTCCCAGCCCCACTGCCTAGTCAGCAGATTGGGGCACAGAGCTGGGAAACAGCTGCTGTTGGGGAGGGGACAGTTTCCCAGCCACATGCGCCAGTCTGCTAATTGGGGCACAGGGCTGGGAGGTAACTGCCCCAGAGGTGGAACAACTGCCCCCACATGCTGGAGTCCAGGTCTGACCTCAGTGTCCCCTGCCAGCCTGGGGCTGGCACCTGGGGGAGCCTGCAGCCTCTCCCTGGCTGCTATAAGGGGGCAGAGCAGGGCAGGAATAGCCCTACACTGAATTGTTCCCAGTGGACACACATGTAGATGTGCTTCCAAGAAAATCTTACTGAGCAGTATTTTACTGCGCAGTACACTTATAGTGCATTAATAGCACATCTAGATGCAACCACTGAGTTGTCAGCTTGGCAGCAAGTCTAGCTGATGTCTCAGCTTCATGCCTTGTGTGTCCATATATATACAGACCTGTCTTCTATTTGTGCTTCTATAGTACTTTTCCACTTCTTTTGTCTCCAACTTCACTTAGGACCTTTCCCTGTCTCTGTTTTGTCATACTCATGCTTGCAACTCTGGATCAGCTCGTGATTGCTCTACGTACAGATAACTGTAACCATACATGGTATTCTATTTTGCTGATTATAGTGGTCACTGTGACCTGACTCAGTATTGTGTGCCTCATGCTGCCATCTGGGTACAGTCCTCTTGTTGATGGCCTTATTTTTTTTTATTACCATCACTTGATTTTGGACAGGTGTGATATGAGCTTCAGCATTCTGATGTGGTCCTCCTATCATTCTCACTCATCTTTGCCCCATCTTAAACTTTATTGGGGTTGTTAGTGTGTAGTTTCTATCAGCAATTCTGCTTGTATTATGCATTAACTCATCTATTCTATTTATAAACTGAATACACATGCTACACATTATAATAATTATACATACTTTGTTTTATTTCTCATTTCCATTGTTGTATAGAACAACAAAACCAAAATACAATAATAACAATGATTACTTGAATTAATAATACAATAATTAAAGGACGTGTAACAATATTTGGTCAAAATTCCAATGCCACAATTTATCCCATTAATTTTGCACAGTACATGCCTTCATTTTTAAGTGCTTAGTTTTTAAAACTCTTTTTCTGATCCACAAGGATACCTACAACTTTTCCTTTAGCTTTTATGAAAGACCAGTCTTTCTGTATTTTTCCAACTTCTACCAATTCTTTCCACAACGAAGCATGCATATCAAGATGACCTACGTTGAAATGCTTACTATTGTTTCTGGGTTAACTTGTGTAATATTTTGAACATACAGCACTCAACATTCAGGATAGCCTTTTGCTTTAACAGCCGGCATGTAAATAATACTGTACCAAGTTCCCTCTTGTAATTCTTCTTTTCTTACCATTTGATTTTGAAAAACATAAGTTACTTTTGTCTTTAAGGATACATGCAGACAAACACACCCCTTTCCCAAATGATGATGATCCTTCAGGGTTTCTTCCAGCTCTGTGATTCTATGAACACTTGTCTATACATGGAGATGACATGCTCAGTGTCCACCAAGTTTGTTGGAATGGTGAAGCAGCAAAGATGTGGAAACTGGTCACAGACAGATTCCCAGAATAGAAGCACAGACGCAGGCATCTGGCACTCTCTCACACAGAGGCAGCACATTCATTGTCATGCTGTTTCCCCCCTCCTGGGATTGCTTTCAGTAGCTAAGGGTCACAACTCAGGAAATGCACCTGTTGGGGGCCAAAATGCAAACAGTACTAAGACTATCTGAATTATGGTGGCAGTGATGAGTCATACCTGTAATATCAATTCAACTTCACAGCTATTGCCTGGAAGAGCTCACTTCTGTAGTGGTTTTCATGAGGACAGCTTGACAATTCTTGTGATGCCCTGTTTTTGACCCAGCTTATCAAGTCCATCACCTTGTTCCGGCCTTCAATCCACGTTAGGAGCTCCATAAACAGGGTGGCATTGTTGGCCACAAACATAACTTGATTTTGAATGTCACTTCGCCCCAAGAGATTGGAAAACTTGAGCATGCAGCTTGTGCTGGGTGTGATTTCCAGTTCCTCAGTCACTCACAAACTGTATGTGTTTGGCATGGTAATGGACCCCACTAAATCAGAAATTCCATCATGGGGTGGGTGGTGAGCACATATATGCACTGGGCATACAGTGTATTGAAAACAAGCAGGATCTTTATCAGCACAAGGCAATATGCCATGTTTATTGAGAATACAAAAACATTAGAGCATCACATTCACATTCTCACACACATACAAATAAACACACAAACAGTTCTGCAGATGCTAAGATGTTACCAGTCTTTCATTGCTCCAGTCAGCTTAGTGGCTAGCTAAGCTGAACATGAGGTGGGGGAGCTGGGCTTCTGTTGGACGCATACCAATGCTCTTGTTGTTATGCGGAACATACTCAACTTCTTGCTGCTAAATCTCCCCTTTTTATGGGAGGCATCACATCTTTGTCCAGCTTATAGTAGTTTTACATTCTGACCAGGCTGATCTGTTGTAGCCCCAGGTACTGATTTACAAGCTTGTTTACCGCATTCCTTCATTATCTCTGGAACAGGCCATGTCTGGTGCAGATAGGCCTCTGTCATTGAAGGCTTACAGCCAAAGTCCTCAATCTTGTTCCTCGTGACTTGTCATTCCTGTTTTTAGGGTCAGACTTTGCTGCGTCTGCAATCTTCAGCCGTGGGGGCAAGAGGTTATGGTGATCCATGGTTGTTAGAACAAGCTTCCTTGCACATACATACCACATTCAAACAAAATGGCGTAACACTTACGCTAAGTTACATAGAAACTGGATAATATGGAGATAGAAAATGGATATAATAAGATAAATGTAAGTGGTTATAAGAATAGAAAATTAACTTTAACTTGACACACAGACTCTGGTGGCAATGGCAGTGTCATGTGAGTCCCCACTTTGACTCATGAGAGACTCAGTGTACCAGACCTTACAACTTGGACAGTGCTTGAATGCTTTCTTGAAGGAATACATCAGGCTATCCACCTTGAAGGAAGTGCCAGATGTCACCTACTAGAGACAGAATGTGAGTATTGCAGGTGACATGAACAGTGTTGGGTAGCATTCCTTGGAGCACATTAGAGATATGTAAATAGCATTGTCAGACAGGAATGCTGAGATCTTGTTAAAGTCTACACCATAGCTGTCAATTACCTTCATGATTGCTTGGGACAGGGTAGAAAAAAAATGAGAGGTGAGGTAAACCAGCTCAGTTGGAAACACAGGCAGGTCCCAGTTGGTTCAGCTCTCTGGTACAAATAAAATGTGTTGCTTGTAGTTGTTGTGAGGGTCAGTGGTTTCATCAGCCACAATGCAAAAGGAATGATACTCTGCCAACGCAGCCTTTGTGGACTGTACATGCAAAGCAATGACTGCAGGGAAATAGCCCTGGTGAAGCTTGTTGGAACATGGAAAACTGCCAGCATTGGGCAGGTTTTGGGTCAGGTAGCCCCTTAACTTGGGGTGATCAAGTTTCTCCAATGCAATGTTGACCACCGTGCAAGCTTCCACGAGGAAAAATGCCACCTCTTGCCTTGCCAACCTGCTTTCTGCAGTCCTTTTCAACAGGGAGGACACAGTCACTTGCTTTTTGTTCTGACCTTCAGCCTCTGTAGCAGCCTTCCTCTTCATGTGTGTATCAGACTCCAAGTGACAAGCAGTGCTAGCTTACCTGGATACATTCAGAACTCGATTACAGGTGGTGCAGAAGAGCCTGCCTCTGTTTGCATGTAAGGTCTCTGCAGGGTAGTCTTGCATGGTCAACACTGAAACGTAATTGGCAGTCTTGGAAGCCTTTGTATTGCATTTTTCAGACATTGGCCTTCAAGGTTATAGCAGCTTGTCTTTGAGTGTCTGATATAGTCTTTAACAAATTTTGAATCCACTGATCAGTCAGTAGTCTGGGCTGTATTTCATCAGGGGGCTCCCTTCCTAGTTACCTGGCAATCTCATGTCTCTTCCCATCACAATATTACGTGGTGTAATGGCACAGGCAGCAACTGGCTCCCTTAAGGGAAGCTTTTAGTCCAAATCCTTCCCTTGTTGATTTACCATTGTGAGGAGAGTGAGAGCAAGCAAGGGTTAAAGAGGAGCTTACCATGTCGGAAAAAGGGAGAACAACATGGAGAGCTGCCAGGGCAACATCCTGCCCCCTTTTTAAGAAACAGCTGGGCTGCACATGGACAGGCTTGCTGGTTAGCAGGGAATTAGAACAGCATCTCAGAGAGGAAGAGAGCAAGCCAGAGACACCAGAGCACTTGGTGGAGCCAGTGGTTGCAGAGGAGTGCAGGGGCTGGCACAGAGACCCAGGCAAAACAGCACAGAAACCTCCCTGCGGACCTAGGAATTTGGCAAGAGCATTCCAGGGGCCAGAGGGGATGTTCAGAGTCAGAAAAAGAGCAAGAATTTGCTTCCTCAAAGCTGTTGCTAGGAGATGGACACGAAGGGCACCAGGAACCTAAGATTAAGAAAGTGCTGCGTGAACTGCAAGAGGCAGTCACTCCTGATGGAAACAAGCAGTAACCGTTGTCTGCACTTCAAGTCTCAGTCCTATGCACTTGGTAAGGGTACAAGTACTTGGTTAGATAGTAAGGCAATGTGCACTTTAGATAGGGCTTAGAAGTAATGGTAGTAAAGATGATTATATTTCACACAAGGGGAGACAGTGCAACAAAGCGCAGCAAACATTTGGGCTGGTAGAATCTGACAAGACTAGGACAGGGAGAAATCACAGATAACTGGACTTTAAAGCTAGAGTCAAGATTGGACTAGCTCTGACAAGTAACTTACCTAAAAAGATATTTAACATCAAGGTGGTATAAGGCTAGCGTAAGTCCCATTTTCTGTTTGTGTTTCTGTGGTATTTTTCCATTTCTTTTGTTCCCAACTTCACTTAGGACCTTCCCCTGTCTCCACTGTTGTACTTATGCTTGCAACTTTTGATTGGCTTGTGATTGATTGGTCTACATACAAGTAGCTATAACCATAATATTGTCATACGTGATATGCTGTTTTGCTGATACAGTAGTCACCATGACTTTGACTCAGGGTTGTTATGTGTCATATGTAACCATCCAGCTACACCATAGCGTTCATTGGCACCTAAACAATGGAGCAGTGATGAAGGGGGAGAACCTCCCTCCATGGATGTGCTCGCTGACAAAGAATGGACAGTCCATGGCTGATGAAGCCATCCACTAGATGCCTAGAATGAATTGTTCAACTCCAATCTCAGCAGCTGCAGGCTGGCTATTGAGTATGCTTGTGGATGTCTCAGGATTCCCTGCAGGTGCCTTAGGATATGCATGGATGCCAGCAAGCACAATGTGTCCCCATTTGTGGTCTCTGCATGTGTGCTAAACAACATCAGCAGGGCCAAGGAGGAGCCCTTGCATAAATTCCTGCCAGTCAAAGCAGAGCAGCACCCAGCTTTACAGATGCTGTGCCTGAAAATTCTCAAATAGATGCCAGATGCCTGGAGTGCCTGACAGCCAGGTTGAGGGAATCGCTGTAGTCTTGGTGATGATATTCGTTACCTCCTCCATGGTCCAGGTACTGCCATTCTTCTTTATGACACTGAGCTCAGACTGAGGAGCCATAGTGGAGCAAGGATGGATGGGTATGTAGGAGTACGGAGGTTCTGGATTGGTTCGATGAGTCCTGGAGTTTCTCCGTGGTTGGTGGTGTTCAGTGTGTACAGATTCTGATGCTGATCTGGGGTGGGTGGTGAGTAAGAAATGGCTGGCAAGTCACCATGCAGGGCCTTTAATAGGTGGGGGAGTCATCTGGGGGCCTGACACCTCTGGGCAGTAGAGTTCTGTAGTTAGGGCCAGAGCAGTTGGCCAGAGTTCAAGAAGGGCCAGGATTGGGGTGAGAGAAATATATCGTGGGATGCCTGGATGACCAACTGATCCACCAGCCCCATGAGAATATCATAGAATGAACAGATGTCCACCACAATAATGTAGGACACAGTGGTAGTACCTTTTATCCTGTGGATCCTTTTGGAGATTTGCCTCACAACAAGCAGCAAGCACATTGGAACACTTATACTTTGTCCTATAATAAAGCCTGTTCTCCCATAACAAGGGTGATATGTGTTTGTAGCCTTGTGTTAGCAAGTTACATGATATATATTGGGCCAGCTCACACTGCTGCTGCTGCTGTAATACCTAGAAGTTTAACCCTGGAAAGCTCAAAGTCTGGAGTACAAAATCTCAGCCTTTAAGGGTATACCAGCTTGCCAACATGCCCAGTTAAAGCAGTACTGGTCAGTGTAATGGCTAGTTCTTGTAGAGCTATAGATTCACCATGTGCCAGGTTTCTTGTTTTTCATCTTTAAATAAACTTTAGGTCATTCTCTGAATTGTGCTCAAGATAGATTGACTGGTTGATTAGTTTGTCTATAGAGTCTTTTATTAAGATACCAGTCATTGTTACCTTGGTCTTCCTTCTCCACACTGTACCGGAAAGGCATCTCTTGGAGTATATAACTTCACTTGAAACCTCTGTTCACAGCTGATGAACAGCTATAGCATGAGAAGGCAAGAGTAATTTCATGACAAAGCTCTTTACTCTGAATGTGCCTGAAAGCTAAATACAGAGCTTGTGTTGGAGTAGAGAGAGGAACTAGTAGATCAGAAGCACAAATCGGAAGCCAGGAATGGGAGTGGATCCAGCAGGAGTCTAGAGGTGGGGGCAGCTAGGGGCATTGGGAGTCTGTAGTGGAAATGAGGATGCCCTGCCTCCCACAATACCAAGCTCCAGCATCAGGCTCCCCTACTTCTCTCTGCTGTTTGCTGTGGGAGCCCCAGCAGGAATCAACAGGGATCTGTGGTGGTGGTGGTACAAGCCTCCTACAGCAAGGATTCCAGCTGCAAATACCCAGAATTTTTTCTCTCTCTCCAATGGACAGGTAAGAGGTGATTGGGGTTGAAGGACCTGGCACCAGGGCTGGGGTGAAAGGAGGTAGCCAGACCAGGATTGGAACCCAGTAGCTGAACAGCCAGTAGGCCATTATCCAGCCTCCCATGTGAACATTCAGTTCTTTCCCTCCACCTCCTGTGGAGATAGAGGGGGCAGAACAGAGCACTGTGGGATTCGGGAGGTCCTCTGTCCCTGTCCAAATATAACAAAGCGTGAAATACACCAGAACAGTACTTCATTTCAAGAGGTACTTGTAACAGTGCAAGCCATGTTACTGAGCAGAGGGCTAGGCAGTAGAGTGGGAAAGCTGCATAGCCCCAAATAATAAGTGGCTGAGAGCTAATTAAATTATGACTTGATAAGACCAGAGGAGGACATCTGTAGCCTGCTAAGAGGATCGCAAGTCAGGTGATGAGCAGGGATCCTGGTTTTCCCTGACAAAACAAAAATCATAAATTCTCTGATAAAACCCCCAGAATTTGTGATTAAAATGAAAGCCTCACCCCCCAGCCCTGTTGGTACCTCTCATTCCCCCACCCCACAATCCCCTCAGCCCTGTTCATGTCCCTCCCCCTCACAGCCCTACCCCCCAGCCATGCTCGTGCCCCTCCCTCCCTCTCCCCACAGCCCTCTGGCTCTGCTTGTACCCCTCACACCCCCTTGCAGCGCCCCCTCATCCCCTGCCCCCCCAGCTGCCAGGGCTACAGAGCCAGGGACCTGGATCTACAGTCCCCTGCCCCTGGCAGGAGGTGACAGCTGCCGCAGTGGAGCAGAGCACGGAGCCCGGCTTCTCCTCCCTGCTGCTGCCTGCCTGCTGCGGGCTTGGGCAGGGGAGGGCCAGCCCCCCACAGCAGCATGCACTCCTGGGCGGCAAGGGAGACCTGTGCCCCCCAGAACTGTGCGCAGGGTGAGGGCTGCGCACTGCCCACTGCGGGCTCAGGTTTGGGCTTCTGCCCTGCTGCCCTCCCCTGGGGCATCTGTAGCCCAGTGAGTGCGGGAACCCAAGTCCACAGCGGACAGCCCACCCCTGCCCCCACCTTGCACACAGATCTGGGAGGTACGGGTCCCACCTGCCCCCGGGAATTCATGTTGCAGTGGGGAGCCAGTCCCACCCCTCCACCTACTGAACAAGCCACCTATGGCCCCATCCTGCTCCCTGCCAGGGCCCTGCAGCCATGCATTGTGGCTCCAGGCCCCAAATGCCATGCACCACCTGGCTAGGCAGCAGCCCCAGTCCTGCCCAACTCCCTCCCTATAGGGCAGGGGTGGGCAAAATACAGCCTGTGGGCCTGCCCAACTCCTTTCCTATAGGGCAGGGGTGGGCAAAATACAGCCTGTGGGCCAGATCTGGCTTGCAAGGCCATTTTATCTGGCCCGTGGGGCCCCTAAAAAAAATTGGAAAATTAGTATTTCTCTGCCCTTGGTTCCTGCCCTTGGTTCCAGCAGGCTCTAACAACAGTGGGCCCTCCCAGCCCCACGCCACAGCCAGAAGCCTCTTCCGGGGTTTCTGGGCTGGGAGCATGTGCCTGTCCCAGTGCAGGAAGCTCAGGTAAGTGTGGGGAGGAGGGGAGCAGCTTGGCGGGGGAAGCAGCCTCTCCCCACCCACGCCCAGTGCCCCCGTGCTGCAGCTGCTTGCAGCCTGCATAGGGCTATCTGTGCCCGCTCTGGACAGCCTCATGCAGGCTCCAACAATAGCGCCTGCAGCGTGGGGCACTGGGCGGGGTGTGGGGGGAGGGGCCGCTTCCCCCCCACGTTCAGCTTTTCCTTAGACTCCTTCCCTGAGTGGCGAAGAGCGGCCCCTCACCCGCCCCATGCCTGGCGCCCCATGTTGCAGGTGCTGCCCCATGTGGGGCTGTCTGGAGCAGGCAGAGGCAGCCCCAGGCAGGCTGCAAGCGGCTGCAGCACTCAGCATTCCTGGGGCTGACTGTGCCTGCTCGGGACAGCCCCACGCAGGCTCCGAGTGCCTGCAATGCAGGGCACTGGCCATGGGGCAGGTGAGGGGCCACTCTTCTCCACACTCAGCACTAGCTTCTTCCCTGCTGGCAGGCAGGGGGTCAGGGCTGTGTGCTGCCCCCACCTGTACTGCGGTGCTGGGGGTAACTGGGAGTGAGTGGGCGGGGACCCAGTGGGAGCACAAGGCCCGCACCAGTGTCCTGGGGCCAATGCCAGTGGGGCCCAGATCATTGTGGCAGGCGTGCAGGGTCCCAGCTGACCAGGGCTCTATGGAGCCGGGCCAGCTCCCCCCTCCCTGCTGGTACAGCCCAGCCCAGCTCCACGGACCCCTGCCAGCCTGCGCCTCGCTTTGGGCCCCACTGACGTTCGCTCTGGGACATTGGTCCCAAGACATTGCGACATTGGTCCCAAGATGGTGACCCAGGGGGCGGGGCACCTGTCAAGGTGTAGGGCACCTCTAAAAGGGCGAGGCTACCCATGCGGTGGCCCTCGACAACCTTCCAAAACTGGGTAAGCGGCCCTCCACTCAAAATAATTGCCCACCCCTGCTATAGGGTCCTTAATCCCCTCCCCTGCCTCGCCATTTACCAGTGGGAGCTGCTCTCCAGGCTGCCTGGTGGTCGTGTGCATATACATGGTTCCACCTGCCTGTTCTCTCTCCTCCTGCTCCCTCCCCACCCCCTGCAGGCTGGAACTCTTCCAGCTTGCAGAGAGCTCCTTGCATAACTGCAAAATTTGAGGGTTTTTCCGCTAAAATGAGAAATCTGCATTTTCCTCCAGTAAAGGAAGGAGTGGAGAAGCAATACAGAAGACTAGAGGAACTACGACTAGGCCTAAGAGGGCCCAGGCTGTGAGTAGCCAGCAGAACTGAGTAGAAGCCTGGGGAAAGCTTAAATGCACCCCAGTTGCACTTGACTCTATTTAGGTTTTGCTTTATGCTGCTTTTTAGGCCGTAAGGTGCAGATGTGGCTGAAGGGGAGGAAAGGAGGCCACTGTGGACTCTCTAAATTGGAGCTTAGGTTATTGCTGAATTGTCAGGCTGCCAGAGGCCCTAGGAATCATGACCAGGGTGTCAGAGCCTGATAGATGGTGCAGGCCAGGGCAGGACCACTATTCTGTTCTCTGGAAGCAACCTCCCATAGTTAATAATAATAATTAATATGTGGCAAGCAAGGAAAGGGTAATACCTAAAATGAGACCAGAGTGGAAAGAGCAGGATTATGGTGGCCATAAGGAGATGCCCTTCCTACCACAAGCAGTGGATCCCATTACGGTACTATTTTGGAGCATTTCAGACATTTAAAAAAGATTTCAAAGGTTTTGTATAGGTTCTAGTTGGTCCTTTGAAATTTTACAAAGGTGTTTGCAGCTTTTTAATTGTTAGGTCTTTTCATGTCCTGTTAAGTATGTTACTCATGCCATTGCTTCTTTTTTCCATTAGCATTATTTTTACATGTTAGGCTGGTCAGTCTGAATTTAATTAAAGCATCCAAGATAACCAGCTACTTTAACTCTCTTAATTTTGTGCAGACATCTTTGGTCTTCAGATGCAGTTTTTCCATCACTTTTTAAAGATGATATAGAATAAATAGTCAACCTGGGTACCTGACGCACAGAATAGTCATTCATTCAAAAATGGGCTGGGGGAAGCCTACAGCCATATCTTAAACAGAACATAACACTTTAAGTTCCCTTTTACTGCCATTATGCATAATGATGATGTGAAATGCTTAAGGCTTATCTCTAGTAAAATTCTTTAAAAATGCTAAGTGGCTTTTGGAAGAAAATTGATTGATGCTGCAGTGTGAAATAGTTACAGTTTGTGTTTGGTTTGTTGATAATTTTATACTTTAGTAGCTTAAATTCTAGGGGTGAGACTTTC
The DNA here is from genome assembly GCF_052110815.1 of Crocodylus siamensis. NCBI lineage: Eukaryota > Metazoa > Chordata > Crocodylia > Crocodylidae > Crocodylus > Crocodylus siamensis. Next base: position 110,342,662 of record NC_143397.1, on the reverse strand, counting down.
ATCTGGAGTAAATCTGCATAACCGTACTGATTTTATTGGAGTTTCCCAGATTTACGTTAGCTGAAGATTTAGTCCATTGGGAGCATTTACAAAATTAACGTGAAAACCATTTTACAGGGTATGTTTGAAGCAGTGGTAAAACTGTTTTTTTTTTCAATTGGTACATGTTAAAGACCAAAAATTATTAAATAAATCATGTGCATGTAAGTGGTTCAAGTCTAGTCAGTCCTGAGGCCGCTCTGAACATTGGGGCACCTTAGGTGCTATAACAAGCCACTTCCACTCCTCTCTGTGTTTGTCTAGCTTTGCGCATGCTGTCAGTAGAAGCTCCATCCAGTCCTTGATATTGGTTCCCCAGCTCTTTTTGGGTTTACTTTTTCTGTTTCCCTGCACAGAGCCCTGCATTTTGGTGTTGGGAAGGGTGTTTGGCCTTCTCATAATGTTTCTAACCCATTGCAGCTTCTTTCATCACAGAACCTCCAACAATGGTTCATAGGTTCCAATTTCTTGACGGATTTGCTGTTTGACACTCATTGGTATAGTGCTCAGTTTGGTGTTTGGTGCATTTCAAATGCCTCAGTTCTGTTCTCTAACTTTTTATTAAGCATTTTTGCCTCACAACCATAAAGCATCATAGAGATGACCACAGCATGATAAAGTTGTGTCTTTTGCTTCAGTATAATGCTGCTTTTCCAGATTTTCTTTAGCTTTCTTAATTGGCTGATAGCAATGGATATTCTGGTCTTAATTTCCTTTTCAGCTGTTACATCTTCTGTGATGGTGGCTTCCAGATACTTAAAACATGTTACTCTTTCTGGTTTTTCATTGCTGATCTTTACATCAGCCTTGCTGCCAGTGATCTTGGAGGTTGTCATCACTTTGCTTTTCTCAGTGCTTATTTCCATTCCATAGCTCTTTCCAGTTTTGTCTAGTATTTCTGTAAGTTCTTGAAGCTCTTCAGATGCCCCTGCTATCAGATCAATGTCATCAGCAAAGTGTGTGTTGTTGATCTTCCACCCTCCAACTGATACAGTTCCTGTGAAATTCTCTAAGGCATCTGACATGATTTGTTTGAGGACGAGGTTGAAAAGGCATAGTAAATGCAAGCAACCGTGGCACACTCCTACTGAAGTGCAAACCATTCAGTGATGTTGTTGTTGATCAGCACTCCACTACTTGCATTGCTGGAAAGCTTTTCTGTTAGTGTTATCAAGGATCTGCTAATGTTATGCTTCCTCATTGTGAGCCAGAGTGCTTTGTGCCACAGCAAGTCCCATGAAATATGAACTCTAATTTCTACCCAGGAGAACTTTTACAGTTGTTTCTCTGATGTCTGATGAAGGGTGTTTGTGCCTGAAAGCTTTCAATTAAAGAATTTTTTTAGCAAAAATTTTGTTGGTCTAATAAAATATATCACCTCTCTCCACAAGCCCTGATTGCTTTTTCCTCTAGACTAATGACTACAACCTGGATACCTGCCACCCTATCAAAAACTTTCTTGAAGTCTATGAAGTTATGAAGTTCTTTTTGGTCATCATCATGGTACTTTTCATAAAGTACTTGGATGTTGAAGATCTGTTCTGTGGTATTTCTCCCCACTTTGAACCCAACTTGTTCTTCTGCCAGCATAGTCTCTACTCAAGGCTTGAGTCTGTTCAGTATTATTCTTACAAGTACTTGGCTTGGATAGCTGATCAAACTGGTGGTGCAGTAGTTTGTGCATTGGTGGAGATTCTCCTTTTTTGGAAGGGGAATGACGACTGACTTTGTCTGCTGGACTGGCCAAGTTTATTCCCTCCATATCATGTTGCAAACCCAGAGGCAGGCAAAGTCCAGCCTGTGATGGACTCTATTTTCCAGCAGCCCCTGCCCACATCACTACAACTGGTTTCCATGGAGACCCCAGCAGCAGTAGTGCTGTGACAGCATGGGGCCAGGGTTTCCATGGAAACTGGCATCAGCAGCACTGGCAGGCTGTGTGACAGGGCAGGGAGCTCCTTTGGGGCTGGAATCTTGTGGCAATGACAGCAGAGTCCAAAGCCGGGGCAGAGCTGCTATCTGCTGCCCACACGTTCTGGAAAGGGGAATACAAGCAGTGGATTGTAGCTCTGCCCCAGCTTTGGACCATGATGTCACCACTGCAAGATCCCAGCCCTGCCCTAGAGCAACTCCCTGCCCAGCTGCACCCTTCCAACACTACACCAATGAAGAAATCAAAAAATTTTACAGCAAACTCAAGCACTAGCTCCGACATCAAAGAAAGACATCCTGGTCATACAAGATGAGTGGAATGCGAAAGTTAATACTGGTGCCCATAGAGAATGGCACAATACATGCCATATGTTAACTACGCACTGCATGAAAAATACTTTTTTGTTAGTTCTAAACCTGTCACCTACTAATTTCCGTGGGTGCTTCTCCCAAGCCCCCCCTGCTCCCCAGCTGCAATGCAAGTGCAGCTTCTGACTGAAGGAGTTGTGCCAGGGCCAGGTAGCTAGAAACTGCTTCCAATGCTCTTGCTGCCTTCTGCTCCGCTCCCCACCAATACTCAGCCCAGCCACAGGTCAGTTCCTTACCATCTGGAAGCTGTGCTTGCACCACAGCCTTGTGGAAGTCAGGGAAGGGGAAGGCAGGGGTGAGGAGAAGTAGCAACTAGGTGTGGACACCATCCGGAAGTGAAGCTGCACCCAGGCTGGGCTGGGTAGTGATGGGGGTGGGGAGAAGCAGCCACAGCATGGAAGCAACTTCCAGCTGCCCATCCCAGTACCAGTGCAGGGCTGAGCTCAGGTACAAGCAAAGCCCTGTGGCTCCCTGCAGGTTGGATCTAGTGGCCCTATGGGCCAGATCCAGCCCGCAGCCTGTATGTTGCTAACCCCCAGCTTAGATGCGTTCTGTAGCATTTCTCAGTCTTGAATTGATCACTGAGATGAATACAGGTTTCCCTCACTTTATGCAGGTTCTGTACTTGCGAATTTGTTCTTATGCAATGACCCTTTTTATACGAAAAATTCGTTATATGCAAAGTAAATTCACTCTTATAGGATCGGTGTGGTGGAAGCCCACAGTCAACTGCTTTGTACGGTGCATTGTGGGAGCGAAGCACACCAAAATGTAGTCTCCTGTGAGGATATATGCTCCTCAGTCGTTGTCTGTGACACATGTTTCTGTAGTTGCCATCCCCACAGTGCCCTGTGCTTGTGTGTACCGTCTACTGTTGGCGATTACCAAAATTGTCTTGTAGAAGTGGTAGAAATGGGTCTGGGGGTCAGAACAGTCAAGGTCTTGGAATGCATCCCTATTTGTTACATTGTAAAGTGGGTTCCCTTTATGTGAATTTGAGTTATGTGCCATTTTCCAGGAACGCATGTACAGCATAAAGCGAGGGAAACCTGTACTGATGTCGATGTTGTATAGCCTCCAGGGAGCTGAAGATATAAAAACGTTTTTACACATAGGTGGGTTGAGGGACTGCGGGGACTGATTTTTTAATCCAGTCCTTTGTTGCTCTCCATGGGATGGATTACCAGTATGCTTTCCTCTCTTTAGCAAACTCGGTTTTAATTGCCTCTGGTCACAAGTATCCCTGTAAGATCTTGCAGGCAACATGTTGCTTGTGTGCCATGGGTTTGGGGCCATGTCCTACAAAAACATTTCTAGTACCAGTAGTGCTTTTTTCTTTATTTTAAGAAATGAAATGTGAACAGAGGCCTTCAAATTTTGGCTATAAATAGGAGATGCACCGTTTACAGGAAACGAGTGGGTTTTATCGCACATTTTTGGCAACGTAACTTTTTCATTTTGCAACCTCTCCCTTCCCTGTTCTGCTGTGTAACCTATTTTCAGAGCAAGTTGAAGAGGCAAGCATTACAGGGTGACAAAACATTAACTATTAAGTTCTGGAAACTCAAGGAAGTAGAAAATCCATTAATAGTACAAGTTCTTGGCCATGCTTCCCCATGTATCATTAAATATTAAATTAATAAGGAAGCCTTTTCTTGAAAACCCATACCTGAGGTGAACTGTATGCAGTGCTTTTGGAGTCAGAACAGGGAATTTTCAGAAGTATTGTTTTTTTGCTACACCACAGTCTTTTGAGCATTGCTTTTTTTTTCTCTAGATCTAGCTGTCCTCAGCATAAATTTTGACAAAATAAAGTTCTGATTCGCATTGCTACTCGTGCTGCATTCTGAAATCCTAGTAGTGTCACAGAAGTTAACCTGTAAGATGAGTTTCACATTATAAAAGTTGATTCCACCTTTTTTTCCTGCAATACACTGAAATGTGAGTTAATAGAATAGGGGTTAATAGAAAAGGGCAGACTGGCGGGCAGGCCGGCAGACCCATAAGCTTGAAGTTGCAATGTTATTTTCATCTCCCTGTTTCTGCACACTTCTCTTAACTCCCCAGGAAAGGAATTAGTTGTTGCTAAGGCAGTTTAATAGAGAGCAAGTTTTACAGATACTCATTACATTAGGCTATTCTGTGGCTACCAGGCTGTTCAGCCTGATGCTTTAAAACCAACTTGTGTAGTATATAGAGTAGGGCAATGATAGCTCTCCAGCCTGGATCCTATATCTGATGAACTAGTCTGTCAGATCAAAAAATGGTGCACAGAATTTTCTTTACTGAATAGTGGATGGGGTGTGCCAAGAAAATAGCTTCTAGTGCTGAGATCAGCAACCCCTGGCGCATGTGCCAGAGCACGGCATGCAAGGCCATTTCACTTGGCACGCCATGGCGGGTCTGGGCTCTGGGCAGCAGCTAGTCACGGAGCCTGGGCTGTTCCCAGCAGGCACCTGGGAGGCTGTAAGCCTTGCTGCAAGCAGCCTGGGCTCCGTGGCCTGCAGTACCTACCCAGAGCCTGGACTGGCTGCAGGAGTGGCACCAGCCTCTTCTCAGTGTGGGGTTCAGGGAGGCTAAGGGCTGCACTACAGGCGGAAGCAGGCGGGCTGAGCTGCATGGGATGGGTGGGTGGCAGTGTTGGAGGGATGGCTATGCAGGGGCTAAGACAGATTTTGGGGTGGCCATAGCCCCCCCATACCTTCTGGTGCCACCCCTGTGCACTGGGCCCCAGATCCCCAACCGGACTTTGTGCCAGTGGTAGCCGTGAACCCCTTGGGCGGACAACGTGGGAGAGGCATGAGGCAGTGTGATACTTCCCCCTTCCCCCCCCGCTCCAATTTTGTTTTTCTGGCATGCCAGCACTCCAGTACCTTACAAGTAGACATTGTGGTTTTTTCGGCACTCTGGCCAAAAATATTGCCTACCACTGTTTTAATGACCGATTAAATTCTTAACAGTCTCACCTAAGGATGAGCTGGCCTTAGTATTTAAATACCCAAGATATATTTCACTACACTTAAACTGTAATTTGACACACCGTGATTTTTGTCACTTGTAAGAGCTGGGTCTTCCTACATTTAAGTGGGTGATATCTAAGGAAATTCCATCTACTGTGTGGAGATATTCATGTCTTAGTAGGTAGTTCTTCAAACCACCATCAGATCAGTAACCATGCATTTTCATATTGGCATCATGTTGCTGAAAGTAGGGTTTTAGAACGAAGATATTAAAACCATTGTAATGACTTGGACTCACTGAACATTCCAAAGGCATTTCAGCAAGAAGAGGGGAATATCTGGTCCAAAATCTAGTTAAGATTAAGGGTTTAAGATTCTACTTTCTGAAGTCCCTTAGCAGTTTCATTTGACTAAGATAAATCGTATTTCACTCCTGGAATTGTAATGTATGCCACTGAGTGCTATGAATTAGTTTGAGATTTCATCCCACAAGTGGATGTGTTTCATTTAGGAGTGAGTGACTGCAACTTTTACATTGTTTTGAGCTCCTTTTGAAATAAAGGAAATATGCAAATAGGAGGCATTAGGGCACAATGACTGTATTTTAATAGTTCTGCACTTTGTATATTTACAGTTTAACTAGCATTTTGTTTGTTTCTGGACTTAAAGTACAAAAGTGTTGGAAAACATCTTTATTTAGAGGCAAAGAATTGTATTTGTGCTTCAGTTATATAACTGTACAAAAAATCAATGTCTGGCTAGTTTTTTAGTGAAAATAACTGAAAACTCTGAAAACATTAAAGTTACTTTTTAATTAATTTCTTTCTAATCAGGGTAGTTGTTATTTTTAGTCATTGCACCCAATTTATCTGAGATTGGAAAAACTTCCCCATAGTGTGCTATATCAAATATACTGACTAGCAAATACAGGGAGTAGAAAATTAAATGCTGGGATTTTCAAAGGCCTGAAAGAGTTAATTAGGTGGGTACACAGCTTCCATAGACTCCTAACTCCATTAGGTTCCTTTGAAAACCCAACCAAATTCTTTCAACTGTTAAACTATCAGAAATGTTCATCTATAAAACTATAAATATCTTATACCCAATCACATTAATTAATTCTTAAACTGTTTAGGTATTCTAGGGAATACCTGTAAAAAAAACAAAACAAAACAAAACAAAACAACCCAACCCCCTGATTCAGCAGATCTTTCCTTTTGTTCATCTAGACTCATTTCAAGTGAGGGAAACAATTTTATCTTCTTTATTTTCCTCCTACTGGCATTAACATAGCTAAGGTTATGTGCACTTCAGTTTGTTCTGGGTCTCAACAAAACCACTTAAAATGACTCCTTTGTGAAGACAATCAGAATGAAAGCATAACAGTAATTTTTCCTGCAGAATCTTTAATAGTTATGATCCTGGCTATGACCGTAAACTGCATCTGACTGGAGGGCCTGGTGGCAATGTGGTGGGGCTACTTTTGGTAAGGAAGCTTTTGTAAAATACCACGTTGTTGCAATCTCCAGAGTAAGGTGAGTATAGGGCACTTCAAAATCCAAGCCCCCAGTGCCTTCTCTTTGTTTGGAGAAAAGCTAAGAGACATCACCCTGACAGAAACACATCCTCACTGAAGCATTAGGCAATCAGCAGCAGGTCTTATCTGTTCCTCTCTGGCAGAAGCTACAACCACCAAGGCACTGAATGTATGGAATTGGTCTGGCCTTTGGATCTTGTCTCAGTGGTTTAAAGGAGAATGGCAGGTCTTGGGCAACCTCCACTCCTCCATACTCTTGCCTAGGTATACACATCAAAGGTCTTTGTGTGATGGTTGCAGGACTCCCTACAAGCTGATTCATCAGGCACCTGACTAGACCTCTTTCATGTACACCATGATCCAGAGGATCAACACTTGCCTATTTTGTGTACAAGAATGGAAAATCCAGTCTTACTTTGAGATCGCAAGATGAGTTTTTTTGTAGGAAAAATCTCTGTAAATCAAGGATATCAGTGCTAGAGCAATTGGGAACTAGGCATGTGTCATTTTAGTCAGTCTAGACCACAGATGGCCAACCCATGGCTGGTGCAGGCAGCTGCTGTGTGTGGCATGCAAGCACTGGTGTCCGGTGAAAGGAGGTGCTAGAATAAAGGCAGAGAATGAAGCATTCCATGGAGGAGAGTCTAAGACCGCTGCTGCAAGAGGATGTGTCAGTGCTATAAGCCAGGTTAACCCTAACCTTTACTCACAACACTTGTACGCTTTGAAAAGCACCCAGCGCCGTGACGCTTGCAATTTTATAAATGGCAAAATGTGTGTCAGCACGGAGAAAATGGTGGCAGCACACCTTTGAACTAAAACACATTGGAGGTTCTGATGTTCAAAAGCACACCGCCACCATTTTCTGCATGCTGACGCGCATCTTGCTACTTATACAGCTGCATGCAGTGCAGCGCAGTTCACCTCAGCACACGTGCAAGCAGACTGGATTAATCAAGTCTGCTCCAAAGTGGCGGATCTCCGGCATGTCGTGGGACAGAAAAGTATGAGTATAATTGCCCTTAGAAACTAATCCATTCAGAGAAGCATGATCTTTCAGAGGCAACAATTTATTTCAGGGCTGTCCAACTTGCAGCCCATGGACCACATGTACCCCCTGGGGGGTTAAACTGAGGACCCCAGGTTCCTGGTCCAGGTGCCACTCATGTCACTGGAACTGACGCCACTTCCACCAGAGTCTGCAGACTTCTCCTCCCTCCTCCAGCTTCCATTGTCTGTCCCTACACCTAGGGCAGAACAGCATGGCATGGCCTGCAGCGCTGAGGAAGCCTACAGCCAGGGGTTTTGAGGGGACCCAGGTACCTCACATGGTACAGGAGTTCTGGCACAATGCAGCTCGGAGGAAGGGGGCATACAGCATGGCAGGGGAGGGCATATAGCTTATGATGCATTGTTGTGGGGGCACACAGTGTAGTGGGGGAGGACCCACATGGCACAGTGTGAGCCCCAGAGAGCACATTGGAGGCATGCTTGTGGCCCTCAGCTACTCAGAAGTTGGACAGATCTGTCTTACTTCATCAGATGAACGGGCAGAAAGAAAACTTTATATAGAAGGGAAAGGTGCAAGTGCAGAGGAAGCTGACAAGGGAGAGGAGCATCTCGTAGCAGACCTGCCCTTCTGCCTGTTATAAATACAAATGTAGATTTTATCTACTTATCAATATACAGAGGTACCCAGTCATTTTAGGTCACTTACTGTTTAGAACAACATTGAAATTAATTTGGTTAAAATTGAAAGGAGCATCACTCCCTGTCCACTCTGAATATTAATGTGTAAAAACTATAATCTGGGTTCCTTTTCATAGGTTTCTTGATTCCCAACCAATTAAAATATCCTTACAGAGAAAAGCAATGGTTCTTATATTTTCTGCCAGTCAGATGGTTTTGTTCTATTTGCCTGTCTGACCAGGCAGGTGTCCAGAGTTTGCAGTAATTGAGAGAAGTCTGCAAGGACTGAGCCAGGCAGATGGTAATGGTTCATAAGAGGTGTGCTGGGGGAGTTCCAATGCAGCCATAGCATCATGGCTATCGTGTGGGTAGCCCTGTGGATAATAAAAACAACACAGACAATAGTGCCTTCTGTTCCACACTACTTTATTTGGATTTTGCTTCGAAGGGGCGGTGAAAGTGCCTTGGGAACATCCAGCTGAGCTCTTTTTTATAGTAACTCAGGATCCTGCTAACCAAGAAGTGCGTGGGAGAGGAAAAGGTGCTCAAGTGAAAGTTTAGGTTGGGGTTAGGAAAGTACAAATAGTTCAGGGTCACAAGGAAGCAAATGCAAAAGGGCAGAGGTTTAGCAAATACAATGGAGGCAGAGTATCCTGAGGCCTAGGTATAATGGCCTTTAAACAAATTGATGTACATGGCTGTGACCTGTGTATTTATACAAAGTGGTTTGTTTACAGGTAGTTTTGACATGGATCTAATAGATTTGTCACCCAAATGTGGAAGAATAATATTATTCAGGAGGCCACATGTTCTACACATGCCAGTTAACTTTTCTAATGTTGTAATTTTTGTATTGGCTTATAAATATCATTGCTTGCCTGGCAGCCATACACTTATGACAGTGCCAAGTTTTGTGCCCTGCCAAGTTATCCTTGTTAGGAAGAACCTTATTAAGACTTAAATAATCCTTTTCTTTTCTGTACCTTCCAGTCAGTTGTAGAAGAGGTACTCGGAGAAGTTATTGTCACTTATAAATGTTCTGGAAAATGCTAGACCGGTGCCTTTGAAGATGAGTGGTGTGACAAAGTTGTCTATATATTTCCAGCACTGCTCTTCTAAGGAGTCTTGAAGTACCTAGAAAAGATATTTTAAATAGATGTCTGAATATCTGTCTAGGTAGCTAGATGGCTTCTGTCACCATAATGTCATGCTGATTTGCTGTTGTGATTAATTGCTGTAAAGGCAGGAGCCTCAGAAATACCTGGTGTGCAGAAAAGATATGGGGAGACAGATATATAAAGGCAATAAAATAAAGCTATATTAGTTATGCTGTTGTCATTGAATTATTAGTTTTCTCAAATAAGATGGTGAACAAGTAAAAGGTGCCTCTACAGTGAAATGGTTTAGATCAGCAGTTCCTAGTCTGTGGTACATGTACCACCAGTGCTACGCAGGCAACCTGTTAGTGGTACACATTAACAGATTTATTATAATTACTTTATATGACAACAATTTGCTGGTGATATTTAAGGTTGTATTGTTTTAAATAGGTGGTGCACAATCTGTCAAAGTTTGGGAACTGCTAGTGTAGATGAAACATAAGAAATTAAGACTCAAGTAATGCCTGCTTGATCAGAATGCATGAAAGCTAATGCTTGCTTTTCTTAACAGGCATTCGGCAGCGATGGGACATGGCTGTTTCTGCTACGCTCTGTTACGTTCCATTCCAGTTGCATTCTACATAATTCTGGTAACAGGTCTACGTTACCACCTATTTATATGGAGTGTTTTCTCACCCAAACTACTTTATGAAGGAATGCATGTGTTCATTACAGCTGCTATTTGTGTGTTCTTCACAGCCATGGAAGCTTGACAAATCACTGTGATATTAAATATTTTGTGTAAACAGATTTATATAGATATATAGCCCAATGCCTATCAAGCTTCTAAAAGTGAGGAATTGTTCTGAAATGCTGTACATTTTTACATAAATTTTATAGTAACTATAATTTGTACTGTCATAGTTTTTCCTTAGAATAAATCATCTCAGGACAATTCATAATGATTTGGTGAAGCTTATAAGGTCTTATGTTCCTTAACTGTGATATCTGTGTTTCCACAGCATGTGTTTTACCTCCCATCAAAATCACGTAAGGCTTATGCATAGTAATTGAATGTACTTTTTTTAGCAGTTTGCTTTAGTGAAATATCTCTTCCATTTCTTAGATGAGTGCTATAATTAAGTTTGAGGTTCTTCTCGATTTCTTTCTCCTGCCCTTTGGGCAACAAATCAGAAACATTAAAGGCTAGCAAAGTAATGAATCTTCTATGAAGCCTAAATGATTAGCGCTCAAGCGTGGTGTTTCCTGTTGCTAAATACGTATAAATGTTAAATCATACTGGTTGTTGCACTGAACATTTCTACATGTTTTTCACACAGCCACAGAAATGTGAGAGCCTTCAGGAATGAAAGAGCTAATGAACTCAAGGACAAGGATACTTTATTGAGATATGTCTTATTCCCTTTAGCTTAAAATCATGCAATATGCCCTCAAGGATTATGGCACAATAAATACACATTGCTGTCATTTTCCATGGTGCTGTCAAGAAAACAAATACATTGTTAAATATTCTATAATAAATTATTCTTTTAATATTTTCTTCTGTTTTGGTCTATGTAACAACATAAGCACAGTCAGTATCTCAGCTAAATGTTTTAGAGGTGTGCTGAGGGATGAACAAATGATGAATTTCATCTCCTCTTGCACTGCATCCATCTGAAAGTAAATGCTTTTGAGACCTTCAAGTCATTACTGAAGCTGATGGGCCATTTGTTAGGATTGTTAATGTCCTTTTTCATCTGATCTCTCAAAGTAAGTTACAGAAAGATGCCCCTTCATTTTGGTATGTGCACTTCCATTACCAATAAGAGACAGCAAACCTATCTTTAATCACTATAATGTGTATTCTCTGAATGGGCAATCTCAGTATTCTGCACTTCATGTCATTGGTGTTCAGTTGGAGAAGTTGCATGAGAGACTAATGGCTCTTGAATGTCATTAGCAGTGACGTGTTAATCTTTGGAAAATGAAATAATGGTTCTTTTAAAAAATAAAATGCTTTAACTATTTATTATATATGGAATATTGGAAATATTTTTTTATTTGTGAAAGTGTCTTATACATGCATTCCTTTTATGGTCAATATTTTTCTGGTTACTTGTTGCCTGGCAACAGAATGGGGGTTATTGTCATCTTCTGTGTTTGTTTTCTTGATAAATTCTGGAACTGTCCTTAATTTGAATACAGAATATAATTATAGGATAGTAGATCCTAGTGGGTGGTGGCAGGCATACTAGCAACACAAGGGTATATGGAGAGTGCGAGAGGGGAAGCTCTCTCTGGGGTAGAGCAAATCAATCCCAATCCCTCCACTGTGGGAATGATTGGTTCAAATTGTATGGGTTCTTATGTAGAGGAGGTGAGAATAAATAATTGCGGGGAGGAGGGGGGGAACAGGGCTACTGCCCTTGTTCTGCACATCTTGGCAATTTTGTCTGCTTTCTATTAGAGACTCTTCCTTTGGCATTCTGGGGAAGAAAGATGGAGGAAGATGAAGCTTCAGCATGCCTGCTCAGTTTGGGGGGCTGACTACAGTAGCTTTCAACACATCCTTTGGACTACAGTATGCTGCTATAGCACGTAGCCACTAGGTGGCAGGGAAGCTGGTTTATACTGGACAAACAATTAGGCCAGGGGAGACATTGAGTAGGGGAGTTGGCACAGGACCAGTACATAACTGCTCCTCACTGGAGTGGAGCACCTTCTGTACTAGAATAAGCTGTGTGTCATGTATCTCCCCCTTGTTTATTAAGGAGTAAAGTCAGTTTACTCTACAGTAAATGTGGGTTGTTTTCCCACCCTCACTCTTCCCAGTTTAATATCCTCATACAGTATTGGTTACCTCACAGAACAAAAGGAAAGTGTTGCCTTCAGGGGCCTTCCTTGTAAAGCATCTGCAGGCTAGACCAGATGATTAAAACCAGTGAGGACCATCTTTTGGCAGGTGTGTTGCAAATTAGCCACATGCCCTCCCCTGCTACTCTGCTTTCTGCTTCTTTCCATCTGCTCCCTGCCCTGTTCACTGCTATGCTGCCTGTCCCCTTCCCAGTCTGCTGTGTGCCATACATAGATGCTGTCTGTGCCACTTGTGGTACCTCTGCCACAGGTTGGCCACCTCACTCTAAAAAATAGGATTCAGGGGGAGCATTCTCTGAAAAAGAAATCCAGATTCTGCACTATGTTTCTGAAGTGGCTGTAAGAACTCATCTGAACTGTCTCCCCAGTTCACCTTGCTTAGTGCTCAGTGTGGCCAGGTGGGAGTGAAACCTCTCTCCCTGGGACTCGCCTGCCACGCTTTGGATTGATGGAAGAATAAGAAGTTAATTCCCCAAGGAGAGAGGGTGTAGTAAATCACCCCAGAAGTAGGATAAAAGAAAACCGGTTTATTAGTAACTTCCCTGCAGGTTGTGGAGCACCCTGGCAGTTCTCACTGCTCACAGTTTCCCTTTTCTCCACCACTGTGCAGCCCACTCCCCCAAGTCAGTCAGCTCCACTCCAGTCCCACTCTCTTTTCTCTTTCCTGAGGTACCAGTGGATCCTTTCTCCGTGGGACCTTCTCTCAGCCAGTAAGATTTTCCTCTCTTCCTCACCTCCTTACTTCACCAGTCGCCATGGTTACCTACACCCAGTCTACTGGTCTTATCAGCAAGCTGTTCCAGCACTGGGTCTGCCACTCCTGGCATCCCTGCTGAATCTCTCCATGCTGTGCCCCAGGGGGCAAAGGAAAACCCCTTGCTGTGGAATTAAGTAGCTGTTGGCTCCTACTAAGTTAATATTCTTCCCCAGTGTGATCCCCTTCCCAACTGTGTTTAGTAAGTAATTAACTTTGCCCTGTCCCTGACCTGATTCTTCCCCTACCCCACAACTTAATAATGTCAAAGGAGCAGGGCTGTCTTTGCCTTATTACACTCAGCAGTGATGGTTAAATTATTGTGCAGTTTATCTTTCCCTTCTCAAATCCAATTCATAGTAAATGAGTAAGTTCTTCCTTTCTGCCACTTCTTGCTGCACATGACGGTTGGACGGAACAAGAATACAGGCAGCTTGACAAGAAAAAGTGAGGATCTTTTTTAAGGAAAAAGCAGCTTTAAAACAAAATATTTTAAAACGTTTTCCCTTCTAACCCATGAGATTTGCTGCTGTTCAAATACACAATGTTCACACAAGTGGTTTGGAGAGCAACTTTCTGGGTATCAGTGTAGCAGCCTGTAAAGCTTTCCTTGTAATTCTACAGAGAATGCCTTTAGAGAGTGGGAAAGAGCATAAGTCCTCTTGCAGTTGTAGTACGGCAGAGGTACAGGATTGATTATACAGTTACTTTTAACAGCTACAGAAAATCTAGCAGCGTTCCAACTGGATTGTTTTTCTTTACAGCACTACAAGCAAATAATTGGTTTTATTGTTAAGGTTTTCTTAGTTCCCATTGAAGATGTGTTGCCCAGTGTCAATACATTTCAAGTTCAAGACAGATGTTGATACTGGAAAGAGTTAAAATCTATTTTCTGCAGTGCTCTCCCCTTCATTTAAGTTGCTCACCTACCCTGTAGCAAATTAGGCTGTTTTTTTTCCTTCTTAAAACCTTCCTGTATGGAGTCCTGAATACTGCTCAGTAGGCAGCCAATAGGCCCTGTTGACAGTCAACAGAAACTAAGGCAGAAGCACTCTAATCTTTACATGTCACCTTTAAAGGTTAATAAGCTATAAAGTGATCTATGTAAAGGATACATGGGGTCAAGGCAGGTGTCTGGTGTGGTTGATGTGAGGTACAATGTAGGGGAGTATTATAAAGGGTTTGTGTTAATGACTTCTTTTTCAGCTAGTCCTTGAGGAGTGGGGGGAAGAGAGGGTGTTGCTTTTTGGCACCAGGCTGTGATCCTTCAATGGCACCTTTCATGTGCTGACCCATGCCAGGACTAGGGAAGTCTGAGACAAGGTGAACTGTACTTGTGTCCCTTCATCTTTATGGCAGTCAGGCAACAGGGACAAGAGGTAAAAAGCAAGAAACACATGAAGCCCAGAAATTGAATTAGTTAGACCTCATGACCATTGTACTTGGACTCCAGATGGCTCACTAGTTAGTGCAGTAACCTGAAGTGCTAGAGGCCCTGGGTTTTAGGCCCCATCACCTGCAAGGTTTTTGAATTGGGACTTCTTTCACTTCCCAGCTACCACAACTCAAGTCAGCCATTACTCACTCCTTTCTCTAGACCTCTTTCTGAAGCTAATCCACTGTAATATAGTCATGGAAAAAATGAATGAAAATAGCATGGGTGGGGGAGAGATTCTGCCCCACTGGGGACAAGAGCACAGGCTAAAATCCAGGGCCCCTTCCCCTCCATGCCAGCAGCCACTTCACTGAGCTGCACACCCTCTGGTTTGTTACTTTCCATATCTCCCACATAGTTCCCTTTCATGACTGCCCAGGGAGACAACTTCAAAAGGGGTGCCAGAGGAGGGGCTGCATAACAGCTGACGTATGATATAGTGGTCAGAATGCTGTTCTGCAAAAATCAGAGCCCCAGATCCAAACCCTCTTTTGGGTGAAACAGCTGGGAGGCAGAACACAGGACCTCTAGCTGAGTGCTCTTTGCTACTCAGCGGTTTTGAAGGAAAAGATGAGAGCACTCTTTCTCTCTCTCATTTTGTTGCCAGCTTGTGTGGCCAGTCTGTATGTGTACATAGCTAGTTGTCCAGGAGCATTAGGGCTACACACACAGGAACAGAATATCAACCTGTGTATAAATTGTTTTTGTGGTTCTTAGGCAAGCATATATGGTCATCGAGGCAGCTGGAAAAGACTAGCACACCACCCATGCTACACAACCAGAGCTGTGACTTGAAAGGCATTGCAGAAAATGGTGAGAGAAATCATTGGACTAGAATTTTGCTATAGAAAGATACAGATTGTTCAGGAGGGACAGTTGATGAGGAAAGGGAGAAGAATTCAGGACTAGGTGAGAGGAAGGTTTATTTGAATATCTCTTTAGTGAAGATAGAAGCAAAAAGGTCAAGAATGATGTCATGGTTTTGGTTTCTGATGGGCCACCTAATCAGGAAGAATTGTCAATCTTGGCCATGTTCAAGGGTCTAGGACAAGCTGCAGATGTGTTGTTAAGCCGAAGGCCCAAAGCCTGTTTCTGAGTAACCGTAGAGTGAACCTTTGCAGATTTGGCAACTAACGTGGTCAACAAGTAAAGGAAGCTATCTGATGCAATTAAACAAAGCACAAGGCCTGAAACGAGATAAGGTAAGATCATATATTAAATAATCCATATACACTATATTGTAGCTTTATCTTAAAATAGAAGTAGTGATCGATGTAACCAAATGTATTAAATGTTATTTTGCTATAAAAGATATATTTTTGTTAAAATGATTAGATACTTTATAAAACAGAAGACAGCTTTGTCAGAAAAGACTATAAAGTAAGGAAGAAACAGGAACAGCATTCCACAATGACGAAGGAAAGAGATAAGAAACCTTCTCTCTTTCCCAAGAATATAAATGCCAACTAATTTACACCTTCCAAGTCCACAAGAGATATGGTTCAGTCCAGTTCCAAAAGTTTCAGTGAAACAAATAAATGTAAGTAAAACCAATCAGATAATTTAATAAAACATTAAAGCCAGCCATCTGTAAATATTGGGCATAAACTGGAGAGAAATTTGGATAACTCAGCAAATTCAAGAAGACCTGCTGCTAATCTGTGCGCCATGCTCCTCCCAACTCTAGAGTCTCCCCAGCCAGTATAAGTGAGAATCTGTTGTGCTGTTGTGGGTAGCCATATAGATTTTGGGATAAAAGTCTGTTTTCATGTTTTGAGGTGCAAACAAATAAAAGGTTGGACTGTAGACCTGTTTGTACCTACAGACA
Organism: Crocodylus siamensis; assembly: GCF_052110815.1. Lineage (NCBI taxonomy): Eukaryota > Metazoa > Chordata > Crocodylia > Crocodylidae > Crocodylus > Crocodylus siamensis. The sequence continues at coordinate 110,326,142 of NC_143397.1, read as the reverse complement.
AAATTACCCGTAATCTGGGTAAGACGATACATCTTTTTTCTTATTTTGAGCAACTCATAATAGAATGTAAAGGCCATGCCCTGGTCTTTAAATCAGATTGCAACTACCTATATATGGGCAACATGACAAAATGCAGACATCAAGTTCTTGGAATATGTTGGTGATAATTCTTGTTTCAGAAAATGGAGGAAGGTACTAAGATAAGTGGCTATATTAGGTTTTGTTCTGAATACTGAGGAGGAATTATTGATACTGTAAGGGTGAAGGTAATTTGGGTTGAGAGTGACTATTATTGTTGTTGGCAGTCCCTTGATACGTGGATGACGGGCTTCCAGTAAATAGGGAGGTCATCAATGAGTCTATAGATAACTCAGGAGGTTAAGATCCACATTTTCATCTGAAGTGCATATTCTGAATCTTTTTTGCTTTGTCCTTCCACCACCTGTTTTTTTGTTTTCAAATCTTCTTCTGGGTCTTGGATTTAATATGGTGTTAAGTGTCCAACTTCTATTTGGAGTTGACGTAATTCTGCCAAGCTTTGAAAGTTCTCCTTTATCTGTTAATGAGAGCTTGAATTTCCCAGTCATTCTCATCAAACCAGTCCTGATGTTTTTCTGTGGAGAAGCTTAGAGATTTTTCATGTGGATGCCTTTTTTGAGGCTGTCTCAGGAATCAGTTTGTCAAGGTCATCAGGGAGGTTGGAAAGTTTCTCAATGAGGCATAGCTGGAGATGACTGTTTTTAGCAGGGTTTTTCAAGCACCTTTTCCTTGGTTTCTTCTTTTGTTTACATCATTTTGGGATGATACAAATGGACATGACAGAACATATCAAATGATGATCCATACAGAAATTGTCTGCGCTGGTCCTTGCCATGGTGATATGGACATTGCAAGAGCCCCAGGCACACATTATGATGTAGTCATTCAGATGCTGCTGTTTTGAGCAGAGGTGCGTCCATGATGTCTTTTGTTTGTTGCTTTGTTGGAATAAGGAGTTTGTGATGATGAGGTCATATTCCAAACCCTTGCTAAGGAGAAGAATCCTGTTTAAATTGACTTTCCCCACCTCTTCCTTTCAAAGTGTTTCTTTCCACAGCTTCAAGTCCCTGCCCACTCTAGCATTAAAATCACCAAAAAGAATTATCTTATTTGGAGACAGATGAAAGGATTTGGTTGGGTTTATAATAGAACTTGTCTTTTGTTTCATCATCTGCATCAAGGCTTGAGGCACGTGCATTGATGACTGTTGCGTATTGCCTATTGTTCAGTTGAAGACAAAGGGAGATGCAATGCTCATTCATCCAACCAGACATTCTGTCATTCAAGTAAAAATGTTGGTCTTGATTAAAAAAAACAAACAATACCATGGATGTGTCTGCATTTTTTTGGCTTTTGCTTTCCAAAAGAAGGTGTAGCCACCACCATACTCTATGAGCTGCCCCTTCTTTGGGCATTTGTCTCACTAAATGCAGCAATGTCACCATCAAATCACGCAAATTCTCTGGCTATGGGTGCTGTCCTTCACTCTGGGTCACTGTTAGGGTTGTCCATCTGGGTACAGATGTTCCAGGTTGCAAACTTCATTATTTGAATTATACCACAGATGGAGCAATCCCACTGGATGCAGTTTTCCATTCAGGTGAAATGAGGCAGACTCTGTTTATGTAACCTTTTCAAGCTCCCTCCCAACCTGTAGTGAACAGAGTGGATCTTTAATAGGCCTGCTCAGTCATGATTGCAGCTCCAAAATTGCACACCTGTCTCAGTTCCAAGTACAAAACAACCATCATACAGTCTTTGCCTCTTTGTAAGTCTGTGACTAGGTGTTTCCAGTAATCATTAGCACCTGTTTCTGCCACCATTTGTTCATCATGGTAGGACTTATTATTGAAGGAAGACCCCTGCAGGTGTTTAGTTTGAATGTGAGGGAAGCCATTGTGTATCAGTGACCACACAACATTTTGCAGGAAGGAAACTTTAATCCAATAGCAAGAGAAACCTACATGACCAGAGATTTCTGTTCAGCTGCAACCTTCATCTGCCTTTGAAGTATTCATACACCTGCTGCACCACTGAGGACTTTTATTTTTATTTTTGGATTGCTATTTTTCCAGAAACCTCACACTTACCTTGCTGCCAAAGGTACAAAACTCCAGGGAACATTGCTTTTGAGGTCACTGGTAGCACGCAGGCCTCTCCACCATGTCAAGATTGCAGTCCTTGGGAGGAGGATCCAAGGAAAAGAAGGCATGAGAGCAGCTGAATAAAGGTAATGGATTTTAACAGCCTTTTAGGCAGGGCCTCTTGGAAAGAGAATCTGAGATGGAGTACAGGAGTACAGTTATTGAAAGCGACTATTAAATCCACAACAGCAAACTATCTTGATGTGAAGAAGTAAAAAGCCTAATAAGAAGCTATTAGGGTTACATCAGGAACTCTTCAATGATGGGTCAATAAAAAAGAGCTACAAATATGTGGAAACAAAGGCACATAACTAAGGACAAGTTAAAAGGAATCTTGAAAACCTGTAGTTACAAAAATCAGAAAAGTTAAGCAGCCAAAATGAGTTTCAGTTTGGAAGTGGTATAAAAAATAAGAAAAGTTCCATAAATACATTTAGAATAAGTGAAAAACAGGGCAGTCAAAATTTATTTTTGAAGGGGAAATGAGAGCAAACCATGGAAAATGCAGAGAAGACTGAAGTATTCAATGCCTTCTTTGTCTTCACAAAAAAAAAATTCTTGTAACTGAACAATTAACAAGGAACTTGGAGTTCATATCAATATAGAGAAATAACAGGTTAAAGTGCAATTTGGTGGGGCCTAAAGAAATTCACCCCATAATTCAGGGCAGGGGAAGTCCTACAGGATGGACCAAAGAACAAATATAGAATCCATATGGTGCATCTACAAATGCAATTGATGCTATTTGGGTTTACTGCGCAGTAATTACTGCACAATTTACTGTGCAGTAAACCAGCCCTTGGCAGGCATCTGCATGTACAATCTCTTGGGAGCAGATGTGCTTCTCATAGGAGTAGGCTGCTCCAGGCCTCCTCCTGCCCTGTTCCACCCCACTGCAGCAGCCAGAGGGAGCTGGAAGTTCTAGCCACTGCTGCTTGGGTGCCAAGGGCACTCTTTAAAAGGCAGCCCCACACTGTTCCCTGGCCACATGTTTTTCTGGCCCAGAGCAGTCTGGAGCCTTCTAGCAGCACCTTCTACAAGTGTCTGGCAGAGCCTGTGCCCAAGCATGCAATGGCTGGTCCACACCCAGGTGCCAGCAGCAATGACCCATGCCGCGGGCTTCTGCTTGCCACTGCACTTGCTGCAATTCACTGCCGCAGTGAGAACCCGGCGGCCCAAGTTAGTCTCAACCCTGCCCACCACTCCATGTCACATGGTTGCATGGTCAGGATCATTGCCCTGCCTAGGGCCCACTGCCCCTGGGCTGTTCCCTACCAGCCCCTGGGCCACCAGCTAGATCCCAAGAGGAACATCAGTGACACCCATACAGACACCACCACTGGTGCTGTCCATAAGCTTCTGCCACCACGCAGCTGCCTGTCCCCACAGAGACCTGAGTAGCCCTCATCCTCAAGCTTGTCATGCCTGCCCACCTGTGCTATGTTGGCTACTTCTGGGGTGGGCAAGGTGACCACCGGTGAAGCCATCCTGGAGGTCTGTGACACCCTCCAGGATGTGTTGGGCCAGACCATGTTTCAGGCCAACAGCCCCCGGAGGTGATGGCAGGATTCCATACTTTGAGCTTTCTGCCGTACATTAGGGCCCTGGATGGGACCCACATCCCCATCACCTGCTCACCCCAGGAGGACTGCCTATACTACAGCTGCTGCGGCTTCCATTCAGTTGAGTTCAGGCTCTGGTAGATCCCCAGGGCACCTTCACTAACTTCAGTGCCAGCTGGGCCTGTGGTGCCCACAGTGGGTTTTCTGGAACTCTACCCTGCCAGCCCTGGTAGAGAGCTGGCATTTTGTGCCAGGGGTTCCAGACCTCCAGCTGGGTGATCTGACTGTCCCACTCCTCTTCATCAGGAGCTCTACCTACCTGCTCCTCCACTGGCTCATGTGGCCTTACACTAGTCAGGTCAACTCACACTGACAGCTTGAAAATTATATTTAGAGGTTTGCGTTGGGAATGGAGTTGTAGGTAAAGTAGATATGCATTCAAACAATGGTCCAGGTGAATGGCAAGGGCTAATTCTATCTAAAAGCCTGTTTGTGAGCAAGTTCCCTTCAAGGCCCACTGTGTCTAAAGCCAGCAGACACGCAAGCTAGGGAATTGAAGACAGGTACTACGCTATTACAGAACAGAGATAAGGGACTCTGCAGCATTAATGCCAGGTCAAAGTGCCCAACTGCACAGCCCTTGGGATTTCCGGCTTTGGTAAACAGACCAAATTAGGAGGCCCAGTGAATAACAAAGTTGTGTGCAGATGATGGGTTTGTTGGTACATATAAGGAATATGCTTATAGAACAGAATATGGACAGTATGATGACCATAAGGAGACCAATCAACAATGCCCAGAGATGAAGAGTCATCAGAGGAGGAAAGAGAATGCAAAAGGAGGGATTTCAGAGCACCAAGGTGGGAACCCAAGGCCACCATGGACAGAGGGCATACCACCAGCCCATTTTACCCACCCTGCTGGGGGCGGGGTGTGCCTTGCCTTTGACCTCCAGGCCACTGACTTCTGACATTCAAGAAACAACCTCAGGGTGAATCTCACATACTGGCCAGACATACCTTCCATCTGTGACAGCTCTAGGACTGGTAGATATAGAATTCTTCGTATGATTCTTATCTGCTGTCACTGTGTATCAATAAAATTTGCCTATTATCAAGTGAAGAGGTTGTGGTTGGTCTGAGGGTTTGGGTGCACCCAGAACAAGGTATCTGGGTCATAAATTGAGTGCCAACACACACCAGGCACATTTGAACAGGTATCTGGGCAGGAACCATGCGCTGGTGGAGTGTGCCTTTGACCGCCTGAAAGGACACTAGTGCATCCTCACGGCCCTCACCGAGGTCACGGAGGCCAACATCCCATGGGTTATCATCACAGCCTGTGTATTGCATAACAGTTGCAGAGGGCAGCTCTTCTGCGAGGTATGGGTGAAAGAGGTGCAGTGGGAGCACTAGCTGAGGCTGCAGCAACAGTAATGCCCCTTCCCTCCAACCAAGGCCCTGAGCAAGCTACACACTCAGTAGTGGGGGCCAGGGCACTGGCAGAATGCATCCTCCTGCATCCCCCATGGTAGGGCATCTGGCTAGTTGGCCATAGACCCTGGGCCCACCCCCAACACCACTCTCATTGCAGACAGCTTTCAGCAAAAGTCTTTATTTCTCACCAATCACAAACCCCATCCGATCCTCCCTCCCCATACCCAGACACCCTCCCACACTTCCCAACCATGCAGCCTCCACCAAGCCCACCACCCATCACCAATAAAGCACCCTCTTCCCCATGCAAACTTTACATTGTATTTTTGCCTTCCTGAGGAGGGGAACAGTGGGGTGGAGGCACCTATGGGGTGGATCCCGGGAACACGCATGCAGCACCCCAGCCTCTGGCCACATCGGCATGGGTGTGGATGCCACAATGAGGCCAGCAGGTGGGAGGTTCACCCAGGGGCACAGATGACCACTGGTCTGCCTGAGCTGCTGTCTCCCCATCCTCAATCATGGAGCCAGGGCCAGCAAGGCCCATGTGTGATGCTGGCTCCACTGCAAGCAGCTCCTGCTCAATGACCACATGGTGCCTAGGCAAATGGCAGAGCGAAGCCTAGACTGGAGACCTTGCTGCCAGGGGCCCTGGCTGCTGCAGGCGCAGCTGTATCTCAGCCCAAGCCCACTGTGGTAATTGTGGCTGGGGGATAGGTGGCTGCCGGGGGGCAGGTGGACCAGGTTGGGGGCAGGGCAGTGGGCAGTACAAAGGTGACCACTAGGGCCAGCACCTGGCGGTCCTCCTCCATTACCTCCAGTGTCCTGGCTATCATGGCAGCCTGTCATTCCTGCTCCTCCAACATCGTCTCAAGGAAGGTAGTGTGTCTCTCTGAGGGCCAGGAGCCTGTCCCGTAATACCTGGTCATAGAATCATAGAAAATTAGGGTTGGAAGAGACCTCAGGAGGTCAGGGCCAATGTTGTGCCCATCCACAATAAGGGCAGGAAGGAGGACCCAGGTAACTATAAGCCAATCAGCCTAACTTCCATCCTAAGGAAAATCCTAGAAAAGGTTATCTAGGAATCTATCTGTGATAAGCCTGCAGAAAGTAAGATTCTGAATGACGGCCAGCATGGCTTTGTTGCTGGCAGGTCTTACCTTACCAACCTCATCTCGTGTGACCAGGTAACTCACCACCTGGACATGAGAATAGGTTGACATTGTATACCTTGACTTCCAAAAGGCCTTTTATCTAGTATCCCATGATGTCCTCATGAGAAAATTGGAGGATTGTATGCTTAACTCCAAGACAGGTGGGTGAGAAACCAGCTGCAGGATAGGACCCAGACAGTCATAGTGAATGGATGTGTCATGCTGGCAAAAAGTGGGGAGCGGTGTCCCGCAGGGTTCAGTGCTTGGACCAGTACTTTCAACATCTCTGTTAATGATTTGGATATGGGGGTGAAGAACTCACTGGCCAAGTTCACAGACAACACCAAGTTATGGGAAAGCGTGGTCACGCTTGAAGATAGGCTGCAGATACAAGCGGGCCTACGCAGACTAGCAAGTTGGGCGGATAGGAATCTGATGAAGTTTAACATCGAGAAATGTTAAGTGGTCCACCTCAGGACGAGCAACCCCCAACACACCTACAGGTTTGGCAGCACTAAACTGACTAACACTGCAAATGAAAGGCACCTGGGGGTAATTATAGACCACAATATGAATTCAAGTCAGCAGTGCGATGCTGTAGCCAGTAGGGCAAATAATACTCTGGCACACATCAATTGATGCATCTCCAACAAAACTAAGGAGGTGATTCTTCAGCTCTACTCAGCACTGGTGAGACCACAGCTGGAGTACTGCATCCAGTTCTGGGCACCACACTTTAACAAGGACATGGACAAGCTTGAGAGAGTCCAAAGAAGAGCCACCTGTATGATCAAAGCAAGCCATGTGTACTGAAGGAATTAGCTGGTGTCATAGCAGAACCACTGGCATGGCTGTTTGAGCCATAGTGGACTCCAAGATGAACATGAGTTGTCAGTGTGATGAGTTGTCATCAGCAAAGCTAACCACATTTTATTATGCATCAGCAGATGCATGACAAATAAAGTCAAGGAGGTGATACTGCCCTTCTATGCAGCATTGGTCAGACTGCAGTTGGAGTACTGCATCCAGTTTTGAGCACCATACTTCAAGAAGGAGGTTGATATACTTGAGAGGGTCCAGAGGAGGGCCACTCATATGGTAAAGGTTTTATAGGCCAAGCCCTGTGAGAACTCTTCAGGCTCCACAAGAGAAGACTGAGAGATGATCTTGTAGCTGCCTACAAATTCATTAGAGGGGCACAGCAAGGTATCAGAGATGCTCTGTTCACCAGGGCTCCTCTTGGGGTAACAAGGAACAATGGTCACAAACTGACTGAGAGCAGATTTAGGCTAGACATCAGGAAAAACTTCACAGTAAGGGTGGCCAGAATTTGGAATGAGCTTCCAAGGCAGGTGGTGCTCTCCCCTACCTTGCAAGTCTTTAAGAGAAGGCTGGATCTGACCCCAGCACTCTTTCCTGGCCAGGCAGGGGGTCAGACTTGATGATCTGTTGAGGTCCCTTCTGACCATAGCATCTATGAAAGTCTAAGGGATCTGGGACTCTTCAGCCTGAAGAAAAGAAGGTTGAGAAGGGACCTGGTAGCAGCTTACCCTGGTACACTAGGGGAGTACGTCAAGGGATTGGTGAGCAACTGTTCACCAGGTCACCTGAGGAGAAAACTAGGAATAATGGCCACAAACTCCTGGAAGACCAATTCAGGCTCAACTTTAGGAAAAACTTCTTCACAGTCAGGGTGTCCGGACTGTGGAATAAGCACCCTCCAGAGGTGGTACAATCACCTACCCAGGAAATCTTGAAGAGGAGACTAGACAGTCACCTTGCGGGGGTCACCTGACCCCCAGTTATCTTTCCTGTTTGGTGCAGGGGGCTGTACCCGATGATCTTCTAAGGTCCCTTCTGGCCTTACAATTTATGAATCTAGTCCAACCCCCTGCTCAAAGCAGGACCATCTCTGACGAGATCATCCCAGCCAAAGCTTTGTCTAGCCAGATTTTGAAAACATCCAAGAATGGAGCTTCCATTATCTCTCCGGGTAACCTGTTCCAGTGTTTTACTTTCTTCCTAGTGATAAAATTCTTCCTAATATCTAACCTAAACTTCCCTTGCTGCAGCTTGAGACCATTGCTCCTTGTTCTGTCATCTGCTACCACTGAAAACAATCTAGCTCCAACCTGTTTTGAACCCCGCTTCAGGTAGTTGAAGGCTGCTATCAAATCCCCTCTCGGTCTTCTCTATACTTGATCTGAGCCTTCAAGAGGCCGAGAAGCGGGCTCGCAAGCAGGAGAAGTACGCCCCGCTGGCCGACACCCTGAGGAGCCGTGGCTACGAAGTGACGGTGGACGCGCTCATCGTGGGGACGCTCAGAGCCTGGGACCCCAGCAACGAGAGCGTCCTCCGCGCCTGCCGCGTTTCCCGCCTCTACGCCAAGCTGATGCGCTGCCTCATGGTGTCCGATACCATCGGCTGGTCCCGTGACATCTACGTGGAGCACATCACAGGCCACCGCCAGTACATCAACCCCTCCAGACCAGCCGCCGCTGGACCGGACCCGGAGGACGCCGCTGCCCAGTTCCCAGTTCTCAGTTCCCTCAGCCTCTTCTCATAAGTTATGTGCCCCAACTCCCGAACCATTTTTGTTGCTCTTTGCTGGACTCTTTCCAACTTGTCCACATGCTTTCTATAGTGGGGGGCCTAAAACTAGACATAGTACTCCAGATGTGGCCTCACCGGTGCAGAATTGAGGAAAATAATTACTTCCCTTGATACTGGCAATGCTCCTTCTAATGCATTCCAGTATGCTGTTAGACTTCTTGGCAACAAGGGTGCGCTGCTGACTCATATCCATCTTATTGTCCAGTGTAACCCCCAGGTCCTTTTCTGCAGAGCTGCTGCTTAGCCAGTCAGTCCCCAAACTGTAGTGATGCATGGAATTCTTCCATCCTCAGTGCTGGCTGAGGGTGGCAGTGTCCATGGGGGTCCAGGCCAGCTCCCCTGCTTCTCTTCCTGTAGGCCAGGCACTCCAGGAGCGCATGGGCCAGACCTGGGGGGCAAAGGGCTCCCACCCAGCTGGTTATGCCCATGCCCTCCCCAGAGCAGGCCTTTCCAGAGAGGCAGCCCAAGGCATGTGGCAGGAACCCTGAGCATGCCTCTGCTGAGATTCCCCTGGGCATGCTGCAATGAGCTGTCTGAGTGCACTGAGTAGTGCCCATTCGACTGTGCCTCACTGCTGCTGATCGCCATTGTGTCCTAGGTGCACCGTGTGGCGGGCCAGTAGGAGGCGCTTCTGCGTTGAGCCGCCCACCTCCCTGCGCCCGACCACCTTCCAGGCTCCGAATGCCTCCCTAGGGGCGCCTTATGCTTGGCATGACCCCTGTCCTGGAGCACACGCGCTAGTCTGGGGGTAATGTTGCGCCACCACCCTGAGAAGGGACTGCCTCGGCCCTGTGTCCTCGGGAAAACACAGGCCTAATAGTCCGACGGGTACTCGACCCAGTACAGGCACTTGGGCACTTCCCCAAGTCAAGGGGGCAAAAAGTAAAGTCTCCCTTAGTCCGCAGACCTAAGGGGTCTCTTAGGCATAATTTAGACCCACCCCTCAATAAGTCTCCCACACCAGTCAAAAAGGAGAACTTTATTGATTACAGGGTGTAGGGTAAACTAGGGTACAGGGTTGAGCAATATCTTAGAAATCCTAAAGAGCAAACAGTGTGGCTGAGGTAGCCTTTTGATTACGCATCTGTGTTACTGCCAGCTAGATGTCTAATCCGATTGAGTAGCTCACTCACAAGCATCTTCCAGAGTTCTCCAGTTTCCCCTCTTGAGTCTTGGGGTGAGAGAGAGAGCTAGGTCCCGCTGGCAAGGCTCCTCTGTCTCCCCTGCTTTGCTGCTGCTTCACCTCATGGCTGAAGAGAGAGCCTCCTTCCCCCCCCCCCCCCCCAACCTATATAGCCCCTGTGACCTCATTCACCTGGTCCAGTGGAAGTCAGCCCCAGCTGGCTGTCAGCCAACCAATTTGAAATACATCACCTGTTACCGGGCAGATTCCAGCTCCCCAGGTAGCTGCCCCTCACCCAGGTGGTGGATGCCAGTCACATAGGCAGAGGGAGCAGGTTCCCCCCTCCCTCAGGACTGCAGCCAGCTCAGGTTACCTAAAGAGACAGCCTGAGGTATGAATCCTCTGTGCTGGCCCATCTAATCACATTGTCACAGGGCAGAGATTTTGGGGAGAAATCAAGGTGGCTTTTTGTCACACACCTGAGGAAGACCTGGCGCAGGATCCTGAGTTTTGATAGCACCCTTGGCAGTCTCACACTTTCTCCGCAATGTGTGCCACTGCCTGGAGGGGTATCTCTGCCTACACTATGAATGCCTGATCCCTGTGTTACCAATAGGATTTTTTTGCCAGAGCCCCACAAAGATTGACATGGCAACTCGTCTGATGTGGTATCATGTGAACTTTAATAGTAATCCCTATGCAAGATTACAGGTTTCCTCCCTGTAATATGATCTGACAAGTGGCTCCTTAGATGTTACAGCAGCACCCTTTGGGGGTACCAGGCCTCAGGTCTTCTTCTGGGTGCGTGAGATGTGAGTTTCTGTCTTTCCAACTGTTTGAGCAGGGATGCAACAGCTGCGTCTGTCCTCCTAGGGTCACAGCATGTTACATACACCTGTTCCTTTGTCTATTACTTTTATAACTTTTTCATTCCAAATTGTCCAATCCCCTTGCTCTGTGCCAAGCATTCCTTATATGGTGCACCAATCCGCTGGTAGTATGCTAAGCACATTCCTTATAGGGAAACTTGTGCCTTGCTTGCCTAGCACACCAGTCACAGCACTCAAATCTCCCAGTGCCACAGAAGGTGCTCTGTTCAATTTTGTTGCTTAGTTCTGGGAAGGCCAGGACTATGGCGAAAAAGGCTTAGCATAACTCAGTTTGCCTACTAAAACCTGCACCTGAAGAGGAGATTACTGCTGCCATCAATGAGTTTCTCTGCATGTGAGAGGCCTCTGTCTGCCTAACTGGGAGGGTGCTGGCTGCTCAATAAAGTTCTGCACTGCCTTCTGCCTCCCTGTGTGCTTTGGTGGGGAAATGCCAGGGGCTGGGGGAGCTCAGCCAGGTGAGGAGGGGGGTAGGAGCAGGGGCAAGGGAGGGTAGCGGATAGGAGGGCCCTCCATTAAGGGCCCCTGGCTCCAGGTGTGCAGCCTAGGGGTGGGCAGGACATCTGGTGCAGGACCTACCAGATGGGTATGGCAGGCGTCCCCAGCTGCCCAAGTCTGTCCTCACAAGCAGCTACAAGGTCTGTCTTCTGCCAGAGTTCTGGGGTGCAGAGGCATAGTGCCTAGCTGCCTGGGAAGTGGCCCTCTACAGGGTGGAGCTGGAGCTCATCATGGCGGCTCATCCCCTGCCTATCCTCCTGAGTGGGGCTGTGCACCCAGAGCTGGCATGGCAATCGCTGGCCCAGGCTCCCAGAGCTGCTGGACAAGGCTGGGGGTGGGGAGCATGCTGGGACCTGTGCCTGGTCCGTGCAGATGAGTCATTGCTGCAAGGCCATGACAGGCTCTGGTAAGCAGCCTGTGCTGGAGAACATGGCCTGACTGGGGTCCTGGGGAGCCAGGATATAGTCCAGCTGCCACATGAAGAGCATGGTCCCATGTGCAGCCCCAGAATGACAGCTGTGGGCAGTGACACAGACCCACTGCACCTGCAGGGCCTTGACCTTTATGTAGCACTGCCATTCTGACTGAAGGAGTCTGTGCTCCCGCATGCAGCCTCATGGATGTGGGTGTTGGCGCGTCCGGTTAAATGTGCTCGCAGTCAGCATCTACACATGCACTATTGCGTAGCACCTACTGCATGGTTAATTCACTACCTGAATTTCCAGGTAGTAAACTAACCATGCAGTAGAGCAATTTAGCAGTTATTGCCTGCAGGTATTGGTGATACTTTATCAAACAGTAAATTAATCTGCTGTGCAATAAAGAAACTCTTGTAGATGTCCCCAAGTTTACTGAAGGCAAAGGAGGAGGACACAAAGATTTTAGATTTGTCAACCTAACTTCAATCTCAAGAAAGATTCGGAGCAAATTATTAAATAAATAAATACGTAAGTGCCCAGCTGATAATAAACACCTAATGGTTTTGTCACAAATAAATCATGTCAAACCATTTAAATTTCATTCTTTAACAGGGTAAGTGGCTTAATGGGTAAGGGAGGAAGCAGAAGATGTGGTGTGTCTTGACTTCAGTAAGACTTTTGACACTGTTCCAAGTGATAGTCTCATGCAGAAGTTAAGGAAGTGAGGTTTAATCACCACCATGTTGGGTATATAGCACCATGTTGGGTACTAATCATTCTGATTAGTTATCAGTGGTTTCCTGTTAAACAGGGAGAGCATTTCAAATGGTGTTTCACATGGGTTTGTCTTGGGATCAGTTCTGTTTAATACGGAAAAACACCAAAAAAAATTGAAAATGACATCAAGTTGGGTGTTGGGGAGCTTATAAGTATTTCAGAGGATGGGTTAATTTGAACTGATCTTGACAAATTGATGAAATGATCCAAAATCAAAAAAGATGAAATTTAATGCAGGTGAATGCAAGTGCTACATTTAGAAGAAAACAAATGCATGAATACAAAATGAAGAATAGCGACTAAGATAGCTCTATTGCAGGGCAGTGGTCTCCAACCTTTTTAAGTAGGAGATCACTTTTGGCATTTAAAAGCAACCCAAGATCTACCATGTGCTGCCAGCACCTCCTCTCCCCTTGCCTCCCCTCCAGCAGGTAAGTCTATGGAGTACGAAAGGGTTGGGGGGCAGATTGAGGCAGAGTGAGAAAAAAATATTTGGGGGCGCACCTCCCCAGCAAACAAGTCCCACCTGGCTGGGATCCCACTCAACTTACCCCTGCTCCTGCCTCTGCAGCACTGTCCCTCACCATGGGGGCCTCAATCTAGCCCCTGCTCATCCCCTCCCCGCCCCTCCCCTACAGACTGATCTGCTGGGCTGGGGTGTACGTGTGCATGCCCCCTACTCCAGCCTCAGATCGACTCCAAGAGGCTCCGGGATCCACCAGTAGATTGAGATCCACTGGTTGGTGACCACTGATCTAGGGGTTATTGACCATCATAAGCTGAATATGAATTGGCAATATGATGCTGGTGGAAGAATGGTAGGTTTAATTTTCCTATGTAGCCCATAGGTGTGATTGCTTTACTCAGCACTGGTGAAGCCTAAGTTGGAGTACCATGTACATTTTGGCACCAATCCTGTTTTTGATGCTGCTCCCTTGGAGATTCATGGGATATGGGGGCTTCTTGTTAGAGGCTGTGGTGGTGAACTCTTGTTCCACCAGCAGATGCTCCCCCCATGCTTTTGCAGAACACTACAGTATTTTTTTCTTCTTTCACTGCTGACAAACTAACCTCCAGGCACCTTCTTCCCAAGGGTTCATCTTCTCATTGGCTCAAGATACAACTCCAGTTTGGCTCATAACCCAGCTGGCCCATAAGTGCAGATAAGCCTAGCAGTGTGTTATAGAGTGCATCAGCTCATGTTATGACAATTCATACAACTGCTACTCATGCTGTTTTGCCATATGGTCACTCATGCAAGCTAGTCCAGTTAGACTGAAGGAACAAGCCAGAGAAAGCTAGAATATTGGGGATGGAAATCCCTATGCTGAGTCTGGCTGTGGCCTAACAATTTCATGTCATGTTGCTCTTGAGCTCAAAGGGGGAAAAAGTTCTTTTCCTCCATTACAGTATACACAAAATACAGCACAGTAGATGTATTTTGGTTTGTTGGAGAATCAGTTTGTCTGCATAAATTATTTCTGCTTAGTAGCTGGTTAAATCCTTATTGTTCCAAGGAAACACTTTCATATACACAGACCAGCTATCTAAATAAGGGCAAACTGCTTCCATGGCAGCAGACCCAAGGTCCTGGACAAAAGAACTTGGCTGGAGTTTCTGCTAGCAATGCTCTCTAAGACACTGGGTGGCTTGTGAAATCTTCACCTCACTGTTTCTGCTTTGGATCCAAGTCCGGTCTGGGGAAGGTTGGAAAGATATAAGTGCTCCTGAGCTGGAGGAGACAGTCAAACCCTGTTGAACAGAGGGCAAGCTGCCAATTGCTTTGCCATGGTTGATATTGTGTATGAGCGGAAGTTGAAATGATCCTTGGATCCTTGACCTGCTTGTGGATGGCCATTATGTTCTCAGGATGACTAGAGCTCTTGGTGTAAGTTTGTTAATACTTAAAAGAAATACATATACCTCGAACCAATTGAAAATAAGCAGAAATTCTGTTCTAAATTAAAACATCCTGTGTCCAACTTCATACTGTGGGCATAATTGCCTCTGACTACTAACTTTCATCTATGTGTTGTGCAATCAGCCAGTCTCTAGATACTTTTGTTGCCTACCTGCTGTTTATGTCCTCATTAAATCAAATACCGGACAAGATTATTGAAGACTTCACAGCAAGAGAGATGGTTGTAACTAGGCTTTTGCTGCTTGTTCGTCTAACAATGACATGTTTTGGTGGGCTAATTTATTTCCCCCTTCTCCAACTCTTACAAGAAAAAATAGCTTCCAATATTTCTCAGTCCATTTTGCTCTCCTACCCAGCAGAAGCCAAAAAGAAGATGCAAAACTTTATTTTGCCTTCCTGCTACAAATGCCTCATTGGGTCAGAATCTTATCAAGCACCAAAGTCAATCATGTAAGTAACTACAAGGCTGCTGTCAAAGAGATTGTAATACAGCATGTGTTGTAGATATTTATTTGGGCAATTAATATGTATTATAATTCCTGATGAAGAGAGCTGATTGTAAATGGGTCCATAGTTTAACTTGCACTCAATGAGCCAAGTGTGATAATGGTTACAGTTATCCTTAACCTGCTTCTCAGCCAGCTCAAAGAATGTTACAAGTAATAAAAGGAGATGGGATGAAGCATTTAAACCAGAAAGTTGTATGTAGCCTGTGTCTGTGCAGGAAAAAGAAGCTGAGATAAGGCAAATGCCTTAAGAGCTTCAGACCACCCTTCCACTCCCTCATTGAAGGAATCAGAGGTCCATAGAGAATGGTCAAAGTAGCAAAATGAGAACTGGGCTGTTTAAAAGAGAGAGAACTGACAGAAGAGGGAATGGAAGTAAATGTAAGGACCAGGTTGTGGGTGGTCTTGCCTAGTAGTTAGAATACTGGTAGGAGCCAATTCAGGAGGGCAGGAGTCAAATCAGAAATCAGAGACCAAGTTATCAGATGCAAAGGGAAATCCAGGAGTAGAGTCCCAATCACAGGCCAAGTCAAGGTTCCTGAGTCAGAAACCAGTGCTAAAGTGAGGGCAAGCTGGGAAATAAAGCTGGAGTCAGGGTATGCCAAAAACCAGAACCGGGATCAGGAGCCAGAGCTGAGTCAGGGTATACCAGGAGTCAGAACTGGAATCAGGGTGAATGAGGAGTCAGAGACTGAGTTGTCAGATCCCAAGGGAATATCCAAAAACCCAGAGTCCAGGAACAGAGCCAAGCAGGGTCAGGAGTCAGAGAACCAGGAGTACAGGATCAGAGGCTTACAGGAGCAGACCTTCAGAAGAACTGTTGGTTTCCACAGGTGTAACTAAATGGGGAAGCAGCTTTCCCCAGCAGCCAGTTAGGAGGTCTAAACAATGACCAGCCAGTTCATTAGCTGGGGCAGGACTGGCAGTCAGAGGCCCTGCCAGGTGTAGCCAACTAGGCAATTAGTCCAGGTTGCCTGTTTGAGAACCAAACAATAAGAAACTGAGAGCAGTAGGGAGAAAATGGCTGGCACTGTCCATGAAGAATTTCATCTGTTTTTCTAGAGGACATAGCCAATGAGAGGAGTGCTGTAAACTTCCTTTCTCTCATTGATGCATATAGGCAAATTAAGTTTGAACAGAATGGAGCCATTTTGCAATAGTTTAGTCTGAAAAATGTATAATCTAAGCAGCATGCGCTGATTAGCAATGGTGGCTCATATTTATATAAATCAAGAATCCCTGACTTCCAATTTGATTTTCTTTAAAGTAGGCTTAATGGGACCCCAGACAATTAGAAGCAGCTTTAAAGTGATGGACACTGACCCTGCAGACAATTTTACATAGATTAACATCTAACCATGGGTGAAAACAACCCTCAATTTTGAAAGGTCTTGATCGTCCACGACTCAAACTATCCTTTCTTATCTGATAGCTACTTCTGGGAATGTCTAACTCCTCTAATTTCATAATCATGCATACTGATTTTAGTCCCTGCTGTGCCTGCTTTTTTCTCAGACCTGAAGAAGAATGCCATGCTTTTGAAAGCTTGCCTAAGTCTATTCCAACTATGCAGTTGGTCCAATAAGCAACATCACTAACAAAAATACATGGCCTCATGTATTTCCTGGATCATCACAGCTATAACATCACTCCATCTAAGCATGCATGTTTAAAGTTACTGAAATACAAATTCAAGGATGTTACCTGTGAAATCAGCATTGTATGGGTGTACATTTTCAATACTTCATATACAAAGACAGGATGATGACTGTCTGACTCAGCAAGAAGCTAGTTCAAGTCCCCATTTGAGAATGCAACATTACCCCATTTTCTTTTAATCTTCCAGCCGCTCTCAGGACCCAGACCCAAGCTCATGCAATAAGCGTCCAGGGTCTAAGCATCAGCTCAGCTCTCCAACAGGCCACAACTCATGAATCAAGGTGGAGTGGCAGGGTAAGAGGACCCACTGAGAAAGGCTCCTACAGATGGGCGGGGAGCCTGCTCCGACTCACTAGAAATCCAGCGTGTCAGACCATTCAGTTAATCTAATCTGCTGGAGTACGGAAATGGACATGCTCCCGCAGCCTTCTGCATCACATGTATCAGCGTTCTCGTGCATCCCCACACTGACAAAATGGTGGTGGGGTGCTTTGAAATAAAATATGCTCAGTGGGCTTTAGTTCAAAGCTCACTAATTAAAGCAACTGATGTCATGTCCCAGAGCACATGTAAAAATGGCCTGGGTCTCCTAGTTGCATCTTCCTGCTTATGTCAGGCTTCCTGTTTCTGGTGACAGCAGTTTGAACAACGGTCTTGTTGCCCTTGAGCTGACTACCCTGTTGTCTTTCTGCTGCTGTATTCTGATTGTAGATCTGACTACTCATTGCTGACCCTGCCTGGACTTTGACCTCTGCCTCCCCTCTACCTTGTGACTCAGATAGTTTGGAACTTGGCTCTCCATGGTACCTGATCTAGCTTGCTTCCTGGCCTTGCTCTGTCTGTTTTGGCCTTGATTCAGGCTCTGACCCTCTGGCTTTGACCGAGCCCCTCAGACCTCTTGCTATAAGCTCACACTAGCCACTAGTCAGACCGCCTATGCTTTGATGCATGCCAGCTACCTTTCACAGCCCAGACAATATTTCCAGCCATAATTAGTCTTAATGTCTTTTGTGAATGAAGTAAGTGTTAGTTGTCCTGGCATGATCTCCAGGTATTGCTGTGCAGTAGCCAAGAGGTTATTTCACCCTTCTCTGTTTACCAGCACATATCTGTGGAGGTAACCTGTATAAGACTGGAGTCACCATAAGAAGACAACAGAAAAACTGCAAAACCAGAGTTTGACTTTGAGCAGGAGATGAAGGTTGTTACCTTATTCTGTTACAAAATGTGCCACCGGGGATCTCTCAGGTCTAGGAAGATTCCAGGCTTTTCTTCCATGCTCACCACCAGAGTCCTCCTAACACCAGGCAAAAATGCTGAATCAGTACCTGTGTAAGAGGAGCAGTCCCACTTGCTGAATTGCCAGTATTGCTTCCTGTAGCCCTCTTCAGGGACCCATGGTGACTGTGGGGCTGTCTTCCAGTCTCTTATCCGTTCATATCTCTAGGTAGAGTTGCACTAGACGGTGTCTATTGATTCTTTGGAGGGCCACTGGGTGCTGGCCAATGTGCTGTGTTCTGTGTTCCCCCTTGCAGTACTCATCCACACTCCCATCACATTTACTATTCCCTGGAATCACTTATGCCTTAAGTAGCCTCTCTACTTAAAAGAGGCTTACAGTTTTCCTGGTGGACCCAAGGCCCACTGTACCAAGACAAAACAATTAGGCCTGTAGTCCTCTTCAGAACTTATACTGACTCTCTGCTTTGACTGTGGCACGGTTGGAAAAACTGATGTGGTAACTGCATAAGGTAACAGGGCTACTATAGTATATAGTGTAAATTATGCCGCCCCCCCGCTCCACCCTTCTGCATCAGCATGAGAGGGGAAAAGCCTCTTCCTGGATCTGAGTATCAGCCTGGGACAGTGGCAGCTTGGCTCTGGCTTCATGCCCAGGCTTGGAGCTGAAGCCAGAATTGAGCCACTGCCTGCCCTGGGCCAGAATTGCTCATTTGGTGAGGGAAGATACACCACCAGGGGGAGTCCAAGGGAGACAGTAGAGTGTCGGGGGGGGGGGGGGGGACCTGAAGCTTTCCCCTGCCTTCCCCTGGTCCATAGGTGGTGGAAGGCAAAGAGCTAAAGGGGGCTAGCTCCCCCAAACACAGGCACTCAGCCTCCACAGTCATATTTGCTTCCTCCGCCTATGCCCCTGCCTGTGACTGTTTCCCCCCCCACCCCCTGCTCCTCCCCACCCAGCTCTCTCCCTGTTTACCTTCTGCTCCAGCTCCAGTCCCTCCAGCACTGACACAACCTGGCTAGAATTTATTAACTCTTCTCCCTGGCTGAAGTTGGGCTGAGCTGAACCAGAGCCCTGCTGGACCAGGGCCCTGAAGGAGCACAGCTACAGCAGAAGGTAAGGTGATGGAGAGGTGGGCATGGGGTGGTGGGGGCAGGGAGCAGACATGGAGGGAAGGCTATAGGGGGGAGCAGAGGGGGTGGGCAAATTTAAAATGTTCTTCCAGTAATTATATCCTATATATGGAAAATGATAACTAATTTATTATTTTCTATGTGTAGAATATAATTACTGGGGGAGTTATCTGAAATGCAAAGTTGTCTTAAATTCAGGTATATACCATACTTATTTAATGAGTAGTGTTAGAGTGATGTTGTAACTGTCATGGTCCAGGAATTATGTGAGAGGCAAGGGTTACTTAAGGTGATATCTTTTAATGGACTGTCTGCATATTTGGGATAGTGTTAGACAAGCTTTGGAATGCAAGGTATTCTTCAGGTCATTTAAATTAGTCATTTAATGGGGAAAGTTCTAACAATAACATATATGAGTAGCAATATCATTTCACTTCACTTATGCTAAATGTGTCCATTTGCATGAAGAGTTGCATGCACTGAACATAGATTAGCTAAAGCAAAAGCACTGAGGTTATGTAGCTTTCCTGTTTGATGCAAAGCATGATATAATTAAGTCATATGTGACTGAAAACTGCTCTTATAGTTTCATAGTAGCTAGAGTCAGAAGGGACCTAGGTAGATCATCAAGCAAGTGTAGCTCCTTTGTGAATGTTTCACATATTGTTGAATATTGAAATTGAAATACCCTATTCTTTTGATAAATTAATTTAATTTGTTCTAAAACATGCCATCCATATATGCCACACTGTATTTGTTTCGTTTTTAGAGAAGGAAATTTTTCAAGAACTAAGTCTTGGCTTTGTTCTGCTCCCATTGGAGCTAGGGGGCTTCTTACCAGTTGGAACAGAAACCTTCCAACTCTGACTACTTTTCTGAACCCTTCTTAACACCTTTCATGTTTAACACTGTATTTCTTAAAACTTGTTTAAGCCCTCAACTTAATAAAGGCTGCAGCTATTCAATTGTGTATCCGATGGTGTGAATATCATACTTACGTATGCCTGTCTGTAAACACAGTACAATACTTTTTGGCACAACTAGGTTGAAAAAATAAAAGCAGGTTCCCTGCTCCAAGTATCTGAAAATCAGCAGCTTCATTCTGTGCTATCTCGTAGCTCAGAAAAAGAGCTTTATTGTCACTGTGGCTTACTAGGCTTTGCTTGTCCCCATGGCTTACTAGGAAGCAACCCTCTCTGCCCCTCTCCAGGACTAGAAATACTTCCCAGCAGCTTCCCTCCACCAATCTGGAGTAACAGCATGTTCCAGAAGTGTTGTAGCATCTGCTATATGCTGCCTCCAGGATCTACTCACAGCACAGTGAGTCGGGCACGCAGCATGCTCTGTTTACTTTCTTCTCCCTCTTCACATTATTGTTGCCAAGTTTGGCACAAAATGGCCCAAATATGTGGCCATTCCTAAAAATCTGTGTAATTCTGGGACATCCTTGGTTTCTGGTAGCCCCTTAATAGCTGCAGCTGTTGCTAGATTCCTTGTGGTGTGATCCAATGTCCCACAAACATTAGCTGAGACCTAGCAAAAGTGCACTTTTCATTAAGTGTAACTGTGGCTTCTTGGAGTTTCCTCAGCATTGCATACAATCTTGTAACATTTTGTGCCTTGGTGGTCCCAAAAACCAAAATGTCATTGGTCCAACAAAGAATGTCTTCTAGGCCATCCTGTATCTGTGACATCTGAAGCTGAAAGAATGCAGGAGATGATGAGATCCTGAAAGGTAACATTTAAATCAGTAGTTGGCAGGCCTGCACCATACCACCATGGGTGTGGACCACCCTTGAGCCTACACGCCCACCATGACTTTGAATGGTATCTGTATGTCACCAATATTATTCAGTGGCTCCTACTGGCTCTGGGACTTCCCCTTGATGCATCTTCTGTGGGGCTTCTCCTCCCCTTCACCCCAGCCCTTTCCACCCAGCTGTTCTTGTAGATTGCAGGCTGTACCTTGGTGTCACTGAGGGTGTTTTGTGTGCAACTGGTATGAAGTCTGGTGTCACGGTCACCTGCCATGATATATACTATGAAGGAAAAGGCTAACACCAAAAGAAACTAATGGGGCTCAGGCTGAGTGATGGGCAGGGCATCATTGCCCCCACACTGAGCTGCTCACTCCCAAATGTTGGGGTGCAGCGGTCTGCTTCTTTGACCTCTTGCTTCCTTTTCTTTATCTAACCCCCTTTTCCTAAAGTGTCTTTCCTGTTGCCTCATGGTCAGGTGCCCCCATGGTGCCCTGTGCTCCCATCTAGGCTTACTTTCAGCTGAACATGGTGAGGTTCTCCGATGGCATGCTGCAAGTGTGTGGCTGAACTACTGGGAGGCTAGGATGCAGTGACCAGTACCTCTGGGGTTTTTCCTGGTTGGGTGTCCTCCGGGTCCAATCTGGTGGTTCTGAGGTGAACTGTCCAGTCCCAGTGTGGGGATGGAATCCTGGATAGAGAATTAGATCTAACTTGCTCTGGGAAATCCTTTGTTGAGGGCCTAAATGCCCCTCCTGTTTGGCTCCCTCTTGACTCAGGGGAGCTTGGGCTGGTGCCCCTGGCTTACCAGTTGACAGTAAGGTCAGTACATGTTTGAATCTTACCACTGGGTTTTAGCAGAACCACCATCCCAGAACATCAAGAAGTAAGTTTTTTTAATCTTTGTGATTACTCCCATTTCTTCTGTTCATGCTAGTTCTTCTTTTATTTTGTCCATTAGCAGCAAGGGTACTTGTCTTGGTGTAGTTAATACATATGGAACTGCATCAATTTTTAACCGTATCTTATATTAATCTGACATTTTTACAAGACCTGACAAGATGGATGGTTCTGCAGTATTGCTCCAAAAATTTCTCATCTGCTGTTTCATCTAGTTGATAGCCACGCTGTAGTGCCTGTATGACTGGTAAGCCAAGAAAAGCCACAGCAAAATTACAGATCACATAAACATCCTGGTCTATATCCTCTGCTTTGGTGTCATTTTTGCATTGAAGGATCTCAGCTCTTTGAGGGTAATGAAACCTGGTCCCCATAACTTTTAATAGGAGAAAGGAGGATTCCATTCCTACGTTGGCTGTAGTCAATCTCAGGTAGAGCTGAAACTGCCACTCCTGTATCAATTTAAGATGGAACTAACTATTCATTGAGCTCTAATTGTGTCATCCAGACTTCTCAGTCTGATGAAGACTCTGTATGTTCCCCTAATAACACAGTATAGTCTGAGTCCTGTTCTGTGACTTCATGGACTCCTGTGGTTAAGCAACAAACAAAAGCATAGTGAACTTTATTTTTTACATTAACATCTCTCTTTCTTAGCAGGACATGTAGCATAATGAATCCACAGGGATTTTACCATACCTTTCACATTGGCCCCTTTTCCTATTTGCTTGTTGCTGTGGGTGTCGGTGGGGCCACTTTCTCTGTTCGTTGTTCATGTCAATTGTATTTATTTTTTATTATAGTTTCTTGACATACATATTAGCTGATGCCTGTTAGGGCTTGGAATTGCTTCTGATTTACGTTTGTTACTGCTTAACTAACTCTGACCGGCAGACTTGTGTGACAGCCTTCTGAAGTGTTAAATCAGGGTCCGACTGTAACTTTTGTGACAGGTCTTCCTTGGGAGACCCATGACTAAACTAAGCAGTCCCTAATTAGTTCTTCCTTGAGCTCCCCATATTGGCAAGATTTAGTCAATGTATGCAAAGATGTAATAAAGTTGTTCACAGGTTCTGAAGGCTCCTGTTTATGAAGATTGAATCTAGCTCATTCATAAATCACATTTATTTTGATAAAAAAATGTTCAGTTAGTGCATCTACCACATCAGCATATTGTTTTTTCTTTGCACTTGTAAGAGGCA
Organism: Crocodylus siamensis; assembly: GCF_052110815.1. Taxonomy (NCBI): domain Eukaryota; kingdom Metazoa; phylum Chordata; order Crocodylia; family Crocodylidae; genus Crocodylus; species Crocodylus siamensis. The sequence goes on along the minus strand of NC_143397.1, from coordinate 110,303,175 downwards.
GTGACATCAGATTTTCATCAGTCTGATCCCCCATTGAGTAGATGAGAGTACTTACTTGGTATGGTTCAGACTTTTTGATCTGACCTGACACTTCCCTGAAGTGGTTAAAAGATCTGATCCATCTAGGTCACATTCTAGGGGATTGGAAATCAAACTGTTTTGGTGGTGTGACTTTAACTGCCTGTATTGTCTCTGTGGCCAGCCTCTGCCCTAAGCTGGGTTTAGTTGCTGCTGGAGCTTGGTTTGTTATTTAGGACTCACCCTATTGCTGACTGATATTTGTGTTCTTGTTGGTAGCAGGATTCAGCTACTGCTGACACCATATGCTATCTCATAGCTCAGGAAAAGGTAGGGAGACTTTTAGTTCTTAAAAGGGCTTTATGACCACTGCCCACACACACAAAGATGGCTGACAACTTCCTATTGATATCATCATGTCAGCTGTCAGAAAAGGAGTTGACCCTTACTACGACACATCCTGCGAACAGTTAGGCACTGGTGGTGTGACAGACTGTGGAGTTTATTGTAATATTTCTGCATTAATAGTTTTCATGCTGCTTATAATATTGCATGACTCTGTTTACCTATAATGCTAGCACAATGGAAAAGAAGGGTTAATAAACTTCCTGCTAAGTGCTAGCGTTGCTTACCTGTGGGATAAGACAAGATGAACCTATAATATCCACAGTCTTGAATACTTTTGTTGACATATCAAAAGGTGAGATGGTCTGTACCCAAGAGGCTGTGGGGGTAAGTTAAAACTGGCTACTTCTTTACATATGCTTAACTGCGGAGTAGACTAATTAGCTGCGGAGTAAAGCATTACCATCTATACATGCTATTAGGTCACAGTAAAGTAATTTATGCTTCTGTAAGATAGTACTGTTGGGGACAGTACTATCTTATGGCAGAGTAATTAACTGTGATTAAATGCACATGTAGACACTGACTGCGGGCATAAATTGTGCTTGGTCAGCCCAACCAGCAGGGGAGTAGACTCCTGTTTGCTGCTTAGCCACTTTCAGCACTCTCATGCCCCAGCCAGCCCCTCTGCTGCTCGATGCCCTAGCTTAATTGTCGCTGTCCCAGGCACGTGTAGATGCTGCACCCAAGGAGTAGTTTACTGAGGCTCAAACTGAGGAGTTTATGGCTTTGAATGAATTACATGTGTACATACACCTAGTGTGCTCTTGTTGCCAAAGAGGCTAACAACATACTGGTCTCTATTAACAGGTGTGTCCCTTGCAAATCAGGGGAAATTACTCTTCCACTGAAGGCTCACTTGGAGTACTGTGTCCAGTGTTGGGTCCCATACTTCAAGAAGGATGTGGACAGACTAGAGAGAGTCCAGCAGAGAGCAACAAACTTATTAGAGACCTGGGAAGCAGGACTTATGAGGAAAAGCTGAAAGAACTAGGGTTATCTAGTCTGGAAAAGAGAAGACTGAGGAGGAATTTGATAACAGTCTTCAAATACACGAAAGGTGATTATAGAGAGGAAGGAGATGGACTTTTCTCTTTGACTATAGGGGATGGGAGTAAAATTTCTCCCTCAAGCTGCAGCAGAGGAAATTTTAGATTGGTTATTAGAAAGAACTTTCTGACTATGTGGGTAGCCAAGCAGCAGAGTGAACAACTTAGAGAAGTTGTGGAACCTCCATTCCTGGAAAATGTCAAGAACAGGTTGGACAGATACTTGGCTAGGATGTTTTAGGGATGATCTTGCCTTGAGTAGGGGACTGGACTAGATGACCTTGTGAGGTCCCTTCCAGGCCTACTGTCCTATGATTTTTGGATCTTATAAAACTGGTGAAGGAGGTGTGAACCAAAGGCTTGGCAGTTCCTTGCAAAGGAATCCGGGGTGAGAGACCAGCTGGGAAGCTTTGGAGTTTCAGGAGCTGGAGATAATGGAATGGGAACAGCTGAATGTCTTTGGAGGTACTCTGGGCTGTGGGAACAGGGCTGGGGGTGGAGGAACTGCTTAACCCTTTGGAAGGGGGAGCAGAGAACTTCAGGCTGAGTGGCCTTTGTCCCCATAAATGTCTTTTTTGAAGCAGAGTTGTCTGGTTGCTGCTTGAAACTTTAGGTTGTGCTAGTTCTCCCCAACAAGAGGTAAAATCCCACTCTCAGGAGTGGAACTGGATGGTAGCTCCTCAAATCAGGGTCACAAAGAATGTGAGAGACTCAAAAGCTAGGCTGTCAGTGGTAAGCCCCAACTCCTGCAGAAGCCAAACCTGGACTGGCTTCGAGGAATACTCTCCAAGACTTGGTAAGGCCACAGTGGTCCCAAGCAAGCACCCCCTTGAAGGGCAGGTGCTTCACGACAGATGGCACCTATTTTCTGCATAAAGATACTCATATACCTAAGAATTCACAGGGTTGAAGTCTGAGTTACATAGGCTGAATCTAGATGAAACAAGTGATAGGTACTGAAAGGTCTAATCCTTGATTGCTGTTGTCCTATTTAGTATGTTTCCATGGTGAACAAAAGGAAGAGTATTGTGAGCATAATAGGTATGATGGAGAAGAACAGGAGGAATGGGCTTGCATGAAATACTTTGGATTTATCATTCAGTCAGGGCATAACCTACCATGGGACAATGCACTCAGAGTAAATAGCAAGTGAAGAGCAGCATATTGTAACCATTGCATCATGCATAAGTAGTGACATACCACCCTATGTCTTGCTTGCAAACAGTGCCTTCGAACAATGACCCATTGCTCACAAATATTTTGTAAAGACTGACCTAACCTGAATAAGCTGTTTGCTGTTATTAGCCTGTCCAAGCTCTGTATGAATACAGAGAACTCTGGTTAATTTGTCTATAGCAGTGGTTCCCAACCTTGGTTCGCAACCCAAATGAGGGTTGTGGGGGCAATGTTGGTGGTGCCACACACAAAGGACGAGCTGCACCATGTACTGGGAGCTCCCCTGCCCATGGGCTGTTGCCGCTGCACTCCACCCCCAGCAGAACTTTTTGCTGCACTGGGTTGCAGCAAAAAAAGGTCAGGAACCACTGGTTTATAGAATAATTTCCTGTTATAAGTCCCGACCAACACCTCCCCTCATTTATTAACTCTTGATAATTAGTCACTATTGGATAATTTGCCATTTTTTACACTCCCTTTGGCGTGGCAAATTAACCAGACCTTACTGTAGAATTGTTGAAATGGAATTAAAAAAAGTATATAAAGGGGTATTTCAGAAGGTAGCTTGAACAGTGCAAAGGTGGGAGTGGAGACAGATCAATTTAAGCATAGTGGTGTCTGAAGCAATGTTGTGTTGCCAATTCAGGTTTTCATGATTCTAAGCAATCAGCTATTTTCTATTCCTGTGACTCACCGCTTCCTTTCTGCTCACTGGGGACCTCTTGCTGTGTTTTATCATTAGACAGTTTCTCATGAGCAGTTGCGCTGAAGGGCAGCCCTAGCTGCTCATATGGCAAAACCTGAAAATTGTTAACATTTTACACTGCTTGTTATTCTCTGGTTAGGTTAGTTGGCTAGACAGCAGTTCACAGAGGTCCATCACAGTAGTTATCAAGGGAAGTTAACCTTCCATATAAGAGAGATATGTGTAGCGCAGCAATTAGTGAACTACAATCATTAAAAGAACTGGCAAGCTAACATGTGCATAGCTAGAGGAGTCATGCTGCGGGGCATTACTTTACTTAAAGTTACAGAACGGTTTCCCACGTTTTTCTCTTTTTCACGCTTGTGTTTTTTTCCAATAACAGCCAACATCTTTTGGCTGTTATTTCCCAAGATTATTTTCTTCCCAAAAGTAAAGTTCATTTTAACTTAAGTATTTCTTGACAATGATTTCGTCATTTAAAAAACTCCTTTGATTGGATAACTTTAGATGGCTGACTTTGGCTGGGAAATGACCTTTTATGAAACAAATGTTTTTGCTTACCTGGGTAAAGGATGGCGTTCTTTAAAAGGTTGGGTGGGCAGGGATTGGGGTGGGGTGGGACCAGGCAGGCATTGCTGCTGCTGCAGCTGCTGGGACCTGCCCCTGGCTCCCCCTGGGTCCTGCTGCTACTGGTGCCTTGTCATCTTTGACCAGGCAGCCAGGGGCAGATGATAATACATTTTCTAAATTTTTTAGGGGCCCCATGGGCCAGATAGAATGGCCTGGCAGGCTGGATCCAGCCAGTGAGCTGTATTTTGCCTGCCCCTGCTTTATGGTACCAATGGCTTTGGGTGGAGGAGCAACCTAGAGAGGGTACTAGTCTTTACGTCTGGTGGAGGAAATGCTACCGAAAGGTGGATGCCATGGCAGGGTGGGCTGGGCTCTCCAGCTTTGGTTGGCAACCAGCCTAGGAGTGGAGGCCCAAAAGGCAGATGGATTGAAGATCTCCTTTGTACTGGCAGCTTCTGCAGTCAAGCTGGCTCCAAACATACTGGCTTCTGCCTTTCCTTTGGGATCAGCCAGCTAGGCTGAGAAGGGGACATTGATATATGGGCAACGCAAGCATCTCCATATTAACTGCTCAGGCTATTGCAGCCAAAATGGAATGAAGAGGACATTCCAACTTTGCTATTTGCATGGGCACAACAAGGAAGTGGGCAGTCACAGGTTATAAGCTCAATTCAATTGGTGTAGAGTAGAGCACCGTGGGTCACTTTCCTTGGTGTGAGGAACCAACTGTGTTCCACTGGTCAGCTACCACCTGCCTTAAGCTGGGCAGCCCCGAACCAGTAAGGTGGTCTGCCTGCCTTATTTGGTGTGTGGGGCTAGAGCAAAAGTAAAAAAAACAGATGGCAAATCAAGTACCAGGCAACAAGAAAATAAAGCTTAAAACCTTCAGGCTGGGAAGCTGAATGACAGTTTACGGATGATGGACAATGTCTGGAAGACCACACTGATTGATTGAGAACTGCAAAACATCGACGCTGCAGCCATGCAGGAAAGAAAATTAGCCAACTCAGGCTCTATTCATGAGGCCAACTACATCTTTTTCTGGGATGGCAAGAGTGCAGAAGATGCTCACCTACATGGGGTTGTATTCGCAGTTTGCAACAGGTTGGTCAAAACCATCAAGTTCCCCACTGAAGCATAAGATCGCATCTTCTCACACTAACTTCAGTCGACTGATGGTTTTGTTAACATTGTTAGCACCTATGCACCAATTTTACAGGCAAGTTCAGATAACAAAGATAACTTCTATAATGCTCTGCACCAGGTCATAGAGCACCTACCATCAAATGAGAGGTTTCTCCTCCTAGGGGACTTTAATGAGTAGGTGTAGACCACAACTCATGGCCAACCCACTGGCATCAATTGGACATCATGATCACCAGGAGGAAACACTTGCCCTGTGTACTTACACACCCACACTTATCACAGTACAGATTGTGGCATAGACCACTCCCTTATTGTCAGCAAAGTGAAAGTGATACCAAAGAAGCTGCATAGATAGAGTCAAGCATAAGAGTCAGCCAAGGATTAACATACACAGCACAAAAGTCCAAATCAAGTGCCTTGACTTTCAAAGGACCTTTGAGCTTGAAAGCAACAACTACAAATGCTGAAGGAACTTGGAATGAACTAAGAGCTGTCATCCAGGAAGCAGCCAGAGAAGTATTTGGGGAAAATAAATTGTCAAATAAAGACTGTTTTGAGGCACACGCAAAAGAGATGCTACCACTTGTTGAAGCCAAAAACACAGCCTACCTGAAACACAACCAGAATCCAACAGAAAATTCCAAGGCTAAGCTGAAGCATGCTAGGGCAATGGTACAGAAAACAGCTAGATGCTGCACAAGCCAGTACTGGACTGACCTATGTCAAGAGATACAGTTTGCTTAGATACAGGAAACCTGAAAGTTATGTTAGATGGCCTAAAGAAAACTCTTGACCCAACTGTGACTAAAGTCACCCACTCAAGTCTTGAGATAGCAAAGTAAAAATCACTAACAAGAACAAGCAGATGTCACTCTGGGTTGAACAATACATAGGGCTTTACTCCCATGAAACAGATATTGTAGAAGAGGTACTGGATCAACTTCCAAATCAAAGTGTACTGGCACAGCTGGACAAAGAACCTACAGCCGAAGAACTTAGCAAGGCCATAGACTCTCTAGCAAAAGGAAAAGCACCAAGGGAGGATGGCATCCTAGCTGAGGTTCTCAAGTGCAGGAAGGCTAGCCTGCTACCACATCTTCATCAACTCTTCATGTGCTGCTAGAAGGAAGGTCAAGTACCCCAGGACATGTCTGATGCCAATACATCACTCTGTATGAGAACAAGGGAGACAAAGGTGACTATAACAACTGTAGTGGCATCTCTCTCCTCTGCATCACAGGCAAGGCTCTTGCCAGAATCATCTGGAAATGCTAGTGACAACTTGCTGACTGCATCTACCCAGAATCACAATGTGAATTCAGAGCAGAGAGATCAACTGTGGACATGATATTTTCCTTATGCCAACTGCAAGAAAAATGCTGAGAGCAATGTAAGCCAATGTACATTTGTCAACCCGATGAAAGTTTTTGACACTGTCTGCAGACCAGGTTTGTTCAAGGTCCTGGTAAAGACTGGATTCCCCCCAACATTAGTCAGCATGATATGGTCCTTCCATGAAAATATGCAGACCACAGTTCAGTTTGATGGATCAGCCTCTGACAGTTTTCAGATGAAGAGTGGAGTGAAGCAGGCTTGTGTTCTGGGACCCACATTTTTCTTTTCTATACTGCTGCACTGTGCTTTTGATGGCTTCATAGTTTCATAGTTTCATTGTTAGTAGGGTCTGAAGGGACCTGAGCAGATCATCAAGTCCAACCTCCTGCCATGGCAGGAAAGAGTACTGGGGTCAAACAACCCCAGCAAGGTGATTGTCTAGCCTTGTCTTAAAGACCCCCAGGGTAGGAGCCAGCACCACTTCGGTTGGAAGTTGGTTCCAGATCCTAGTTGCCCTGACAGTAAAGTAGAGTCTTCTGATGTCAAATCTGAATTTACCATCTGCCAGCTTGTGACCGTTATTTCTAGTCACTTCTGGTAGTGCTTGGGTGAACAGGGACTCCCCCAGTGCCTGCTGGTCCCCTCTGACTAGTTTGTAACAGGACACCAGATCTCCCCCTTAGCCTTCTCTTGTGGAGGCTGAATAGGTTCAGGTCCCATAGCCTCTCCTTGTAGGGCCTTCCCTGCTTCCCCCTGATCATGCCAGTGGCCCTCCTCTGGACCCTCTCCATGTTGTCCACATCCCTCTTGAAGTGCGGCACCCAGAACTCAGTGCTCCAGCTGTGACCTGACCAGTGCCACATAGAGGGGAAGTATCACCTCCCTGGACCTGCTGGAGATGCATCTGTGGATGCACGACAAGGTGCGGTTGGCCTTCCTGACTGTGTCCCCACACTGCCAGCTCATGTTCATCTTGGCATCAATGATGACTCCAACATCTTTTTCTGCCTCTGCACTGACAAGAAGGGAGTTCCCCAGCCTGTAGGTATGGTGCTGGTTCTTCCTCCCTAGGTGTAGCACCTTGCTCTTGTCAGTGTTGAATCCCATCCTATTCTCATCCGCCCACCCTTGTAACCTGTCTAGGTCCGATTGTAGCCTATTTCTTCCTTCTAGCATGCCCACATGCACCACATCTTAGTGTCATCAGCAAATTTGAACAGGGTGCTTTTTACCCCCTCGTCCAAGTCACTGATGAAGATATTGAACAGTGCGGGCCTGAAGACCAAGTCCTGCGGAACCCCACTGCCCACATCCCTCCAGGTCGAAAATGACCCATCCACCACCACTCTCTGGGTGCGGCCCTCCAACCAGTTGGCGACTCATTTGACTGTGTAGGTGTCGACACCACAGTCCCCCAGTTTTTTAATGAGAACAGAGTGAGAGACAGTGTTGAAGGCCTTCTGAAAGTCCAGAAAAACTATGTTGACTGCTACCCCTGCATCTAAGGATTTGGTGACCTGGTCATAGAATGCCACCAGGTTGATCTGACAGGACCTGCCTCTAATGAACCCGTGTTGGTTGGCCCCTAAGCATAGCCTCCCCTCCTGGCCCCTCGTGGACATGCGCCAGGATAATTCTCTCAAAATCTTACCCAGGATCAAGGTAAGACTAACTGGCTTATAGTTTCCCGAGTCCTCCTTCCTCCCTTTTTTGAAGATGGGAACCATGTTGGCCCTCTTCCAGTCCTCTGGCACCACACCAGAGCGCCATGAGTGCTCGTGAAGCCGTGCCAGGGGTCCCTCAATGACCTCAGCTAATTCCCTCAGCACTCTGGGGTGGAGATCGTCTGGCTGATTTAAATACATCCAGTCCCTTCAGAAGTTCCTTGACTAGATCCTCACTGACCCTTGGCCTAGGTGCACCTCCCCTGGGGCCTGAGGGGGGCCTGGTGGGGGGACTGATCTGGTCCCTGCTCAGGAAACTGGAGGCAAAGAAGTCTTTAAATAGGTTAGCTTTTTTGTCTGCTCTGAACACCAAATTTCCTAGAGTGTCTTGCAGGGGACTCACGTTACCTGGTACCTTCTTTTTGCCCCCTATGTATTTAAAAAAAAAAAAAAAAAAAGGACTTCTTGTTGTCCTTGATCTGGGTAGCTAGTCCCAGTTTCATCTTCTCCTTGACCTTCCTGACTGCCCCTCTGTATCCCCGAGCAACCGCAGTATAATCCTCCGTGGTGATGGCCCCTCCCTTCCATTGGGTGTACGCCTCCCTTTTAGCTAGGAGATGTTCCCAGATGCTTTTGGTGAGCCATGGGGGATTTTGCGCCCTCCTGCTCTCTTTAATCCATGTTGGGATTACCTCCCTTTGGGCTTGGAGGATCATCTCCTTAAGGAGCGACCACTCTTCTTGGACACCTGGCTCCCCTCCTCTTCACTGACTATTCTCCTCAGCTCATTGAAGTCTGCCCTCCTGAAATCTAGGGCTGCTGCCTTGCTGCAGGCCTTTGCCACCTTGCCCTGGATGGTGAATTCCAGCAGACGATGATCACTGTCATCCAAGTGGTTGAGCACCCACAGCCCCCTCACTAGGTCATCACCTGTGGCCAGCGCCAGGTCCAACAAGGCATCTCCCCTGGTGTGGGGCTGTGCACCTCCTGGGTTAGATGGAGGGCCTGCATTTAGGCTAGGAACGTACGTGAGCGGTCAGACCTGGCTGACTGCTCTTCCCAGCAGATGTCTGGAAAGTTCAGGTCACCCATGATGACCACGTCCTTTGACCTAACTATCTCCGTGAGCTGACTTAAGAATTTCTGGTCTAGCTTTTCCCCTTGGTCGGGTGGTCTGTAGTAGACCCCATGGTTAAGTGTCTTTCCTCTTGACTGCCTTGTATTCTAACCCAGAGCACTTCAGTGTGCCCCTCCTCTGACTCTGTGCTAGTTGAGGATGTGTATTCCTCCTTAATGTAGAGCGCCACACCCCCACCTTTCCTACCTGTCCTGTCCCTCCTGTACAGCTTATAATCCTTGATATTCACTGCCCAGTCATGCGTTGGGTCCCACCACATTTCAGTGAGGCCCACTATGTCTGGGTTGGTGTCAGCTAGCAGGAGGGTAAGTTCCTTTTGTTTGTTTCCCACACTACGAGCGTTTGTGTAGAGGCATTTGAGTGCACTGTCCCCTAATCTCAGCATAGCCCTAGCCTCTGTTGCTTACCTGGGTATATGTCCCACTCGTCGATCTAGGTTGGACTGTACTTGTGGGTGCTGCTTGGTTTAGCGGTCCAAGGCTTCCTCCACCCTTGTCTTCCCTTCTCCCGATGAGCCTAGTTTAAAGCCCACCAGAGGAGATCTGCCAACCTAGAAGAGAACACATGCTTATCTTTAGGGGAAAGGTGCAGCCCATCCCATCTGAGCATTTCTCATCGTGATGTGCGAGTCATTGTCAAGGAAGTCAAAGCCTGCCTCAAGACACCATTCCTGAAGCCACCAGTTGGTCTCTGTGATCCATGTCTTATGCTGTCTTCCACGTCTGCTCACTGGTAGGACAGAAGAGAATACCACCTGTGCACCCATTGCCTTCAGCACTCCCCCCAGAGCATGGTAGTCCACCATCAGGTGATCAGGGCTTCTCCCGGCCGCATCATTAGTACCCACATGGATTAGGACCATGGGGTAGTAATCAATGGGCTGGATCATGGCCTGGATCATTCCCGTCATGTCCTGCATCTTTGCTCTGGGTAGGCAGTAGACCTCACCTGTTGAGGGGTCCTGGTGACAGATGGGGCCCTCTGTACCTCTCAGGATGGAGTCGCCTATGATGATCACTCAACGCTTTCTCCTCTGGGACTGCTTAGCTCCTTTGGCTGGTTTGGAGCGTGGAGAGTGTGGAGTTGCCTCCTCTCCTTCCTTCTCCTCCAGTGTTGCCAGGGCCTCGTACCTGTTCTCCAGCCAGAGTGGAGGAACTGGTACTGTTGTGTTGCAAGCAGCCCTGGTTCTGGAGGTGACTGTCTGCCACTCTACCGTGGAGGGCACCTCCCGAGGTGCTTCCTCCTCAGGTGTGAGGCCCTGAAGGGAAAGGAAATAGCTGTCCATTTCTTCCTCTACCTCCCTGATTCCCCCCAGCTTGCTAACCTCCTCTTGGAGCTCCCTCACCTGTGCCCCCAGGGCCCTAAGGCGGGCACTTGCAGGACAGGTGTGGGGGTCCCCAATCCCTGGCCCCCTGGGCCTTGCTGGGCAACCCCCGTAGGCCAGGAGGTGGGGGGGATGCCAGCTCCCCAATGGGCTCTGTCTGGGTGGAGGCCTCAGACAAGCCCCGGGTAGGCTCTGCCCCCCAGGCAGAGGCCCTAGCAGCACTCCGCGTCAACACCATTGAAGGAGTTGCTATTTATTTATAACTTAGTGCAGTGCCTTCACCCTGTCCTAGCAGGAGTCTCCCTCCTGGCCCTTCCTGCTCGCCTGCTGGCATGAACGCTGACGCAAACGCCGGCACGCTCTTACAGAGTGCACCTGTTTGCGCACTCTTACAGAGTGTTCATGCAGCGCGGCTCAGGAGTGCAGCTCCCTCCCGGCTCAGCTAAGAAGGATCTGGGGGGCTTCCCCTCCGGATCCGGCTGAGCTGTGTCTGGTCCCTCTGCCCACTTACCTTAGGGGGATCAGCTGCTGCTGCCCCCACTGCTGGCTCTGCTGCTGCTGCATCCGCCTCTGCCTCAGGTCAGGTAAGGGGGCACACGTGCATGCAGGACACAGGTGTGCCTGGATCCCTCCTCTCCTCCCTGCTCCTGGCTTGGAGGAAGGCATGTACATTCACACAAGATCAGATGGCAAACTCTACAGTCTATCATATCTAAAGGCAAAGACAAAAGCGAGGTACATACTTATTAGGGAGCTCCTTTTTGCTGATGATGCTGCGCTCACCACCCATGAAGAAGGCCAACTGCAAATACTCATGAATCGCCTCTCTCTATGTTTGCAAGATGTTTACCCTGATCAACAGCATCAAGAAGATTGTGGTCCTAGAACAGAATGTTTGGCAGTCACCACCTATCAGCCTTGACAACACGCTTCTTGAGGCAGTGAACAAGTTCTGCTACCTTACAGCCACAGTGCGTGACAGCCTGTCACTGGATGAAGAGCTAAATTTGTGCATTGGAAAGGCAGCTACCACTTTCTGTAAGCTCTCCAAACAAGTCTTGAACAATACAAAACAAAATCAAAACTAAGCTGTTTGTGTACAAAGTCTGCATCCTCAGTGTCCTTGGGTATAGCAGTGAGACATGGTGAACATATGCATATCAAGAAAAGAAGCTGAACAGCTTCCACCTACACTGTCTATGACACATCCTTGACATTAAGTGACAAGACAGAATCACCAACACAGAGGTCATCATCAAAGCCAACCTGCCAGCCATCACTGAACTACTCAAACAATGGTCCTTGTGTTGGCTTGGCCATGTCCACAGGATGGAAGATGGGTGCATCCTGAAGGACATCCTGTATGGACAAATTGCAGATGGAGAGAGAAGAGTAGAGTGCTTGAAATTGTTTTGGAGACATATGCAAGCAGGATATGAAGGCTTTTGGAATCAGCCCAAACCTTTGGGAGGCATTAGCAGGAAACAGGACAAAGTGGCACTCCCTTGTCAATCATGGAATCCAACATCACAATGAGAAATGGTCACTCGGATTACATCAGACATGTGCCTGAAGGAAACAGCCTGTCAGGACAGTAGCCCCTAATGCCATGCACACTTGTGACCACTGTGGGAGGACCTGCAAGTCTAACATAGTTGTTTATAGCCACAAGAGAAAATGCACCATCAGTCAGTAGAATAGTGGCAATATCCACCCTCACTCACTGATGTATGGATACCGTATACTGCTTTTATTAAATAACAGGCTTAGTGGCTTGAGAGAGAGCTCTAGCTGTGATGTACTTTTAGTTTAGGAAGGTTATCAACTCAGTCTCCCATGACATTCTTGTTGTAAGGTAAGGAGATATGTTTCATGTGTAAATACTAGAAGGTGGATGCACAACTGGTTAGATCATTGTGCTAAAAGAGTAGTAATCAGTGGCTCAATGTCTAAATAGCGGGAGGTATTAAGTGATGTTTCTGGGGTTTGTCCTGGGCCCATTATTTTTCAATAACTTCATTAGTGATTTGAAGGATGGAACTGAGTGCACATTTAGCAAATTATTATTGTCTAACAACATTAGCTGGTTTTAGAAATAATTTATGGTTTGGGATTTGGGAAGCAGTAAAGCTAGAGGAAAAAAAAATTGGGAGTGATAATAGAGCTGGTACATTTTTTACAGTCAATAGTTTATTTACCAAAAGATGCAGTTCTAGTTATCACAAAACTATTCACAAATGCCTGAGCTGAATTTGCCAAATAGGGCACGCTTAGTGTGTATTAGCTCTGTGGATTATGCTGTGGCATTAAAGGTAGAACATGTTCTGAGCAGTCACATGGTAATATTTACTACAAACTCTACATACACAGCTCATGCTCCACTGCTAGTGGGCCAGTGAGCAGGTCTCCTGGCATGCTGTGCTGGAGCAACTTTCCCCCATGTTTCTGACAGTGGCTGAAAACAGCTGAGCACAGACAAAAGTGCCATCTGGTCAAATGTCTCTCCATCACAAACCAGCATGGGGTGACAACATTGATGACAGGTATGCATGAAGTGTGCAAAATGTGAAGAACTGTGGCCTTGGCTCATCTGGCTTTGGGACTCACAGGAGGCCATTACTGGGTCTGAACAGTTGGGTTTTCTGAACTTTCTGAGGGCCATCACTGGGACCCAAATACCCATTCTGTGCCCCCCTCACTGTGTCTTGGGTTACAGAAATGTAAGGGCTTACTTTAGTCTATGTTCCAGGTTCTGTTATCTACTTCTCCAGAACATATAAGTAAACATTGTTAATGCTAACCATTAGGTTTGATCCTTCCAGTTGTGGAAGTTTTGTGGGGAGGGCCTGGGCTGGGAGACCAAGGAACAGGATCCTTAGTTGGGGGATCACAAGAGCTGGCTGGGAGAAGGAAACCAAGGCATCAGAGTGGATCAGAATTGTGGATGACAAGCTGAGAACTGGGTAGGAAGCACACAAGAACCTCATTCTGTAACTGTGCAAACTTTATTTCCTCAAATAAATATGAGATTGTGCAATTGTGCTAAGAGTGCTGTGGGATTATTTTGGGTGAACCAAGCCTAGACCATTGTATACTGGTCTTCCTACTGCCTGTGAAAATTCCTGGGAGTGCTGTGGCATGGGAGTATATCCCCCAGTCTGAGTTGGATGGCTTTGTGGAGTTCAATAGCTACATCTCCATGGGCAGGTCCAACTCTGCACTGCTTGGAAGCTGGCCGGGAGCAAATAATGTTGTGGCCCATCTTCCAGAAGTCCATAATCAAAGTTCAGGTACCTGTTCATGGTGCTGCCCACCTACTACTGGGGTGAAGGCCACTGGGAGGGTGGTGGCAGTTCCTGTTACCACAGGGAAGGGCTACTCACCCTGGGGCATTTGGTTGATTTGCTGCTCAGACCTCCACTCCCTGCTTGGTATCCAGCCACACTGGGAAGTTCAAGGCTCCATTGGCTGGGATGACTGGAGTATGGTGAATAGTGCACACGGTATGCCTGGACCACCTCCCCAAGCTCCCACTTATCTGGTATCAGTTGCTGGCCAGAGAAGGATTGGGGGAGGATGACCTGGAGGCAACCAGTTTTCATGGTAGCCTGTGCTAGCATGAAGCTGCTACCATTGCCTCTGGTCAGGTCGGGGAGGGTAGGCAGCTTTAGTTGCCTCCTGCCTCACTGTCATGGAATGGACATATTCCTCTGCAGCAGTAGCCACCCTGTCCACGAAGGGCTTCCACAACTTCAAAGCAGTAGCCAGCCAGGACTTCTATGCCTCCACAGCAGACTGGAAGTATACATGGTCTGGAGGGTGAATTCCTGGACCATCTTTGAGCCCTTCATCAATCCCTGTAATTTTTCCAGAAACTGGGAGTCCTGAACGACAAATGTCTGTTCTCAACAGCTCTTCTGACCAGTTCTGCAGCAAGCCAGCTGTCAGTGGTCATGGCTTGACATGCAGTTGACTCAGTGAGGTCCTCCAGTATTTAATCTTGATAGTTCGGCTGATGCATTTAGTGATGGAACACCCTCTGAGCAGAAGAGTCCTTCCATAGACTTGAGACAGCATTGGTGTGAGTGATGGAGTCCATCACTCCATCAGCAGTGATGGAGCCTCCTGAGTTTGCTCATGCCAGGGCAAGTTCTGAAGAGTGCAGAAAGCAAAAATGACCGTGAGTTTGTTCCACTGTTGATGCATCATATGTGTGTGATTTTTGAATTCCCACTCAGACATTAACAAGTGCTCGGATAACAGAACTGCATTGTTAGTAAAGCAGACCTTGAAATTGTTCCAAACTTTTGAAATTATATGAGGAAACCAGACTCCTCTTGCTCTGCCCACTCGTTTTCATGGGCCACTGAAATTAAATGAGAGAATAAACTGCATCATGGAGTCTGTCAGCTAGCTTCTCTCAGGTACCTGCTGTTTGCATTCCTCCCCTCACCTTAGTTCCTGTGGACATGTGTAGACCACTGGCTATGAAGCCCCACCCCTTCATCCCCCTGCAATAACTTGTCTCTGGCTCAGAATACTGCCTCTATGGTTAATATCTTCCTGGCAAGAATATCCTATCAGCACAGAACTGAGTTCTTTGAGCTTGCAGATGGTAACCCTGCAACATATGCCCTGCTGCTTCTGCAAGTTCTCGTGCCAGCACATGCCCTAGAGTCATGGAAGGGAATTGCTTGTTATGACAGTTCTCTGCTAAGGCTGGAGATTCCATGGACCATTCATGAGGCTCGGGAAACATACCTATGCCTGAGGTACAACTTCATAGCTCTGCCAGACTTCCTAGCAGTAAAAGAAGCTATTGATCATGCCCTGAACCTAGGATCACCTGCCCTCCTCAGATGCATATAAATGAGGGCCTTTGATTATGCATTTTTGTGTGTTTGTACCCTAA
This sequence comes from Crocodylus siamensis, assembly GCF_052110815.1. Taxonomy (NCBI): domain Eukaryota; kingdom Metazoa; phylum Chordata; order Crocodylia; family Crocodylidae; genus Crocodylus; species Crocodylus siamensis. The sequence continues at coordinate 110,287,732 of NC_143397.1, read as the reverse complement.
AAAGCTGTCTTGGGGGTTGGACCCCAGCCATGCAGGTGGGAGCTCTGCTGGCCATGCCTCTCAGTACTGACATGTGGAATTCACCTGGAAGACAGGAGATTGGTATCTTAAACCCACTGACACACCCTGGTGCATGTGAAACATCCACAGGAGGAGGGAAAGGGGTGGGCAGAGAGTGACAGTTGACAGCCAGGGCACTTGGAATGTGGTAGAAGGACTAGGCAGGTTGGAGGGAGGACTGGGTGGATCAGGTTTCCACTCTGCACTTTACATGAACTACTTAACCTTTAACTAGGCCACTAAGCCCCCAGTTGGTCCAGCCATTGAGTACCCTGACTGGCCATGAAGCTGTGACTGAGCTATTGACCAGCATTCCCTCTAAGCTGCATGGCATGTGCAACCATGCAGGTGCGCTCATGCTGTGCTGCCAGGTGCACCTGCATGGCTGCACACAGTGCACAGCTTAGAGGGAATGCTGCTATTGACCTATGAAAAATTCCCTCAGCCCAAGCATGGGTGTGCCACCAATTCTGCAGGGTCTCTGGGGTGGCGGTGGAGTGGGGAGCAGGGTGGAGGGGGTCACTCAGCCTGACTGGGGCTGGTGTCCTGGGAGCCTGTGGCAAATTTACCATAGATGCTTCCCCCGCCAGCAGGGGCGGATAGGGCACCAGAGCTGAGTGGAGATCACAGATCACCTCCTCCCCCAGCCCCACAGTAGGGGGCCTACCCAACTGTCCATGAACCTTAGGCTCATAACTGCCTTGGACCCTACACTTTGGGGTGCCCCACAGAGCTGGGTGGAGAGGCTGTAGTGGCAGCTTAGCCCACCAGGCTGCCCGACAGGTTGGACAGCCCTTTGCCTGTTCTGGCTGGAAGTTCTGGCCACCACCCACCCCACTGCATCCAGTGTGCTGGGGCTTTCACTCCCCAGTGTGTGTCATGGGATGGGGAGGGGGGCCCTGCGCAGACTGCTTTGCCCTAGGCCCTGCAGCCTGGTGGGATTGTCTTTGCCACCAGACCAGGAAGAAGTGGTGGATGAGGCTTTCTTTGAACAGCTAGTGAAGTTTCCCAACAGAAGCCCTGGTTCTCATAGGGAACTTCAATCACCCTGACACCTGCTGGGAGAGCAATACAGCAGTACACAGGCAATCCAGGAAGTTTTTAGAAAGTATTGGAGACAACTTCCTGGTGTAAGTGATGGAGTGGCCAGCTAGGAGTTGTCTTCTTTTTGACATGCTGCTGACAAACAGGGAAGAAGTGGTAGGGAATTTAGTAGTGGATGGCAACTTGGACAGCAATGACCATGAGGTGATTGAGTTCAGGATCCTGAGGAAAGGATGGAGGGAGAGCAGAAGACTAAGGGCTCTGGACTTCAGAAAAGCAGACTTCACATCACTCAGGAAGCTGATGGGCAAAATCCCCTGGGAGGCCAGTCTGAGGGGAACAGGAGTCCAGGAGAGCTGGCTGTACTTGAAGGAAGCCTTACTGAGCATGCAGGAACAAACCATCACAATGCAGAGGAAGACTAGCAACTATGGCAGAATACCAGTGTGGCTTAGCAGGAACTCTTCAATAAACTAAGTCACGAAAAGAAATCTTATAAGAAGTGGAAACTTAGACAAATAAATAGGGAGAAGTATAAAAGCATTGCTCAGGCATGCAGAGATGAAGTCAGGAAGGCCAAAGTGAATTGGAGTTGTAGCTAGCAAGGAACGTGAAGGATAACAAGAAGGATTTCTACAAGTATGTTGGTAGCAAGAGGAGAATCAGGGAAAGTGTGGGTTCCTTACTGAATGGGGGAGGCAACCTTGTGACACAGGATGCAGAAAAGGCTAAAGTGCTTCTTTGCTTCAGTCTTCACAGGTAAGGTCAGCTCCCAGACTACTGCATTGGGCAGCACAGTTTGTGGAGGAGTTTAGAAGCCCTCAGTGGCAACCGAACAGGTTAGGGACTATTTAGAAAAGTCCATGGGGCCAGATGGGATGCACCTGAGGGTGCTGAGGAAGTTGGCTGATGACCTTGCAGAGCCACTGGCCAGTATCTTTGAAAACATATGGTGATCAGGAGAGGTCCTGGATGACTGGAAAAGGGCAAACAATGTGCCCATATTTAAGAAAGGGGAAAAGGAGGATCCAGGGAACTACAGACCAGTTAGCTTCACCTCAGTTCCTGGAAAAATCATGGAGCAGATCCTCAAGAAATCAATTTCTAAGCACTTGGAGAAGAAGGTGATTAAGAACAGTCAGCATGGATTCACCAGGGGCAAGTCATGCCTGACCAACCTGATTGCCTTCTATGATGAAATGACTGGCTCTGTGGATGCGGTGAGACCAGTGGATGTGGTATACCTTGATTTTAGCAAGGCTTTGTATACCGTCTCCCACAACATTCTCTCAGGCAGGTGAAGGAAGTATGGGTTGGATGAATGGCCTATAAGGTGGATAGAAAATTGGCTGGAGCATTGGGATCAGAGGGTAGTAATCAATGGCTCGATGTCTAGTTGGCAGCCGGTATCAAGTGCTGTGCCCCAGGGGTCAGTCCTGGGGCTAGTTTTGTTCAACATCTTCATCAACGACCTGGAAGATAGTATAGAGTGCACCCTCAGCAAATGTGCAGATGACACCAAGCCGAAGGGAGTAGTAGATAGGCTGGAGGGTAGGGCTAGTATTCAGAGTGACCTAGACAAATTGGAGGATTGGGTCAAAAGAAATCTTGTGAGTTCAACAAGGACAAGTGCAAAGTCCTGCACTTAAGACAGAATAATCCCCCCATGCATCACTACAGGCTGGGTGTTGGCTGACTGGCTGGGCAGCAGCTCTGCAGAAAAGGACCTGGGGTTATAGTGGACTAGAATCTGAATATGAGCCCGCAGCATGCCTTTTTTGCAAAGAATGCTAATGGCATACTGGGCTACATCGGTAGGAGTGCTGCCAGCAGGTCAAGAAAAGTGATTATTCCCCTCTATTCAGCACTGATGAGGCCACATCTGGAGTACTGTGTTCAGTTTTTGCCCCCCACTACAGAAAGGATGTGGACAAATTGTAGAGAGGGCAACAACAATGGTGATGGGGTGGGGGTGGGGGACATGACTTATGAAGAAAGACTGAGGGAACTGGGCTTATTTAGTCTAGAGAAGAGGAGACTGAGAGGGGATTTAATAACCTTCAACTACCTGAAGGGTGGTTCAAAAAAGGCTGGAGCTAGATTGTTCTTAGTGGTGGCAGATGACAGAACAAGGAGCAACACTCTCAAGTTGCAGCAAGGGAAGTTTAGGTTAGATATGAGGAAAAATGTTTTCACTAGAAGGGTAGTAAAACACTGGAACAGGTTACCCAGAGAGGTAGCAGAATCTCCATCCTTGGAAGTTCTTAAGACCTGGCTTTGGCTGGGATGATGTAGTTGGGGATAGTCCTGCTTTGAGCAGGCAGTTGGACCTCCTGAGGTCCTTTCTAACTCTAATTTTCTATGATTCTATGATTCTCTGATTTTCTATGATTCTATGATTTTAGTGGGAATCTGCTGCTAGTCCTGCTGGTACCCCAAGGCACCCTCTGGGCCCCGATGTGCTCATAGAGTGCTTGGAGTTGTTAGCTGCTCTTCATGCTCTTGGCAGTGGTGGTAACAGTTCTCTACTCATCCCACATCATGATGATGTCTGGCACTTCTCCATGATGCCAGTTCAAAGCCTGCTTGCTGGGGTCTGAGGAAGACATTCTCTAATATGGTTTGGTTCATTAAGCTAGAAGATAGTTGCTTGCGCCACAGCACTTAAACAAAAGTTTTAGGCCTTGGAAAACCTTGAGGATGTCAGTGGTTGCCTGGTGTGGTGCCATGTGGGCTGAAGTCATACCTCATGGGGACACATGGAGGTGTTGGCTTGTGGCTGGTACCAGCCCCCATCAAAGCAGTAGAGTTCAGGAGGGTGGACAGAGAGGAAGTGGCATGGGGGAGGGCCCGGGAGCAGTGCATCCTGAGTTGCTGAAGGACTGCAAATTGCTTGTATTATCTCTGTGGAGTGTCTGATGACAGCTAAACATGAGCTACTTAATATGATCTGGAGATGCTCCTCACCTGAAAAGTTCTAGTTTTGCTACAATATGAGCTCACTTAGCATGTATTTTACTGCTTGACTATTCAGATACACAAATTAAAGTACATGTAACACATATCAAGTGTAACATGTAACACAGGTCCTCTGCTGTACCACACTGCAGGCTCCCCATGCTATGTTGTGCTGCATCATACTGTGCCACCTTCTGGGGCCTATGCAGCATGATGGAGGGGGAAACCCAGAGACCCTGGCTGCTGTTGCTCCTACAGCTGGAGTGGGGGGGAGGTGGAACAGTGATTGAGTGGGAGCATGGGGGCCATCAATTAACCCCTCATGGGCCAGCAGTTGGACAGCCCTGTCCTAGTTATTTCAGCTTCCCTTGCTGTGAGCTGTTAGCTGTAAAAGAAGTATTCTAGCACAATAATGCAGCATAATGGACAGCTATGCCTTGCCCAGGACTGCCCAGTAAGGAGTGTTTGAAAAACAGGTAGATTTAGTTGGAAGAAAAGGAGATTAAGGGCAAACATGAAAACTATTTGAAAAGCTGCCATAAAGAGGAGAGGGAGCAACTGTTTTTCCTTGCCACAGCAGGACAGCTGTAAGGGAATAGGTTTCAACTGCAGTCCGTGGTTGGACCCAGAGGGTTGTGATTGATGGCAGTCACTCATTGTGGTGCCCTGTGACCAGTGGGGTCCCTCAAGGCTCTGTCCTGGGACCCATCCTGTTCAACATCTTCATTAACGATGTGGACATTGGAGTCAGGAGTGGACTGGCCAAGTTCGCCGATGACACCAAACTTTGGGGCAAAGCATCCACGCCAGAGGACAGGCGGGTGATCCAGGCTGACCTGGACAAGTTCAGCAAATGGGCAGACGAGAACCTCATGATGTTTAACACCGAAAAATGCAAGGTTCTCCACCTTGGGAGGAAAAACCTGCAGCACCCTTATAGGCTTGGCAGTGCTACGTTGGTTAGCACTACAGAAGAAAGAGACTTGGGGGTCATCATTGACCACAAGATGAACATGAGCCTGCAATGCGATGCTGCGGCTAGTAAAGCGACCAAAACACTGGCTTGCATCCATAGATGCTTCTCGAGCAAATCCCGGGACGTCATTCTCCCCTTGTACTTGGACTTGGTGAGGCCGCAGCTGGAGTACTGCGTCCAGTTTTGGGCTCCACAATTCACAAAGGATGTGGAGAAGCTTGAGAGAGTCCAGAGGAGAGCCACGCGCATGATCAGAGGTCAGGAAAACAGATCTTACGATGACAGGCTGAGAGCCATGGGACTCTTTAGCCTAGAAAAGCGCAGGCTCAGGGGTGATCTGGTGGCCACCTATAAGTTTATCAAAGGTGACCACCAGGATCTGGGGGAACGTTTGTTCACCAGAGCGCCCCAAGGGATGACGAGGTCGAACGGTCACAAACTCCTGCAAGACCGTTTCAGGCTGGACATAAGGAAGAATTTCTTTACTGTCCGAGCCCCCAAGGTCTGGAACAGTCTGCCAGCGGAGGTGGTTCAAGCACCTACATTGAACACCTTCAAGAGTAAATTGGATGCTTATCTTGCTGGGATCCTATGACCCCAGCTGACTTCCTGCCCTTTGGGCAGGGGGCTGGACTCGATGATCTCCCGAGGTCCCTTCCAGCCCTAATGTCTATGAAATCTATGAAATCAGATTTAGACAAAATCCCCGGAAAAAAATCTTCCTTATTATTAGAAGTGTAGAGCAATGGAGCAAGGAACTGAAGAATCTTCATCAGTGTAGGTTTTCAAGAAGAAGCAGGATAAACCTTCTCAGATAATTTAGGAACAGCATATTCTAGATCTACACAAAGGGCTGGAGAAGATGACTCCTGAGAACCATCCCAACCTTATGATTCTTTGAGTGCAAATTTGCAGTAAAGGTTATAGCCAAAAGGTGGCAACTGAGCATTTCTGTATGTCTAATTCATTAAGTGCGTAAGCAGGAGCCACACTGTTTGGAAAATTAGGTCTCTAGTCATAGGTGAAATCCTGCCTTTTGGAAGGAGCTATTGATTTGGAGGCTTTTGCTGGATTCACTCAGATCTCTCATCATTGGCGACCCAGTTGCACCCCCTAAGATTGGCTATGCACCCCCTGGAAGCTCCAGCCGAGAAACTAGAAGTGTCGGCAAAAGTGCACTTCCAGGTTCACTGCTGGCTTGGCAATTGTCCATTGGGGGACACCCCCCCAGTTGGCGGTGGCTGGGGGACCCCTCCCCCTGTCAGTGATCTGAGCCCCCCCTGGACTCAGGAGGCACCAGTCTCCCATGTCTCTCATGACCTTGTAAAGCCAAAACCCTCCCTAACTTTGACTATAGAGTCAGCAGGGACATGTCTTAGAGGTGAAGGACTAAAACAGTAGTAGTATGGAGCCTAACAGAATGTACATGCAGTTAAAACCCTGTATCTGAAGACTCATGCTGTAGCAGGTACCTGTTCTCATGGCAGGAATTACAAGAAAATCAAAACCTCAGATGCATAATCTAACTGTGAAGAAGCTCAGAGTAACTAGGAAGCTCTGGGAAAAGGTTTACCCAAAAGGCAGTAAGCATATGGAATAAATTACTTGAGAAGGCAGCTGAAGTACAGAGTATAAATTTAAAGAGGCACTCTTAATTTTTTTTCCCAGAGGATGGACTAGTGAGCAAAAAGACAGGCAGCTAGAATTAAAATGAAGGATAAGACAGCAGGCAGAGAACTCTTAATTTCTTTGGTTGACTTTTGCTTCAGAAGAAATACAGAGGAAACAATCATTTTTTTTTTCAAACTTTAAAGGTACCAAAATGATCAGAGGAATTTTTTTCAAAATGTTAAGATGCTATCACAAATATAGTTCAGAATCAAATTATATCAGTAAAAGCCTAGTAATAACATGCCTGAAGGTGTCATGATGTCATTTTCTTTAGATACTGCAATTTTCAGGCCTGAATATAACACTTTATAGATTTTGAATAAAATTGCCTGGAACAGAGCACGGTTCATAAAAATGAGTCAAAATGGGTTGTAAGTAAGTGTACAGAAGAAAGAAGTCAACTCTGCAGAAAGAGAGAACCAGAAGTTAGGTTTCTGTAACCATATTTTTGTTCCTAAATAATAATGGTCTGATTTTTCAATGACCTCATTGAAATTTGGGTGGGGGAACTGAACTTTTTGAACCAGGCCAGATACCAGGAAAAATATAAGCAAATGATTAATCTGATTTTAAATGGATTTGCTTCTGTGCTTAAGGCATGTGTTGAAGTGCCAGTCTGGACTGGACCCCAAATTTTTGATCAATAGTTTAATAGTTTCATAGTTGTTAGGGGCTGGAAGGGACCTTACAGATCATCGGGTCCAGCCTCCCTACGCTTGGAGCCGGATGATCCCAGCAAAGTGGGTGGGTCTCAAGACACTTTTTGAAGATCGCCAGGGTGGGTGACCACCTCTGGTGGGAGCCTGTTCCAAACCCTCGGCACTCGACAAGTAAAGAAGTTTTTCCTTATGTCCGGTCTGAAGTGTTCTTTATTTGTGCCCATTATTTCTTGTCCTCCCCTTGGGGGCCTTGGTGAATAGATGCTCCCCTAGGTCCTGATGTATGCCCCGATATACTTACAGTCTGCTACCAAGTCCCCTCTGACTCTTCTCTTCTCCGGGCTGAACAGCAGCATTCCCTCTAAGCTGTGTGGTGTGTGTGGCCACATAGGCTTGCTCATGCTGCGCTGCCAGGCATGCCTGTGTGGCTGTGCATGCCACACAGCTTAGAGGCAACGCTGCTGAACAGTCCCAAGTCTTTCAGCCTCTCCTTGTATAACCTGCTCTCTAGGCCTCTAATCATGCATGTGGCCCTCCTTTGGATTCTCTCAAGCTTCTCCACATCCCTCCTGAAGCGCGGTGCCCAGAACTGGTTGCATTACTCCAGCTGCGGTCTCACCAAGACCGAGTAGAGAGGGAGGATAACATTCTTAGCCTTGCTTGTAATGCCTCGGTAGATGAATGCCGGTGTTTGATTAGCTCTGCCAGCTACAGCATTGCATTGGTGGCTTATGTTCGTATTTTGTGGTCTGTCATGACACCCAGGTCTTGTTCATTTGCGATGATGGCAGGCAAAGCACTGCTGAGCCTGTAAGTTTGTGTTGTGGATTATTTCTCCCCCAGTGGAGCACTTTACATTTTTCTGTGTTAAACATCATCAGGTTGAGGTCCGCCCACCTTGCAAGCCCATCTAGGTCAGCCTGTATTGCTAGCCTGTCCTCAAGTGTGACCATGCTCCCCCTTAGGTTAGTGTCATTAGGAAACTTTGCCAGTTCACTTTTAATACCCAAATCCAAATCGTTGATGAACATATTGAAAAGTACTGAACCCTGAGGGATTCCATGGGTCACCTTCCACCATGTTGATTCAGTTCCATCAATCAATACTCTCTGAGTCCTATCTTGGTGCCAGTTACCTAGCCACCAGACCATAAAGTAGTTGAGGCTGCGTTTTCCCAATTTTACCATGAGGCCTGTTACCAGATTTGCCCATTACTTCGGGGTGTGCTCATTTATTTGGGATACATTTCCAGGGTCTTGGTAATTCTATTAATGTGCTGCTTGTGTTACTTGTGTTTCTATACAGAGCTGTATCTCTCACTTCTGCAAGCCCTCACCCCCAATGGAGCTATCTTGCAGGACTCAGTTCATTGGGGCTGGGTTCCTCCAGTCCCCAAATCAGTCATACACACAAACACACACAGATTAACGTGACATGCCTGACCTGGCCGGGTTGATCAGCATGGACAGGCTGACACCCTCATATGCCAAGAATGAGTTCATCAGAGCAACAATAACTACAGTCAGACACAAGCACACAGGTAAACAGAATACCTCTGAATCCGGCTGGGTGTCCAGATAACACCCTCATGGGCCAGCATTCAGTTCATTAGGGCACGTCTGAGCCAAACTGGATCAATCAGCCTGTACAAGCTGATCCCCTTGTGTGTTTCAAACTCAGCACGTCCCAACCTTTTAGCCTCTTGATGAGCAGACCCCACAGTACTTTTGAGCTTCACAAGGATCTTTAGGTTAGGTAAAAGAAGAGTTGCTGCAGAGCAAGTAGAGAAGGAAAAATATACCGAGTTGCCATCAGTTTGACTCTAAAAGTTACTTATTGCTAAGTATATGCAATATATAATGACACTAGCAATAATAGACATGCAAAGGAAAAACAAACACAAATAGTTACAGTATTACCCTGGTTTCACTAAGTATTTGGGGAAATCTAGCTCAAGCTTAATTAATACAGTTCAGATTCAGAAATCTATGCTTAGAGAGAAAAGAGAGAGAGCTGGGATCTCACCAGTCCACGGCACTTGGGTTGCAAAGCTGACAGGTAAAAGTTCTCAGCAGGATCCTTGAAGGGAGATGATCTGTCTCCTTCAGCCTCTTGGGAAGAAAGCGGGTGGTGTCAGCACACACACTGCTGCTTCTTTTACAGATTTTTATACCCGCAGTTCAGCTTCTTTCAAGCATTCTCAATAGTATAAATTAAATTGTCTTTTCTATTGACGAGGGGCTATCTGGTTGGGACATCTCAGGAAACTGACTGATACTCAGGAAACACATACTTAGGAGCCAGCTTGACATTCCTATGGATAGCAGATATACTGATGGGGATAGCGCCTGGTTTCTTCAGAAACAATAGATAGCTTGCAGCATCAGGGTTTTGGATTTTTACTTGTGGTGAACAAGCCTCAGCTTAGCATGACTTTTCCAGATCTTACTATAGTCTTTTAACAGACTTAAGGCAATTATTGGAGTGATCATAACCTGTTGTGGAGATGTCTTCCACCAGTTGTCCCAGGAAAAGTATAACAACACTTGTGGTTAGGGCTCCAAAGGGCTGGATGCTGTGATGAACCCTTTACCATTGTTCAAATGTTGCCCATACCCCCTCTGACTCGGTCTCTTTGCCTCAGCATTCCCTAACCTGGCAACCGAGTTTAAGCCAATTAAGTTTAAATAGGCCTCCCATAGCAGGACTGGGGAATGTATGACCTGAGATGCCTATTAAACTTACTTCTGCTTAGAGGTGTGTGTGTGGGGGGGGAGGAAAAGTCCTTTGTAAATCCAGATTAGAACTGGTCTGATAAATGCTGAGCTGGGTGTGTGGGTTGATTAGCATTTGGAGCACAGGTACTCCATCATGCAGTGCTCCTATGCTCCTCTGATCCCAGAATTCACTGCAGTCTCTGCTTCAGGCTCTCTGTTCTCCATCTCTCATGTAAATGAATGGTCATCTGGTTCCATCTCAGATACAAATGAGAACTAGGGCAGTTGTTTCACTCTTCTCATCCTTATCTGGAGGGTTTTAGGTCTGCATCTTAATCAGTTTCTGTTTAGGTAGAGGAGGAGAGGGGGTGGGATTCTTTGTGAGTCAAACAGTCTGCATTCTGTGTCAGGGTTCCCCAAGAACATGGAGCTGAGAGGTAACAGGACATTGTAGGAGACTAGGTCGAAGGCCTTTTTGAAGTTCAAGTATACTTCATATACTTGAAGTATATCAACTTCATATACTTCAAGTATATGAAGTTCAACTTCATTTCCCCTATCCAGGTAGAGAGTTACCTGATCGTAGAAGGAAATGAGGTTGGTCAGGCATTACCTGCCCATAAAGAAGCCATTTTGACTATCCTTCAGAATACTGTCTTCTGTTAGCCTATCAGTAATGTATTCTTTGATCATTTTTTCCAGGATTTTACCAGGAATTGAGGTCTAACTGACTGGCCTGTAATTTTCTGGGTCCTCCTTTCTTCCTTTCTTAAAGATAGGCACCACACTGACCTTCTTCTAGTCTTCTGGGACCTCTCCCAAACACCACAAGCCTTCAAATAGCTTTGCCATAGGTTGTGCAATGACGTCGGCCAGTTCTTTTAGCACTCTTGGGTGTAGTTCATCTGGTGCTGTTGACTTGTAGATATTTAGCTTTTGAAGGTGCTCCCCCACAAGATCTTCACCATCTATAGGTGGATGGTCACCCCTACCTCTATCATCCTGTATTCTGTCAAGCAGGCTAACACCCTTGGATTTTTGGAATACTGATGTGAAGTATTCATTCAGGAGTTCGGTTTTGTCCTGAGTGTTGGTCATTAGCTGTCCCATTGCGTTCATCAGGGCCCTATGCTTCCCTTCTTTTTTCTCTGACTTCCTACATACCTAAAGCATTTTTTTTGTCCTTGATTCTGGTTGCCAATTTGTATTTGGCATGTGCCTTTGCTGTCCTAATCCGCTCCCTACAGGTATAGGCTATTGCTGAGTACTCTTTTATGGTTATTTCTGACTTCCATCCCCTGTAGGCTTCTCTTTTTAATTTCAGGAGGTCCATGACTTCTCTATTGAGCCAGCGGGGTCCCTTTTGCTGCCTTTTTTATAAAAGGGAATGGACTTCCTTTGTGCTTTTAGGATCTCTTGCTTGAAAAACAGCCACTCTTCTTGTACTCAATTTCCCCATCAGACCGTGGTCATGCAGGGCCTTGCCAAACAATCTCCTAAACTTGTGGAAATCAGCTTTCCTAAAATCAAGGATACCCTACTGTCTGATTTCCTTGACTGACAGTGGACGGAGAAAGTGATCACCTTGCTGAGTGCTTGTCCCATGGGATGTCTGGGTAGTTGAAGTCACCCATGATGACCATGCTCCAAGAGCATGCAGCCTCCTCCAGTTCTCCAGAGAATTCCTGGTTGAGCTCTTATTCTTGGTTTGTAGGTCTGTTGTCAAATCCCTTTCCCCATGCTCTCCCCAGAGCTTGACACAGAGGGTTTCAAGTCACCCTTCTTTGTTTCCAATCTTTGCTTCTACAGGGGTGTAGTGTTCCTTCACATCAAAAGCAACTCCTCCACTCTTCTTCCCAACATGATCCTGCCTATACAGGGTGTATCCCCTATACCTCTGGTCCAATCATAGGTAGAATCCCACCAAGTCTCCATAATCCCTATGAGATCATGTTGCTTGTTGGCTAGCAGGAGGGCCAGTTCCTTCTGCTTGTTCCCCATGCTACTGGAGTTTGTGTACAGGCAACTAAGCCTAACATTAGAGGCCCTACGCTTCCTTGTGACTTGTGGAATAACCTGTCCATTAGCTGGTGTCAGAGTATGCTTCCTATTGTACTCTGCTATGCTGGTTTCAAGGTTGCCATTTCTCGGGCTTGTACTAGTAGTTGATGGCTCATCCCCTGGTGATCTCAGTTTAAAGCTCTATCCAGGAGGTCTGCCATTCTAGCTGAGGAGAAGCTTCTTTGGCGTGAGGTGGATGCCATCTCTTCCCAACAGGCTACAGTCCCTGAGGTGTGCGCCATGGTCAAAGAAACTGAACCCTCATGGTAGCACCAGCACTGGAGTCTTCTGTTCACTTCTTCTATGCTTCTGTCCTTCCTGTACCTGTGACCTGTAACCAGGAGGGCTGAGGAGAAAACTACCTGCACCTCTGGCCCCTTGAGCCCAGCCCTGAGAGCCCTGTAGTTTCTCATGACCCAGCCAGGTTTTTTCCTGGCTTTGTCATTTGTACCCACATGGATGAGGAGCATGGGGTAGTGGTTGGATAAGTTTTGGAATCCAGAATATGAGCTTCTGGGAGGCAGCAGACCACATGAGTTAGGGGTTCAGGGCGGCAGATCGTTTTCTCAGTCTCAGTCCCCCTCAGGAGGAAGTCACACACCAGGACCACCTTGGGTCTCTTCTTTGGGGTGGCTGAGTGCTTTCCTTCCTCTAGAGCCACTGCTTCAGCTGATGACTTTGCTAGTGCTGTGAGAAGTGCATATTTGTTGTGCAGTTCCAGGGGAGGAGTGACCCTGGTGCTGTGTGCCTTGAGGCCAGAAACAATTGTGTTCTAGGCAGCTCCAGGATGGGACTTCAGATTGGTCTTTTCGTTGTTCTTCTTTCTGCTAATGGGCTTCTGCGCTCTCCCCTCTACATTTTTCTCGTGAAGGGCCTGGTAGTAGTCATTGATCTTCTGCTTGTGGGCCCTGATCATGAGAAGCCTGCTCACCTCTGCCTGGAGCTCCCTCACCTGGCACTCCAGAGACCTCACTATGGCGTATACCTCACAAATGGGTGTACCCTTGCTCCCATTCCCAGTTGCTGGTAGCCATGCCAGTCAGCCCCCACAGCCTGGATCCATAGGCTGTATCTGGGTGAAGACCAGAACCATGGGCTCCATCTGGGTGGAGGCCTTAGTGGTGCAAGGCAGGAGGTGGGAGGGCAGGGGGAGAGGTGGGAATATTTGGGGACGGCACATCCCCATCATTGTACAGTGTAGACTGAGCTACTACTGAGTACCTGAGTTCTCAGTCTCACTGCCCAGAGCCTTGTGCTCCTACCATGTGTCTTTCCATGTGAATTCCTGCATTAACTCACGTGCCAGGCCCAGAGTGCACTTGTTTGAACTTTGTTCACATGGCTCTGGTTGTGTGACTCCTTGGGGGGTTGGGCTAAGTAGGAGATGGGAGGGGGTGGGCATTACCCTTCTTGGCCTTGCTCAGCTGCTGCTCTGCCGCTATTATTGCCCACCCACCATGGTCCCCACTTACCTCCTGGCTCTGTGCTGGGGGTCAGGGTCTGCTGGGGGACTTCGACTCTCAGGGGCACAACTGACTTTCATCCGTCTAGAAGCTGGTCCCAATAATCTTAATAGGGAAGGAGGATTTTTGCCAAAGAGTATCAAGCATAGACACTGAGTATGTGAGGGCTCGAGGGTCCTGGCCCCCCTCAGGAAGATGCTTGGGTGACCACCCATCCCTAATTGGGTGGGACAGTCTCAAAATGGGAACATCAAGTCCTGGTCCCAGGCTGCATGATTCCAGGACAGCATTTTCCCCAGATTCCCAGTATCAGGCAAGGATCTGGGTTTTCCGTTCACTGAAGAAAACTGTGGGAAACAGTGGGTTTCCCCTTGTAGGCTGGCAGAGTTCCAGCCTGCAAGGGGCTGTGGGGAGTGGGAGGCAGAGACAGCACATACATGTGGCTAGCTGCCTGGAGGTAAGTCAGGCAGGGGAAGACTGAGGTCCCTATGGGAAGGGAGGGCGTGGGGCAGGGGCTGGGCCTGGGGATACTGCCCGACCAGGGTGGTGCATAGGGCCTGAGCCAGGGTGGGGAGCAGGACAGAGCCATGGGTGACTCATCCAGGAGATGGGGAGGGGGGTAGTTCCCTGACACTGTGCTTTCTCCTGGGAAGGAGGGTATGGGGGGAGGTACATGCCCCCCAGATTTGTGCATGGGCCAGGGGCAGATGTGGGCTACCTACTGCAGGCTTCGGGCTTCCCACACTGCTGGCCTCCCCCCAGGATCCCCAAGCTGATCATGCCACCATGGCATGGTATCCCCAGGTCACCCAGCAGCAGCAGGGGCAGCAGCACAGATATGTGCCCCCTCCTGCTTCAGGTGGGCAGGGGGCGCCTCATCATGGTGGCATGGCCAGTGTAGGCCTCCTGAGGGGAGGGCAGCAGGGTTTGGAGCCCTGAGCCTGCAGTGGGCAGCCTGCATCCATCCCCACCTTCCCACAGGCTCTGTTCAGCTCTACTCCGGCTGTGCCTCTGGGGGTGGGGGCATCATCTTAGGTCCCCTCCAGCAAAAACAGAAATCAGCACCTATGGTATCATGCTACCCATATGGAGCCTGTCTTCAGATGTGTTTTGCCAAATGCTAAAGAAATTCCTGAATAGTTCTTGTACTTGACTGTGTCCACTTAAAATAATTTGACAGCAACAGTCTGAATCAGCTAATTTGGGATTAATGGGTGATCATTTGCTTTTCGGTTTGACGTCTTTCTGTTGAGTCTGTGTAAACTTTTGGGCTTGACTGTTTGAAACAGAAATGTATGAACAAACCCAATGGTTAATGCTCTACTTCTGAGGTAGAAGCAGAAGCACTTTATTTAGGTGCATACATGTGATTCCGTGTTCTTTTGCTGTCTGGCCATTCTGCTTTGATTCAGCTATTCTTGGTTGAGTTTTCCTTGCTGAACTGCTGGCTCTAGACTGGATGCTTTCAAGTCATTTTATATGTTGGACTTCTTGCTCTATGGGCAAAGAGTGTTATAGAAGAGAAGCTTAGAGTCAGCATTTCCCTCAGGGACAGTGGCATGGGCCAGACCAGCTGCCTTCTCAGTTGGAAGGTAGGTATCATTATATTTTACGTAGAACCAATCATATTTGGCATCCTCTGCTTGTGAAGGTTATCTGGTGGCTAAAGCTCTCGAGCCTGTAGGCAGTAGGAATAAATGATTTAAAGGGGGAAAAGCAATATAAAGAAAGAAGAGGGAATGGCAGGGAGTCATATAGAGAGGACAGGAGTGGAAGCTGCCTACAGTGGGGGAGGAGATGTGGTGGCCTCCCTCCTGCTAGCACAGGAATTGTCTCTGGGAATACATACACCCACTTGACAGACAAGGTTCTTTGGTTAAATCCAGTATCTTTTGTTAGACAAAGAACCTTGTCTGCCTATGTTCTTAGACCAACATGGCTATAACCTACACCCCTGATACACACGGTTAGGATTCCTATCTCTGATCCTTGGCATGTGAAAGTGCTACTCTAATGCAAATGTGAAAAAGGGTAAAATAAGAGCTAGAAGAAGAGAAGCCATTTGACCCAGCATGTTTCTCTTTTGTTCTGGTCCTTAATGATAGTTTTGGAAGAAGGTGTTGGCTTTGTACTTTTCAATACACCTAGTGGCTTTGAAGAACAAGGTAGGCATGAAATGAAGAGATGGAGCAAAAGGTGTGTGAAACACATGAGGCAGGTGTGAAGATATGAGGACATGGAAGGGACAGAGTGATTGGGCAAAGGGAAAAGCAGAATTGGAGATGAGGTAAAAGTAGGAGGGAGTGGTGATATGTGCAAACAGCAAAGGGAAGAAAGTTAGACCAGTCAATGATTTAGTCATAAGAAACAATAATCAAAAGGAATCTAGCAGTAAATGAACTGCAGTCGAGGAGTATTCAAGTGCTTGAAAGGGTTAAGTTAATGTTTGCATTCATAAATTGTAGCAAAGTGGGCAAACAAGTGGTGTGAATGGGTTAAGAATGTCAAGGTTAGTTAAGCAGCACTCACAGTAATTGCAAACAGTCCATCAAATGTCAGGAATAACTCCAGCTGACAGAGCTCATTAAACAGAAGATGAAAAGCAAGTGGAGGGGTGATTTTGGAACATAAATGTCACTTTCAACAGTGGCAGGTGTTCATGAGTCAATGGCAGTTTCTACAGCCTGAAATTCTAGAGAAAGGAGTGGGTTTCTTTGGACAGTTTCACGCTGTGAGTTAGACAGTGTTCCTGACATCACAGCCAGCCATTATAGTTTATAGTGAGTCTTTGGGTAGTTTCTATTTCTCCAAAGCCCTAGCTTCCGGAATCAAGTGATCCCATGAAAACTTCTGCTTTCATTTAAAAGTAGTCTGTTTCTAGCTCTTGGTGTTAGTGGATAAAGCCTGAAAACAGAATCATAGAGTCACAGGAAATTAGGGTTGGAAGAGACTTCAGAAATTCATCTAGTCCAACCCCTTAATCAAAGTAGGATCACCCCCAATCAGATCATTCCAACCAGGGCTTTGTCAAGATGGGCCTTAAAAACCTCCAAGGATGAAGGTTCCACCACCTATCTAGGTAACCCATTCCAGTGCTTCACCACCATCCTTGTGAAAAAGTTTTTCCTAATATCCAACCTAAACTTCCCTTATTGCAACTTGAGACCATTGCTGCTTGTTTTGTCATCTGCCACCCTGGAGAACAGTCTAGCTGCATTGTCTTTGGAACCACCCTTCAAGTAGTTAAAAGTCTGCTATCAAATCCCCTCTCAGTCTTCTCTTCTCTAAACTAAATAAGCTGAGTTCCTTCAGCCTCTCCTTGGAAGTGATGTGCCCTAACCCACAAACCATTTTGTTGCTCTCCACTGGACTTTCTCCGACTTGCCCACATCCTTCTATAGTGGGAGGCCAAAAACTGGACACAGTACTCCACATGTGGCCTTGCCAGTGCAGAATTGAGGGGAATAATTACTTCCCTCAATCTGCTGGCAACAGCCTTCTTGGCAGCAAAGACACACCACTGTCTTATATCTAGTTTATTGTCCACTGTAACCCCCAGGCCCTTTTCTGCAGAGCTGCTGCCCAGCCAGTCAGTCCCCAGGCTATAGCAATGCATGGGATTCTTGTGTCCTAAGTGCAGGACTTTGCACTTGTCCTTATTGAACCTATGAGATTTCTTTTGGTTCAAATCTCCAATTTGTCTAGGTCACTATGAATCTGAGCCCTACCCTCCAGCATATGGTTTACAGATTTCATAGACATTACAGCTGGAAGGGACCTTGGACGATCATCGAGTCCAGCCCCCTGCCTGAGAGGCAGGAAGTCAGCTGGGGTCATAGGATCCTAGAAAGATAAGCATCCAAATTTCTCTTGAAGGTGTTCAATGTAGGTTCTTGAACCACCTCCGATGGCAGACTGTTCCAGACCTTGGGGGCTCGGCCAGTAAAGAAATTCTTCCTTATATCCAGCCTGAAATGGACTTCCAGTAGTTTATGACCGTACAACCTCATCATCCCTTGGGGTGCTCTGGTGAAAAAACGTTCCCCCACATACTGGTGGTCACCCCTCATAGACTTATAGGTGGCCATCAGATCACCCCTGAGCCTGCGCTTTTCCAGGCTAAAGAGTCCCATGTCTCTCAGCCTGTCATTGTACGGTCTGTTTTCCTGACCTCTGATCATGCACGTGGCTCTTTGCTGGACTCTCTCAAGCATCTCCACATCCTTTTTGAATTGTGGAGCCCAAAACTGGATGCAGTACTCCAGCTGTGGCCTCACCAAGGCTGAGTACAAGGGTAGAATGACGTCCCAGGATTTGCTTGAGAAGCGTCTATAGATGCAAGCCAGTGTTTTGCTCACTTTACTAGCCGCAGCATCGCATTGCAGGCTCATGTTCATCTTGTGGTCAATGATGACTCCCAAGTCTCTTTCCTCTGTAGTGCTAGCCAGCATAGCACTGCTAAACCTATAAGGATGCTGCAAGTTTTTCCTCCCAAGGTGGAGAACCTTGCATTTTTCAGTGTAAAACACCATCAGATTCTCATCCGCCCATTTGCTAAGCCTGTCCAGGTCAGCCTGGATTGCCCTCCTGTCTTCAGGTGTGGATGCTTTGCCCCAGAGTTTGGTGTCATTGGTGAACATGGCCAGTCTGCTTCTGACTCCAATGTCCACATCATTAATGACGATGTCGAACAATATGGGTCCAAGGACAGAGCTTTGGGGGACCCCACTGGTCACAGGACACCATGATGATTGACTTCCGTCAATTACCACCCTCTGGGTGCGTGACCACGGGGCCAATTTCCCAGCCAGTGGATCATGGTGGACCCAAGGCCCCAATTGGCCAGTTTTACCAAAAGGTGATCATGGGATACCAGATTGAAGGCTTTTTTGAAGTCAAGATATATGACATCAATCTCTTCTCCCTTGCCCAGGTGATAGGTCACCTGGTCATAAAAGGAAATGAGATTGGTCAAGCAAGACCTACCCGCAACAAATCCATTGTTGGCTATCCCTCAGGATGTTGGCTTCAGCCAATCCATTAAGGATGGCCTCTTAAATAAACTTTTCTAAGACCTTCCCCAGGATAGAGGTCAGGCTGATGGGCCTATAGTTAGATGGATCCACTTTCCTCCCTTTCTTGAAGATAGGCACCACATTGGCCTTCTTCCAGTCTTTGGGACTTCACCAGAACACCAGTTCTCAAATATCCGTGCCAGGGCTGGGCAATGATGCTCACCAGCTGCTTGAATACCCTGGGGTGTAGATTGTCAGGGCCAGATGACTTGGAGGTATCCAGCCTCTCAAGGTCTTCCTTCACGAGGTCAGCATTGATGGAAGGCAGGGGATCTCCCTCACCCAGACCTCCCTGTCCCATGGTGGGCATGTGTGTCCCGTGGGACTGATGAAAGACCAACACAAAGTACCCATTTAATAGGTTGGCTTTTTCCTGGGAATCGGTTGTCAGATGTCCCATCTGGTTTAGTAGGGGTCCAAAGTTGCCCTTGCTTTTCCTCTGGCTCCCCACATATCTGAAAAAGGACTTTTTATTTTCCTTGATACTCAAAGGTAGTTGGAGTTCAGTTGAAGCCTTGGCTTTCCTGGTTTGCTCCCTGCAGGACTGGACCAATGCAGAATATTCCTCCTTGGAGATGAATCCCGCCTTTCATCCTTTGTGGGCCTTTCTTTTTAGTCTCAGGGGGTCTGCTAGATCCCTGGAGAGCCAGGGGGGATGCTGTGCCCTCTTGCTGCCTTTCCTCCGATATGGAATAGAATTAGCTTGTGCATTGAGGATTGCTCCTTTGAGGAGCAACCACTCTTCCTGAACTCCCCTCCTTCTGGAGTCATGGTCCCTTAGGGCCTCACTGACGAGCCTCCTGAGCTTGTCAAAGTCAGCTTTCCTGAAGTCAAGGACTTCAGTGTTGCTGACTGACTTGCCAGCTTTACAGCGGATGGTGAAGGTGATCAGCTTATGGTTGCTGTCACCCATCTTCCCATCAATCACTAGGTCACCATTTAGGTAGTCCCCAGTTGCCAGTACCAGGTTGAGCAGTGCTTTACCTCTTGTTGGCCTGTACACTTCTTGGGTCAGGTAGAGGTCATCCACACATGATAGGAAGCTTTAGGACCGCTCGGATTTTGCTGAGTGATCCTCCCATGAGATGTCTGAATAGTTGAAGTCACCCATGACAACTATGGTCCTGGAGTATGCGGCCTCAGCCAGTTCCTGGGCAAACTCCTGGTCAAGCTCTTGGCTTTGGGTGGGAGGTCTGTAGTAGACTCCCACTGTCATGTACCCTATGCTGTGTTCCCCATGGATTTTAACACAGAGGGTCTCCAGTCATCCACCCTGGTCACCTAGATCGGCTTGCAGGGACATGTAGCTTTCCTTAACATAGAGAGCTACACCCCCGCCCCTTTTATCTACATGATCCCTCCTGTACAGGGTATAGCCGTCTATACCCATGTTCCAGTCATGGGTGGAGTCCCATCAGGTCTCTGTTATCCCTATGACGTCGTAGTTATTTGTGTTAAGCAGGAGGACAAGTTGCTCCTGCTTATTCCCCAAGCTCCTGGCATTTGTGTACAGGCAGGCAAGCGTCCACTTGGGGGATCTTGCCTTGCCCACAAATTGTACCAGGGCTGGGGCAGGGGTGGGCTCCCTTAAGTGCCTTAAGCATGACTCTGTTACAGAGGCTGAGAAATTAGAAGGGAAGTAAGATAAGAACCTCAAGTGTATTTTTTAAAATTTCATGCACAAAAATTCCCTGTTCCAATTCTGGAGGGCTTGACTCATGGGTTTTGAATGCTAGTGGCTGGATATATTGCTGAAAGATCTTTATGTAAACTTTAGAAGTGAGAAGCTTTGTCTAAGGAGCTATAGATGAGATTTTCAAATTGGCCCTGTGGCAGAGGCCTAGATAGACAGTCTGACAAGAATAACTGAAGCTTCCACACTGTTTAATAGGAGCTTCTGTGTGTCCAGTACTTAAAAAAACAACAACCCCCCTCCCCCACCCCTGATAAAGGTACCTGATTTGAGGCTCCTGTTACTTTTAGGGCGGTGGTTTTCAACCTTTTTTTTCATTTGCAAACCCCTAAAAAATTTCAAGTGGCAATGCAGATCCATTTGGAAATTTTGAATGGAGGTATAGACCACTTCGAATTGTAAGTGTGGGTATTGACATACTTCAATTGATCATAGTCATCTTTCACAGGCCGCTTAGACAGGGTCTGTGAATGAGCAGGGGTCCATGGACTACAGGTTCAAAACCAGTGTTTTAGGGTATAAACAGACAAAACCAGTGTTTTAGGGTATAAACAGACATTACATTTGTCCTGGGACAAAGCCCATTGTCCCTGGATCATACAGACATATACATCCTTATCCTCCTTCAAGTTCCTCTGAAGTATAGTGGACAAAATGCACTATCACATTTTCCTGGGATATCCTGTTGTATATCTGTATAATTTTTGCAGTGCATTTCAGGGGCAAATGTGGGCACACCCAGGATTTTTGAAAGGGAGGTATGGGAACAGCAACTGCTGCTGCAGGAGTCCCTGCTCCCAGCCACCATTCCCCACACCAGGACAGATGGACCTTGCGACAGGAGCAACAAGGGGGACTTTTTACAAGTCCCTCAAGCCGGTAAAAATCTTTCCTTTCTCCTGTCCTTCCTCTCTATGCTCAATGACATGTTCCCACAACTCCCTTCTCATTCCTCCCCACCCCACATCCACTGCTGCCACTGCTGCTGTCCCCAGATGACCTAAGGGTGGGGGTGCACTCCAGAGCCACTCCTGCCTGCTGCACATGGTGCCAGGTTCAGCTATAGACAGGTGTCAGAGGGCAGGTTCTCTTTCCTCATGCTTGCTTTTGGGCTGGCAGGAAACATGGGGCGGGGGATGGAGGGGCAGGCTGGGCAGAAGAAGAGACCTGCCCTCTGATACTGCTGTCCTTGGCAGAACCTGGCTGGAGTGGACAAGATTGGCTCTGGAGCTCTCATCCCCTGGCCCCACCCCTGAGGCACCTGGAGACCATGACAGCGATGGAAAAAGAAGGGGAGCAGGGAGGGAAAGGGACAGGTATTGCTGAGCATGGAGGGGAAGGTAGATGGGATTCTTATTTGCTTCAGGGACTTAAAAAAGAAGGTCCCAGCTGTTGTTTCTGCAGTGTAGTCAACTGAAATGGGGGTGCATCTGTGCCACTGCATTACCCCAGGATTTGCTTCTGTTGACAAAGGAGCAACAATGGAGCTTGTGCAAAAGACTGTGCCTCTCCTGTTTTGATCTTGGATAATCAGTACCAGGTCAAATGAGACATGTTTACAGCCTAAGAACATTTTGGCCTCCCAGTTCTTTGTCTTTTCTTACTACACAGGAATCCTCAAGTTTGGGCAGAAAAAATTAATAAAGAATCATAGATCAACAGAGCTGTCTAGCTATCCCTATCCCTGTCTAAACTGCAGAAAGTATCAAAACAAAGAAGGCATATTTGGCCCAGAGACCCTGATCTTCCAAGCCTTGATATTTGGGATTTCCACCCTATGCTACCCCTGTTGAAATCTATGGGGAATTTTGCATTGATGTCTATGGCCCCAAGCTTGCAATTTAGTTCTCTTAGGGTCCTGCCCAGGTCCAGGTCCAGGTCCAGGACTTTCAGTTTTCCTTTTTTATTTTCTCCAGTTATTGATGTCTTATGCTACGGAAGTATTTGATTTTACTGGATAATTTAATCTTCTTTGGCTTTTCCAGTAAGTTGTGTGATAAGCTATTATATCACAACTGAAATAAGTGGTAACTAGCAATAGCTTCTTAAAGTGTTTAAAAAAATGTCTGCAGTGAAATCCAAACTCTAGTTGCCCATGTTTCTACTTGGGAGTTTTTCACTGAGTCACAGTTTTAGCTTCTGATAATGTAATACACCAGCTACAAGAGTCCTTGTGATTGATTTTTGCATTAGCAAGTTGCTGTAGAAAACTTTTCAATCTAGAAATATTTTAGCTGGCACTTATTTAAATTGGATCCTCTTAAAATAGAACATGTTATTTTAGAAGCCTTTTCTGTCTCCATCTCCTTAGTAGCTATTGAGAAATATTAAGTGTACATTCACGATGCTAAAAAGAATAATGGAGATCTCAGAGCAATCAGTTCTGTGTGGGATGCAGAAGGCTTTATCATATTTTGAAGTGATTATTTCTAAATTAAGATACCTAGGGTATGAAGTGATCATAATGTAACTTCTGCAATTGAAAGATACAGAGTATAAAAAGGAGAGTATTGGCAGTATGTACGTGCTCTGAATTAATAGGGAGTGTTTGTGTGCGCATTCTCTCAATGGATTGCTACAGTATTAATATCCATCCTTTTATAATTGGTTTTAAAGCTATTCACTGTGGGAACCTGTTTCTGTCATGTGAGGATTTTTATGAGGATTAAACCAAGTCCAAAGAGAATAATGTTATTGTTTGGTGTTGTGTAACCAGTTTTTTTTTGTACCTTTATTGTAAATAAAAAGAAAAATCTTAAGCTGGAAAAAAGCAAGAGCTACTACACAATTGAGGAGGTAATCTTGTGTGACAATGTCCCACTTTTCAAATGGTTCATACAGGATACCACTCACAGCAGTAAGAACAGTTTAATCACCTGGACAGTTTCACTAAATGCAGGGTTGCCAACTCTTGGGCCTTTGTCAGGGGTCCCCTGATTTTAGAACACTTATTAGTTTCTTCCAGGAAATTGTAGGCAGGGCAGGATTTCCAGTCTAATTCTGGCTTTGGCCACTAGATGCCACTTAGGGGCAGATCCAGAGGGCTGTGACCCATATGTCCAGAGACTCTACTTTTGCAGGCCCCAGAGTACAGGGGCTGAGTGCTACTGCCAGTTGTCCCCTTTCCCTTGCTACTGAATTGGTGGCAGAGGAGGGAGGAAAAGAACAGTCAGTGCTCAACCCCTGGGCTCTGGAGCTGTGTGCAAGCAGGAGCATCCCAGATCATCATGAAGGGGCTTTCTTCCTTGTGCAAAATGCTACAGAGCTAAAGGCCACAACCCCATTGCCATGATCCTGAATCCTCCCGTGAAGCCACTGCAGGCAACCTGAGGTCCAAGCACTGGTTTTGAATTCTGCACATTAGATTGCTGCCTTCCTCTGCTTCCCTGCTTGTGCAGAGTTGGGAAGCAGACACTAATGGGGCCTGGAAGTGTGGTAGGTAGTTAACATAGCACTATGTACAACAGAAGACCAGCTATAAAAGCTCTGCCTGCTCATCTGCTTAACATCTGTATAGTACTGTATAGTCATATAGTCCTGCATCTATAAGGCGTTCCCCTATTCATCCTTTCTCCACAGTTGCTGGACTTGAACATTAACCCCAAGATCATAGAATGCAATAATCTTCCCACACTTTGCACTTTGCTGCTGCTTAAAATTGGTTTGGGTGTTTTTCCATATACAAGATGATCAAGGCCTACCAGTTGTTTTAGATTACATTCAATCCATGCTACAAAAGCAGAACTTTGAATCAATGTCTCAGAAAAAGGTCATAGAGTCATAAAATCATAGAGAAGTGGGGCAGGAAGGGACCTCCAGAGGTCTTCTAGTCCAAGCCCCTGCCTGATGCAAGATCAGCCCTATTTAAACCTTCCCATACAAAACATAACCTATACTCTATGTAAGACTGCTGTCAACAGTGACACAGCACAGACCTAGCACCATAACCTACCACAGGTAAAGTAGAGGAATGACAGCAACCAATATTGTGCTTATAAACTGTTAACAGTATATGCTGAAGAAGTCCTGGGTATAGGGTCATGCCCGCCGCTACAGAGGAAGGCAAAACCCCTCATAGTCAATACCAATATGACCATGGGGTAACATTCCTTCCTGTGTCCTTCCTGATCATCAGAAACATTGGCACACCCCAGTCAAAGTCCCTAGCCTTGGCTGTAGCCAGCACTCAGTGCCTCTGGGAAGGCATTAAAATGGTATCAAATGGAAATCTGCTTTAGATGCTCTTAGTAGTAAAAGACTCTGCAGTCTTTTTGAATGTCTCTGCAAATGGTTTATTGTAAGGCTGTGCAGCTTTTGGACCATGTTAGAATATTTTTAGATTGTAATTCTAAATACATAAAAGACTTAGTCTTTCTGTCTGTCTGTCTGTCAGTCCGTAACAGTTTATTTGCACTCTGATTGGTTGTCTCGGCAGACAATCAGAGTGTTCCATGGGCGTTCTGGACAGTAGGCACAGAAGGCGGTGTGGCAGAGTGCTACCATAATGGTGGGGACAGAGGGGACGGAGCAGGGTGGGGGAGCCAGGCCAGCAGCAGCCTCACCTCTCCCCCCAGCCCTGCTCTCTGAAGGCAGTGGTTGCACGGGGTTCTGCCCGAGGGGGATAGAAGGGGTGGCGGGGTAAGCTTCCCCCTGCTCCTTGGAGGTGGTGGAGGTGTGGGGGGGGGGAATGAGGTTGGATCCACCATGGTAGGGGGCAGGGGGGAATGGGGTCAGGGCTGCAGCAGTGGGGGGAGAATGGGATCGGGCCCGCTGCACCAGAGGGGAACTGGGTCATGGTGGGGGGGGAGGGAGGGGACGGGGAATGGTGTCAGGCCTGCCGTGGCAGGGGGGAATGGGGTCAGGCCCACTGCACTAGGGGGGAACAAGGTCTAGCCACCAAGGCAGGGGATTGGGGTTGGGCCACCGCGGGGGAGTGTTGGGGAATGGGGTTGGGGCTGCAGAGGTGGGGGGGAATGGGGTTGGGCCCAAAGTGGGGGATGGAGCGGGGCAGGCCACATGAGGACAGGAGGAGCAGGGGTGCAGGGCCAGAGGCTGGGCTCCGTCCCTGCTGGCCCCTCCATCATTCTTGACAGGCAATTTGCTAGTAGTCTATATAGTAGCCATACTAATAGGGCTTTTGTACGTCACAGATTTTGCCCTTTCTTGTATTCCAGCACTGTTACTGTTTGCATGTACGGGTTTTCTCAACACTTTAACAGTCTTTCTGGAGCACTAATTTAAAATTAATCTGGATGTAGTTTAGTTTGGGTCACTGTGAATTAAAATGTTGCTTCCATGGATTCATAAGTGCAAACAGAAATGCACTCAAAGTCATGTAATGAGTCCCTTTGTCCACCAGATGGCAATGAAATTTTTTTGTAGTTTAGCCCTTTGTCCAGTAGATGTCACTTCAAATTGCAGTTACTATTGAATGAGTTTAGCTGCCCTGTTTCTATAACTGGGTGTAATGTGTTTCTTCAGATGCCAAGTGTCGCATGCCAGATGCTGCTGTCCATCTAGCCTGATATATGTTTATTGTACCTATGTTCATATATATACCTGTGTGGACACCTAGACCTCTCCCACTCACTCCCCCCAGCCATGCTCTGACCTGGGTGAGAATGACACCATCATCCTGTAAGCTGCCCCTGCTCCTGAATGAATGCCGCCTTTCTTCTTTTCTTGTACTGGCTGCCACACTATTTGTGATTGCTGAAGGTCACCAACCCCACAGTGAGACCCAGCCCTTAATGAGAACGGGACAGTTACCACATTAAATGCCCCGGTTCCATCCAGGAAGGAAGAACCACTTGGGTGCATAGAGTAGATGCCAGGACTGATTTCATTTGTCCTTCATTCAGGCAGAGCAATGGTAGCTACCTTCTTACTCACAACATGTAGCTGCCACGGTCCCTTGTGCTGGCAGCCTCGTAAGTTATGACTGCACAGTCTCACCCCACAGTCAGAATGAAACACATGCCCCCATCTCACTTACTCTCCAGGCCATGCCCTGGCCAGGGTGACAACAGTACCATAAACCCATAAAGTGTACCTGCCCCTGACTGAATGCCACTTTTTCCTTGGCTGTGGTTGCTACACCACTCACAGTCGGACTCATGGCAACAGGCGAGATGCCCTTAGAGGAACTAGCGCCTAACTGCAGGTAGTCCATAGCCAGTCACTCCTGCACAGTCTCACCCCACAGTCAGACCCGCACCCCCCTACACTCACTCACCTGGCCGTGCCTTGGCCAGGGTGACAATGGCACCATCACCCTGTAAGCTGTGCCTGCCCCTGAGTGAATGCTGCTTTTTCTCCTTGGCTGTGGCTGCTGCACTACTTGCAGTCAGACCCATGGCAGCAGGAAAGATGCCCTTAGAGGAACTGGTGGCCAACTGCAAGTAGCCCATAGCCAGTCACAACTGCACAGTCTCACTCCACAGTCAGACCCACACGCGTACCCCACCCCACTGCCTCAGCTATGCTCTGGCTAGGGCGACACTGGCATCATCACCCCATAAGCTGCCCCTGCCTCTGAGTGAATGCTGCTTTTTTTCCTTCCTCACTAGGACTCAGGACCCTGAGCCATGCTGCTGCCCCCCACTCCCAACCTACAGTGCCCTTCCCCTCTTATGCCATGCTGTTTCCTCTTGTGTATGTACTGGTTTTTTTAGTTTGGCAAGTTAGGGAACCACCCCTAACGTTGCAAACAAGTGTTCATCTGGCACAAAGGCTGGGACCCTGGCCTGATGATCTCCTGCTGGTGGCCACCCACATTGAAAGAAAAGAAGACAAACATTTATTTACCTACTTAGCCTTTACAGATTTATTAACCATAATTTAAAGGAATAACTAACCATTACTGATTCTGCAAGGTAAGCATTAGCAAGAAGCAGACAATATGCAATGAGTTTCATTATGTGATAAGACCTTTTTTATAAGCATGCAGTAACCACAGGCATTATTTATGCTTAAATCAACAAGCAATGGTTAAAGCAATAAGCAGGGGATGACCAGTAATTATAAGCAATTATGACTCCTGCACATAAGCAATACTGATTTTCTATGTTAGCTAGTTAGACAGCCCTTCTCTCTCTCTTTCTCATGAATGCCTCCTGCCGCGTTGTCCTGGTGACAGTCGGTCATGCACTTGGTGTGCCTGCCTTGCTATTTCCCACAACCACATAGCACAGGTACTGATGGTGCTGACAATCCTATCTGTCTGGGCATCATTCTCAGGCTTCCTATGTAGTCTGCATTTTTTTCAGCAGCAGCAGCATACCTAGCAATGCTGAAAAAAAGGAAGGAATGAAAGGCCACCTACTGGGGGCTTAGATGTCTCTATACTAATGCTAGGAGCATGGGGGACAAGCAGGAGGAAATTGCACTGCTGCTTGCAAATAAAGCATTCGACCTGGTTGAGGTAACAGAAACCTGGTGGGACCCTACTCATGACT
Source organism: Crocodylus siamensis (assembly GCF_052110815.1). Lineage (NCBI taxonomy): Eukaryota > Metazoa > Chordata > Crocodylia > Crocodylidae > Crocodylus > Crocodylus siamensis. The sequence goes on along the minus strand of NC_143397.1, from coordinate 110,259,898 downwards.
GGGTAGTGGGCACTGAGAACTACAGGCTGTACAGACAGGATAGTGGGGAAAAAAGATGGTGGGGGGGTGCATTTCTCTCTATGTTAAGAAGCAATATACATCTTCTGTAGTTAAGATGGGCCTAGAAGAAGGGCAACTTGAGGTACTATGGGTTAGATTACAGGGGGTTTGGGGAGAAAGGGAGTTGGTAGTAGAGGTCTGTTACAGACCCCCACACCGGGGGGATAAGTTAGACCTAGAATTCTCGAGACAGGTCTCAGAGGCAGCGCACTCAAAGGACCTGGTCGTCCTGGGTGACTTAAACTTCCCAAATATCTGCTGGGAGAAACAGGCAGCCAGGTCTGCCCATACATGAAAGTTTCTAACTTGCTTACAGGACCTTCACTTATCACAGGAGGTAAATGTTCCCACTAGGAGAAATGCCTTACTAGACTTGATGCTGGCCACAACGGATGACTTGCTGGGGGATACGTAGGTACAAGGTAGGTACAAGATAATTAGTAGGGCGGAAGTGCTAGACTTCAGGAAGGCCAAATTCAACAAGCTCAGGAGATCAGTTAGAGAGGAACTGATGGGAAAAAGCATCAAAGAGATGGGAGTCCAGGAAGGGTGGGTGTTTCTCAAGGGACTGATCCTGCAGCCACAGAAAGGGACCATCCTGTCCACATAAAGCGGGGCAAGAAAGCAAAGAAACCCTCTTGGTTGATCAGGGAAATCTAGGAGAGCCTGGAGGGGAAAAGAGAGGCCTACAGGCTGTGGAGGCAGGGGGCAGCCACCAAGGAGGAGTATATCTGCTTGGCTCAAGCTTGCAGGGAAGCAGTGAGGAGAGTCAAAGCAGAAATGGAGCTTAAGCTAGCAGCAAAAGTTAAGAATAACAAAACGTCATTCTTTAAATTCATAGGAAGCAAAAAGAAAGCGCAGGGTAATAGAGGACCCCTTCAAGATGGACTAGAGCAACTGGTAACAGATAGGATGGCCAAAGTGGAGCTTCTAAATGATTTCTTTGCATCTGTGTTCCTGGATATGAATACAAGTATGCATCCCAATGGGACTTTAGATAAGTGTAAGATAGATATCAACCCACCAACTGTTAGCACTGACCTAGTAAAGGGGCACCTGGAAGGGTTGGATGTATTTAAGTCAACAGACCCTGATGATCTTCATGCTAGGGTACTTAGGGAACTAGCTGGAATCATAGCGGATCTGCTGGCACAACTGTTTGAGCATTCATGGTGCTCAGGACAGGTCCCAGAGGATTGGAAAAGGGCCGATGTGGTCCCTATTTTCAAGAAGAGGAGGAAGGAGGAACCAGGTAACTATAGTTTGGCTAGCTTCACCTCTATCCTTGGCAAGACCTTTGAGAAAATTGTTCAGGATCACATTTGTGGGGGACCAGTGGGTAAAATAATGCTAAGGGGCAACCAGCATGGGTTCATAGCAGGCAGATCCTGCCTGAATAACCTGGTTTCTTTTTACAACCAGGTCACAAAATGCTTGGATGAAAGAATATGGGTAGATGCTATTTACTTAGATTATAAAAAGTCCTTTAACACAGTGTCACACCCAGTTCTTATCGATAAACTAAACAGTTGCAATGTAGATGACTACACAGTCTGGTGGGTAGAAAATTGGCTTATGGAATGCACCTGGAGAGTGATGGTGGATGGGTCGGTTTCTACCTGGAGAAATATGAGCAGTGGAGTCCTCCAAGGCCCTGTCCTGGAATCAGTACTGTTCACTATATTCATTAGTGACTTGGATTAGGGAGTAGAACGCACCCTGTCCACGTTTGCAGATGACACCAAACTATGGGAGGAGGTAAACAAACTAGAGGGCAGGGAGTGAATCCAGGTGGATTTGGACAGGCTGCGTTAGTGGGTGGAACAGAATAGGATACAGTTTAACAAACATAAGTGCCATGTGTTGTAGTTAGGGAGGAAGAATCATCAATACTCTATAGCCTGGGAGGTACCACTCTTAAGTAGCGGAGAGGGGTCTCGGAGTCATAGTCACCTCCAAAATGAACATGAGTCACCAGTGTGATGAGGTAGTAAGTAAAGCTAACCACACCCTTTCTTGCATAAGTAGGTGCATCACAAACAGGTCTAGGAAGGTGATACTTCCTCTCTATGCAGTATTGGTCAGGCCTCAGCTGAAGTACTGCATCCAGTTTTGGGCACTGCACTTCAGGAGGGATGTAGATAACCTGGAAAGGGTTCAGAGGAGGGCCACTTGTCTAGTTAAAGGCCTACAGAAAAAACCCTATGAGGACCAATTGGGGGACCTGAATCTTTTCAGCCTCCACAAGAGAAGTCTGAGAGGTGATCTTGTGGCTGTCTACAAACTTATCAGGAGGGGACAGCAGGAAATAGGGGATGTGATGTTTACCAGGGTGCCCATCGGGGTAACTAGGAACAATGGTCACAAACTGAAGGAGAGCAAATTTAGACTGGACATCAGGAAAAAATTCTTTACAGTGAGTGTTTCCAAAATATGGAATACACTTCCAAGGAAGGTGGTGCTGTCTGCTTCCTTGGAGGTATTTAAGAGATGGTTGGACAAACACCTGACTGAGGTCATCTGACCCCAGCACTCTTTTCTGTCCAGGGCAGGAGGTCAGACTTGATGATCTAATAGGTCCCTTCTGACCCTAAAATCTATTCATCTATGAATCTTTGAAGTGGGATTACTGTGTGCTCTGAGAATCAGACAAGCAGATAAGAAGTGTTCTGGAAAACCATCCAAGAAGGGCTTGACTGCATGTCTTCCTGGCTGCCTGCTTGTCCAAGTTGTTGGACTGCAGGCCCTGACTGGGCGCAAACAAGTCACCTCCATGCTGTGTGTCCCCAACGGGCCTTCTCGTGTCGCTCCTGGGAGCTCTGCCCTCCTGGTTGGTGGCTACTCCCCGTCTGGACCTGTTTGTTACTGTGGGTGTTCGTCTTCCTGCGTCGCCAACCCCGCTCTCTCCTGCCACAACTTGTTGATCCCCCAGTGGGGTGGGGCTAGTTAATGGGTCCCTTGGTGGCCCGGGCTTGGCCCGCCGGTTGCACACGGGGCTCCGCCACCCCTACACCCGGCCTCACGCCACCTATGGGCTCCACTTCCCCGTGCCTGCTCCGTGTTGCTTCTTCAGGCTTCTACCATGGCTTTTGTCCTCAATCCCCACAATCCATGGGATACTCCTACCCTAATGTCGACCACTTCACACCAGCCTGCACCAATGCCTCAGCCTCACCCTCTATAGACCCCACACCACAAGCCCTTCACCCTTTGTGACCCTCCCTACTTGGAGGTTCTGACATCCTAACTACCTCACTGACCCTCCACCAGATCCCTATTAGCATGAATGGGGAGGGGCGGAAGGAATTCCCCTTAGTTGCTCTCTAGCTGCCCCGCTCATGTTCCTTAACCGACGTCTGCTGTCTCCGATCTCCCTCCAGCCAGGTGGTCCTTGGTCTTTCGTCCCTTTTCGGCGTAGCCCACACCCACCGTCTTGGCACTTACTTCAGGGTCCTCTGAATCCTCCTGGGTTGTCCCAATCTTCAGTCGCTCACCCTATCCATCGCTTCTGGGTCGACCCGCTGGCGTCCCCGTCGTTGGGCTTCCCTTCTGGGTCACTGCTCCCTACGGCACAGTGGCTCTGCGTTGCCCGTCTCGTGGATCCTGCACCATCGCTGGCCCTAACAGCTGTTTGATCCCCGGGCTATCTGCTGCCTCTGGAGCAGCAGCCGCCATTTTTAAATCCCCCAGCCAGCATCTGATGCTGCCATCAGCTGCTGGCTGCAGCTGTACAAAGATGCAGCTAACGAGCCACACTGGTTCTCCCTCCGGCTCTGCATCTCTCCTGTCCTGGGCTCCAGGTAAGTGTCCCTTGTTACCTCAGCCCCCGGGACACTGTGCATTGCCCTTCACCTTTGAGCATGACAATCCAGCCGTCTTTCCCCCAACCTGTCAGTTAGTCGTCACTTGAATTAATCCCTACCTCTACATAGATTTAATAGATTTCATAGATTTTTAGGGTCAGAAGGGATCGCAATAGATCATTGGTTCTGACCCTCTTCCCTGATCAGGAAAGAGTGCTGAGGTCAGATGACCCCAGCTAGGTGCTTGACTAGTCTCCTCTTAAAGATCTCCAAGGTAGGGGAGAGCACCACCTCCCTTGGATGCCCATTCCAGATTTTGGCAATCCTCACTGTAAGGAAACTTCCTAATGTCTAATCTAAATCTGCTTTCTGTTAGTTTATGGCAGTTGTTCCTAGTAACCCCAAGGAGTGCCCTGGTAAACAGAGTATCCCCAATTCCTTGCTGTCCCCCACCTGATGAATTTGTAGACAGCCACAAGATTGCCTCTCAGCCTTCTCTTGTGGAGGCTGAAGAGATTCAGGTCCCTTAATTTCTCATAGGATTTTACATACAGGCCCTTAACCATATGAGTAGCCCTCCTCTGAACCCTCTCAAAGTTATCCACATCCCTCTTGAAGTGCAGTGCCCAGAATTGGACACAGTACTCCACCTGTGCTCTTTTCAGTGCTGCATAGAGGGGAAGTGCCATCTCCTTAGACCTGTTCATGATGTACCTTCTAATGCATGAAAGAATGTGACTTGCTTTATATACCACTTTGTTACACCGATGACTCATGTTCATTTTGGAGTTGACTATGACTCCAAGATCCCTTTCTGCTGCTGTGCTGCATAGAAAGTCACCTCCGAGTCTGTATGTGTGTTGATGATTCTCTTGCCCTAGATGCAGCACTTAGCACTTATCTTTGCTAAGCTGCATCCTATTCTGTTCTGCCCGCTTTCCCAATCTGTCCAAATCTGCTTGAATCCACTCTCTGCCTTCCATTATGTTTAATTTGCCCAATAATTTGGTGTTGTCTGCAAATTTGCTCATGAGTGCTTATGTCTCAGAGATGTCTCATATCAGTTAATTGCAATCTGCCAACCCACTGCAGTCACGTCACAGCCCAGCCTTATTTCAGGTGTCAGCCTGAGATACCTGATGTCAGATGTTAGTTCCCCATGACTTACATACCTGGATTCTCCTCTTCATTGGACTCACTGGAGGCCAGGTTTATTGAACTGCTACTGCCTTCCTTGCTTGAGGCAGCAGGAGGACTTGCAGTTGAACCCATGATTGGTGAGCTGGCAGGAGCAGAGGACCACCTGTATCCCTCTAGTCTGGTCTGTGCTTGGTGTTTGAATACCACTATTAACAGTTGGAGGTACCAATACTGTGGCACCTTACGCACTGGGATGCCATTCCAATGAGCTCTTGCTACTCCACATCAGAAAGCAGCTTTCATATTCTTGGCCTTCATCCTGCACTGGACTCCCATCTTGTTGTGCCCCTATGTGGCAAGTCTCCTGGAGACATTCAGGTACAAGTGCAAGTTCTTGGTTGAGCTGCTGCCGACGCTGAACTGGCTTAACACTCCTGGGTCCCCCAGTACATGCACCAGGCTCTTAGTTTCTTTATAGGACCAAGTTGTCCTATGCATTCTCATAGGGTCTCTTCTTCCCCTTGTCTGCTGCCTTCTCTCTTCAGCCTCAGACTTCTCAGATCAAGGAGGGGTACCTGCACCTGGGCTCCTGTGCTGTCAATTTATATGACTCCTCGTTTTGATGAAAAAAGCTTGGAGAACAGACATGCAGGTGCCATTCTGGCAGCTTTGTTTCATTTGACCATACTCTTTTCCACAAAAAGGGCACCTAAAATATGTCTAGATAAAAAATTAGCTATGTCCTGTCAGGTATGCCATGGAGGGTTGCCCACAGGGTCCCTTTTGGGCCACGGCACAACAGAGGACATGGCACAAGTCACCCATTGTCAAGGCACCAGTCCTTGCTCACATGATGACTGAGTGGATGGGAGAAAATGTGTTTGCTATATGGATGAAAGAAAGAAATTGTTTATTGTAAGGATGACCAGGATCTGGTATACACTACCCAAAACGGTTGTGCTGTCAGTCCCCAACCTTGGAAGTCTTTGGAGACTGGACAGATGTCTTTCTGTGATCATTTGATTTCAGCACTGCTCAAAGTGCCCTGAGTAAGGTGCTTTCACCTGGATGATCTTTCAGCCCTTACTACCTATATGAATCTGCAGGATTCCTAACCTACTATTCAACAAGCAAGTCAGCTGAACTGTGTGAAGTTGCCTTGTTCACGCATTGTCCACCACGCATGACAGAGTGCCACCGTGGATTGTAGCATCCAGGATGCACACAATGCTCCTACCACCTTGTCTCTTACTGCGACAGTAGCACAAAATTAATGGCTATAATGGGGTACTCCAATTCCATCAAGGAAGTTACTCACGACTCATTGGGGAACTTTGTCCTGTGTTAGCCACTGCTTTTCCCCAGTACTTTGACTGGGTCATACAAAAGCCAGGCTCAAGCCTTCTGTCTATGCAAACACCAGGGATGGGGCGGGCAGGCACTATCATGGTTGGTCCTGTGATGGGAGGGAAGGGTCAGGTAGGGGTCTTTGGCACTGCTGTCTTGGTCAATGGGTCACAGGGTCTGGGGTAAAGGTTCCTATCCTCAGGCTGAATCCGCAACCCCTCCCACACACAGCAATGACTGGCACCAGTGAAAAATGTTGCACTGGGGAAAATATGTTAGTGCAACAGTGCTCCTAAGACTTTGCATGAAAAGTTACAGCCTTGATGAACCAATTCTACCCTCCACCCTCCACTCAGAGATTTCTGTTAGTCCTGCTGTGTCTGAATTATCAAAACCCCTCTCCCCAAAAGCACTGATTCACATGCTGGACTTACTTCCATGATCCTGAGGGACCATCAAGCATGGCTGCCCACTTTATGAATCCTTATGAATAATGGGTCATCCCCCACAACATGTAGGAATATATACAATGAACTTTACTATAGGGTAGGTCGAGTGGCACAACAGCACTGCCCTGGCCCCTTGGTAACACCACTTCAGAAGACTGGTGCACAGCACACACACACAGGCATGATAAGTTTCACACAGCATTTTATTTGTTATCTCCTTTCCCTTCCTCAGAACTGTGCAAGAATGAGCGTGCCCTCACATGGTGAGGAAGGCATCAATTCCTGTGGCAACGGCATCCTCAGTATCACAGCTTAGGGTCATGTAGCGCTGTGACAGGTATCCATCCAGCCATCGGCAGAGATTGCATGGCAGACCGGGCTTTCCTCTGCACCGTCACAGCTAAGTGTTCCAAACCACAAGTGTAGGTGTGCATGGGGCACCAGCAGGATCATCATCAGCAGGATGTAGTGGCTAGGGTGATGTTCAGCTTGCATGAAGAGCTCATCATGCATGGCCTAGGGCACACACAGCAATGGCATGCTCTGTGACCATTGCCATTGTGAGGTGGGGAGGTGCTGTCCACAAATTGCCTCCTCAGAGAGTGCCCCAGGGGAGCTGGCAGCTGCTTGGCAGGACCCTCACAGTTGTCTTGCAGCCCCATGTGATATGAAGTTGAGTGCCAAGGGCTGTGCAGCAGTGCATCATAGCGATTGTCCTGCATGAGCAGATGGTGGGCGGAGGAAAATGTTCGGGGTGGCAGCCACAGTTGCCTGCAGCTGGCCAGCAACTATCACAAGACTGCCCACAGAGGATGTAGGGGACCAGAGGGAGGGTGGGGGGTGGGGATTTGGCTGGTGGCCTGCAGTGGTCTCCTGGCTTCCATTTATGACCAGTTGACTTACCATTTCACTGTGCACCACTGTGCACAGCCAAGTTGCAATCTGAGGAAAGGCAGGGAACTGCAATAGTTGCCAAACATCGTATCTGAGAAATGTTGCAAAAGTTCACAACGTGTGAAATGTTGCAAAATTTCACAAAGGGCCTATGTCTCTTGGCTCTCCAGAGCCAACATTTTTATGTGGAAAAGAGTACAGTTCTGGGTACAGAACATCTCAAGGTTATACACACATGCTGCATATAGAAATTATGTTTAACTAAGAGAATATATAGAAGAAAAAGTGTCTATGTCCACTGTTCTCTCTAAGGATTACCACTTGCTTTCAGGGCTGGGTCTTTCCTTATCAATGAGGGATATTTTGTAGCCACTTTACATTTCAAATAGTGCAATTATCACCTAGTTAGGGTGATCTCCCTCTCTGTGTTCTCCTCATGCAGCAACAGGAGCAGCTGCTGAGAGGGGCTTGTTAATACTTTTCCCCCGGTCTTCCCCCTTCCCCACTCCAAGCCCACACACTGGATCTGAGGCTAACTAGCAAATGCTTGGATTTTCTTTATTCCCTCCCCTTCATACACACATCCAGATGCAGGCATTCTTGATCCCTCCCAATAAAGCAGGGAGACAGGGGAAATTATTCCACCCAAGAACTTACTAAGGAACACACACATAAGTAATGGAAGCCAAGAAATTATTGAAATAAGAGGCAGTAGAAACAAATAGGAACCTCACTCCCATCAATTTGTTTTCTTTTCTAAGCTATCCACAGAAGTAAGAGTGGAGTTGATTACTTGGCTTTCTTTCCCACCCATGCATCCTCCCTTTGACCTACACCTTGCTCCCTGAACCACTGACCTGCTGACATTGGGAAGCCCCTTTGTTGATGGCAATGTGGCTGGGGGAAAAGGCTAAGCTGTAATACTCTTGGCTACCTCCTAGACAGAGACAAGCTGAGTGGAGCTACTGTGCCCTTTCTGGGAGAGGAGGGAGGGGGTGGCGTTTATGAGTGGTGGGCTTGTTCATGCACTGAAGGACATGGTCCTTAATCAATGTGCATGTCTCCTGTAGATCCTCACAACACTGCATGGCCAGGTCAAGAAACTGGGCTGTGCAGTTTAGAAGCTGCTTCATGAATTCTATTGTGTTGTCCACACTTCAGGTTTCCCAGTCATTATCTGCCCTGAGCACCTCTTGGACTTTGTCCCACCAGTCATCCATGGCAGCCACTTGGATTTGTGCTGCTTTTACCAGTGCCTCCATCATGCTCTTTCTGGACCATCACTGTCTATAGCAGTATTCCCATATGCATTCTGCTCCAGTGGCAGCTGGGGTTTGAGGCTCAGATGCATGTCCCCAACTGGCATCAGGCATGGTAGCTGTTAACAAGAATAGCAAAATAAAGTGTTCATGCTGCGGTAAAATATCTGTTCCCCAAACATTAAAAAGGACTGTGAGAGTTTAGCTATGCCCACAAAATAAACCACAGTCTCTCATTATAATATGAACTGGTTAATTTCCTTTATTTCTTGACCACCACAACTTTGATGAAATAAGGTAGGGAAATAAACACAGTCTTGAGAGACAAAGAAGATACAGTGTCTGCAATTCAGCAAAATAGCTTTTCTGCATAGTTATTATATCTCTCTTAGACAACCAACATCTTGGGAATACTTAGTTCCCTCTCTCTTTGGTAACTCTCACTTTCTTGGTTGCTTGCCCAGTTCTTCTCTGCACAGGTCCCAAGCAAATGGTAATCCTCTGCTACCTTGTATTTTTTACTGATGTCTAAATGTGGGGTTCATTTCCCTTGGTTAATCCTCATCCACTTTTGTTTCTTTCTCTTTTAGGTCCCTGGGAAGGTATCAGATGTCCTCAGGTATCGGACTCACCAACTTGGAGGTCTTGAAAGTCACCTCACTTCGGCTTCCCCGGTAAGTCTCTCTCTGGGACTTTTCTTCTGTTCCCTTCTATCTGCTGTCTGTCGTCTCTCTCTTATAGTCTCTCCATACTTCTTTTTAGTTTCTTTCTTAGTTTCATAGTTTCATAGTTTCTAGGGTCGGAAGGGACCTGAGCAGATCATCTAGTCCGACCCCCTGCCATGGCAGGAAAGAATACTGGGGTCAAATGACCCCAGCAAGATGTTCATCTAACCTCCTCTTAAACACCCCCAGGGTAGGAGCCTGCACCACTTCTCTTGGAAGCTGGTTCCAGACCTTAGCTGCCCTGACTGTGAAGTAGCGCCTCCTGATATCTAACCTAAACCTATCCTCTGCCAGCTTATGACCATTATTCCTGGTCACTCCTGGCGGTGCTCGGGAAAACAGTGACTCCCCCAATGCCTGCTGATCCCCCCTGACTAGTTTATAACAGGCCACAAGATCCTCCCTCCACCTTCTCTTGTGGAGGCTGAACAGGTTCAGGTCCCGTAGCCTCTCCTCATAAGGCCTGCCCTCCTGTCCCCTGATCATACAAGTGGCCCTCCTCTGGACCCTCTCCATGCTGTTGACATCCCTCTTGAAGTGCGGTGCCCAGAACTGGATGCAATACTCCAGCTGCGGCCTGACCAGTGCCGCATAGAGGGGGAGGATCACCTCCTTGGACCTGCTTGAGGTGCATCTGTGGATGCATGACAAGGTGTGGTTGGCCTTCCTAACTGCCTCCCCACACTGCCGGCCCGTGTTCATCTTGGAGTCAATGATGACTCTAAGATCCTTTTCCGCCTCCGTGCTGACAAGAGGGGAGTTCCCCAACCTGTAGGTATGGTGCCGGTTGTTCCTCCTGAGGTGCATCACCTTGCACTTGTCTGTGTTGAAACCCATCCTATTCTCATCCGCCCACCCTTGTAACCTGTCTAGGTCTGATTGTAGCCTGTTGCATCCTTCCAGTGTGCCCACGTCCCCCCACATCTTAGTGTCATCAGCAAATTTGAACAGGGTGCTTTTTACCCCCTTATCTAAATCACTGATGAAGATGTTGAACAGTGCGGGCCCGAGGACCGAGCCCTGTGGAACCCCAGTGCCCACGTCCTTCTGGGTTGAGAAGGACCCATCTACTACCACCCTCTGGGTGCAGCCCTCCAGCCAGTTGGTGACCCATTTGACTGTGTGGGTGTCGACACCACAGTCCCCCAATTTCTTAATGAGAACAGGGTGAGAGACAGTGTCAAAAGCCTTCCGGAAGTCCAGGAATACTATGTCCACTGCTACCCTTGCATCTAATGATCTGGTGATCTGATCATAAAAGGCCACTAGGTTGGTCTGACAGGACCTGCCACTGATGAGCCTATGTTAGTTGCCCCTAAGCATGTAGTCCCCTCTTGGCCCCTCCTGGATGTGTGCCAGCATAATTTTCTCAAACAGCTTGCCTAGGATCAAGGTGAGACTAACTGGCCTATAGTTTCCCGGGTCCTCCTTCCTGCCTTTTTTGAAGATGGGATCCACGTTGGCCCTCTTCCAGTCCTCCGGTACCTCACCAGAGCACCGCGAGTGCTCATAAAGTTGTGCCAGGGGACTTGCAATGACCTTGGCCAGTTCCTTTAGAACTCTACGGTGGAGATCATCCGGGCCGGCTGACATGAATACATCCAACCCCTCCAGAAGCTCCCTAACTAAATCCTCGCTAACCCATGGCCCAAGTGTGGCTCCCCCGGGGCCCGAGGGGGGCCCAGCAGGGAGGTTGCTGTTCTGGTCCCTACTTAGGAAGACGGAGGCAAAGAAATTGTTAAACATGTTAGCTTTGCCGTCTGGTGTGACGACCAAGTTTCCCATGGCATCCTGCAAGGGGCCCACATTACCCGGGATCTTCTTTTTACCCCCTACGTATTTAAAAAAGGACCCCTTCTTTCCATTGGGTATAAGCCTCCTTTTTAGCAAGGAGACATTCCTGGATGCTTTTGGTGAGCCATGGAGGCTTGTGTGCTCTCCTGCTCCCTTTGATCCTCGTTGGGATTACCTTCCTTTGGGCTTGGAGGATCGTCTCCTTAAGGAGCAACCACTCTCCTTGGACACCTGGCTCCCCTCCCCTCTGGGACCTCAGTGCTTCTCCAACTATCCTCCTTAGCTCATTGAAGTCTGCCCTCCTAAAATCTAGGGCCGCTGCCTTACTGCATGCCTTTGCCACCTTGCGCTGGATGGTGAATTCCAGCAGGCAATGATCGCTGTCGCCCAGGTGGTCGAGCACCTGCAGCCCCCTCACCAGGTCATCACCCATGGCCAGCACTAGGTCCAACAAGGCATCCCCCCCCGGTGGGGCTGTGCACCTCCTGGGTTAGATGGAGGTCCTGCACTCTGGCCAAGAACCTACGTGAGCATTCAGACCTGGCTGACTGCTCTTCCCAGCAGATGTCCGGGAAATTCAGGTCCCCCATGACTACCACATCCTTAGCTTTCACTACCTCTGTGAGCTGACCCAAGAATTCCTGGTCAAGCTCTTCTCCCTGGTTGGGAGGTCTGTAGTAGACTCCCACCGTTAAGTCCCTTTCCCCTCAACTGCCTTGTACTCTAACCCAAAGCACTTCAGAGTGCCCCTCCCCTGACTCTTTGCTAATTAACGAGGATGTGTATTCCTCCTTAATATAGAGCGCCACGCCCCCACCTCTCTTTCCTATCCTGTCCCTCCTGTACAGCCTATAGCCCTTGATATTGACCGCCCAATCATGCGTTTCGTCCCACCACATTTCCGTAATCCCCACTATGTCCGGGCTGGTGTCAGCCAGCAGGAGGGTGAGTTCCTCCTGCTTGTTGCCCATACTATGAGCGTTTGTGTAGAGGCATTTGAGGCCTCCTGTGAGTGAGTGTACTGACCCCCTAGTCCCAGCATTACCCTGGCCCCTATCTCTTACCTGTTTGATTGCTTCGCTCATCGGTCTGGGCTGGGCTGTAGTTGTGGGTGCTGTTTGGTCTGGGAGTCTGATGTTTCCTCTGCCCTCATCTTCCCCGTTCCCCGACGAGCCTAGTTTAAAGCCCGTCGGAGGAGGTCCGCCAACCTAGAAGAGAACACACGCTTACCTTTAGGGGAAAGGTGGAGCCCGTCCCATCCCAGTATGTCTCTCGTCGTGATGTGCCGGTCGTGGCTGAGGAAGCCAAAGCCCTCCTCGAAGCACCATTCCTGTAGCCACCAGTTGGTCTCCGCGATGCACGTTTCATGCCGTCTGCCTCGTCCACTCACTGGCAGGATAGAAGAGAAAACCACCTGTGCGCCCATCTCCTTCAGCACGCACCCCAGAGCGTGGTAGTCCTCCATCAGGCAATCAGGGCTCCTCCTGGCCACATCATTAGTGCCCACATGGACTAGGACCATGGGGTAATAATCGGTGGGCTGGATTACGGTCTGGAGCATCCCTTTCATGTCCTGAATCCTCGCTCCAGGTAGGCGGTATACCTCGTGTGCCGAGGGGTCCCGGCAACAGATGGGACCCTCTGTACCTCTCAGGATGGAGTCACCAATGACCATCACGCGACGCTTCTTCCTCCTGGCTTTCTTGCCTCCTTCAGCTTGCACGGGACGCGGTGTGCATGGAGTTGCCTCCTCCCCGGTTTTGTCCTCTCCATCCTTCTCCTCCAGGGCTGCCAGAGCTTCGTACCTGTTCTCCAGCCGGACTGTAGGAACTGGTGCTGCTGTGTCTCAAGCAGCCCTGGCACGGGAGGTGACTGTCTGCCACTTAGCAGTGGAGGGCTCATCTTGAGGTGCATCCTCCTTGGTTGTACAACCCTGCAGGTTCCAGTCTCCATTCCCCTTTAAATCCTTTTGGCTGTCTCTCACAGCCTGCACTCTCTCTTTGCTCTCTCCACCCATGGAGCTCTTTGTTTTAGTTTTCATTCAGGTCCCGCTCTTCTCCATCTGGGTATCTCCACCCCTTTCTCTCCTTGGGCTCATTGCCCAGGTAAGTGCTCAGTTTCCTGTTGCTCCTCCAGAGTTCTGTGATGGGGCAGACTTGTTGTCCTGTCACAAGGATGATGACCCACTTCCCACACTACATGCCCAACACCCCAGCACATTCACAACCCAATGGCACTGAAATAGTGCCTGCCAGGGTGGTGATAATGGATATAATGTACATTCCCCAATACTTTCAAGTACCTGGTTGCATGTCCTCTTGCATCTCAGGAACAGAAACTGATCTTTGGGTCTCTGGAGGTACCTCTGATGTGGTAACTGTATCTAAGCAGTGTCCTCCTCCCGCTTCTCCTTCTCATCTGTGCTCACCAGTAAAATTGGAGGGGAGGCTGGGATCATGATCAGGTTCACCTCCTCTTGGCCACCCCTATCATCCAACAGCATCAAGCAGTCACCCCACTGACATGCTCATGTTTCTGTCTTAGGACACTCTGAGTCTCATTCATTAGGTGTGCTCTCCATGATAACGCTAGTCCCAAATGCCAGGAGACAGGAATCCTTGCCAGCATCCTTGGAAAAAATGATGGATGACTGATTGTAGAAAGAGCAATTGTGTGCACTGCCCCAGAACAAGAGTTCTCAAACTTGGCCTAATATGTGCACATTTCAGGGCCTTGATTTTGCTCTGGCACTGTGTCCAGTCCCGGTTGTGTACTCATGCTTTCATTTCTTTTGCTATTGTGGTATACACTGGCTTATTCCTCCTACTTTCCAGCCACAAAATGATCTTTTCCTCCAACCAAATGTCAATCAAATCCTTCAGTTCTTCCCAGCCAGCTTCTTAGCTACCTTTTAAAGGAAAGGCGTCCATGTATTACACCTTGTTTCTTGATGTGCTGTTATGCCATGAATACCTGGCATATCTGGGCAGGTATTCATGGCATAACAGCACAGCTGCTGCAGGGGTTCCCATGGAAACCGTCCCAAAACCGAACTCTTGGGGATGCTGGGAAATGTAATCCTGAAACACAGAAAAGAAAATGTCAAATGGACATGGCTTTTACTTCCTGCCACCCATACAGGCTGTCATGTACTACCCTGTGGTCCTGATGTTGCACACACTGCTGCCACCACCACCAGCACCACAGGTGGTGTACATCCTCTCCCCACCCCAGCTGTGATCACCACCAGCATTGTGGAGGAGAATGAAGAGCGAGACACTAGCAAATGGTATTGCAGCTGAGGGAGTGTGGCAGTTCTTCTTAGTACTTTAATACTTAGAAGAATCTTTTGTATTTCTTATAGTGCATTCCAGAAGCACAAGCAGGGCTAAGAACAGCAAATGCTGCATGCCAGACCTGCCCCCTGGGATACAATGCGTCCCAAGCAATATACAGATAATTTCAGAAATGTCCCACCATGTATCCTATAGTGGGGAGGTGAGTAAGGTGCTTTCTGGGGACTATGGGCCAAAACCAAACTTCTTTTTTCTTCCTCTGCAGAAGACTGAAAAGATCAGACAGAGAAAAAGAAGGTAGTGAAGAATAAGAAAAGAAGACATAGAAGAACAGAAGAAATAAGTTAGTAAACAATAGGAAACAGTAATAAGGATAGATAGATATGTAAAAAGAAGAAAAACAAATAAATAGATAAGAGTAGATAGTAGAGTATAGAGTAGTATTTATAAATAGTATACATATTTTAAATATGTAAAAATAGTATAAATATTGTATATAAGAGAAATCTTTATAATATTTTCTAATATGTATCTACTGGTAGTAAGGTATTCTTCATATTTCTTTTTTGTAATATTTAAAATGCTTAACAATATTTATAATGTTTTTATCTTTATTATGTTTTAATGTTTTTAATTTTTTATACTCTTTTAATATTTTTATAATGTTTGTGTAATGTCTTATCATGGTTTACAATGTTTATAATTTTAATAAGGTTTTTTAGAATTATTGTACTTTTCCTTACATTTCTTATTTATTTATGCCTATATTTATTTACTTATTCTTATATGTTTCATTATTTATTTACATCTACTTTTATTTTTTAAAATATTTATGTATATAGATTTTTATATTTCTATTTCATATAATCATTTATATTTGGATTTAATGTATTTTACAAGTATTTCTATTTTATTTTTATTCATACATTTTATTTATTCATATACTTACTTTCTTCAAACTTTACTTATTTGTTGATTTGTTTAGCTATCTACTACTATTTACTACTGTTTACCTATTTAATATTAATATACTATTTGGGGAGTTGTTCTGGATGAGTATAACAAAATAAAGATTTACAGTAAGATCTTGGCGTGTTTTCTTTCATAGGTGGGATGGTCTGTGAGTTCACATGGTTTGGGGGTGTGGGAGAGGGCGCACACAGCTTGGCATGGGGATCTCTGCCAACCATGGGCTGACTGCTTGGAGGGTGCAAGTGGCAGGGCACCTATTTGGGTAGGTTGGGGAAGCTGTGTGGTGGGGGCAAAGGGTGATGAACATGGCAGGATTCGGGGGGGGGTGCATGGTGTGGGGATAGGGGATGCATGGTCTGGGAGTGCAGTAGGGTTGTGTGGATAAATGGCTGGTGCTGGGGCTAGGGCTGCGGCATGGGGCTGGGGCAACAGCTATAGGCATGAGCAGCTTAGAGCACTCCTGGAGGGTTCCCAGCAGTGGCTCAGGGATTACTGGTTGGATGGTGCCCTCTGCCATAATTGAGTAGCTAAAACAGGAGTGGGGTGAATTGGTCAACAGCTCCCCCTGCTGGAATTTAATGAGAATTGTGCACCAGGCTTAATTCTTTTTAAAGGCTATTATGTGTAAACAGTGATGAAACATTCTAAAATAAACCATTTAAAATGTTATAAACCTATTTAATTTAATAAGGATTGGACTGTTATGTGTACAAGTGCCCATAAAGAGAAATCACATAATAAAGAGAGCATTATTTTCAATGCCTATTGGAATGGCAATAAAAAAATATTGAAACAGTTATTCTTTAGGTCAGTGGTTTTCAGGCTTCCTGAAGTCATGGAACCCTTTCATATCGCTTCTTTTGCCATGCAACCCCAACCCCTACACTGCCCTCTGGATTGCTCTGCTATTGCTCCCAGTTTCTTTGCAGAACACCTGGTGACATGTCACAGAACCCCAGGGTTCCACAGAACACAGTTTGAAGACAGTTGCTCTAGATTCACCTGGAACACACTGAAACTTACGTATTCCCTATCAATTGGAAGAATTTCAACAAGTGAAAGGGAAAGTACCCCTCTACTTTCTACTCCAGCTGTTGCCTCTTTTGCCAAAGTGAAACTGCTGAGTCAAGCTGGTTGGCATTTTTTCACCCAAATATTTTTTCACTGAAAAAACGGAAAACCAAAAAGTTGCTATTTAAAAAAAAAGGAGTAGCTTGTTCCAAGCATGGCAGGGGAGAGAGAAGGGTGAGTGATACAGATTTTTATCAAAAGAGGGACAATGGCTGCTTGGAGATTTTTTTTTTAAGTGCTTTACTGGAAGCAGCAGTGTATTAGTTTAACTTGGCTCTGCAGTGTCTCTATAGATCTTGCACTTCAAAGGCGATTAAAGCACCAAAGAAGTCCCACTAAAGCACCTGATCTCTACAGACATAGGGCAAGCTGGGTCCAACTAAGGCAGTGCCTCTTCTGGGCATGTGCAGAGCTTGGTGCAGGAATGTGCCAAATTAAATGTAAAGTGCCATTTTGGGTTTTTTTAAAGTTCTGCAAGCATTTTAAGAGCTTTCTGTTGTGCTAAGCAGTCCCCTGGCACACATTAATTAAATGGCACAATGGGAAGATGAAAGACAGCAAGTTGAAAGTTGGTTGCCCACAACCTAACTGAACCAGAGCAGTTTTGGGGATGGGAACCAACAGTCTGTTGATTGTTGGTCCCAGACCTGGGACAGGTACAAGTTTGGTATGATAAAAAACAGTCACAAACAAATACTCTTTTGTGGAACATTTTTGTGGCTGTTTTCCCATTTTGTCAAGCCATTAATTATTATTTATTGTCAGCATACATGTATTGCTTAGATATTTTGTGCAGGAAGTCTGAGGTATATGTGTTGAAAAGTATTGGTGCTATCACTGACCCTAGGGGGATTCCATTCTTCCTAGTTTGTACTCGACTTTTTTTCTCCTTGGCTGGTGGTAGTGAGTTCAAATGATCTATTGGAGATCATGTTCATGATGAAAGTGGATAGCTTGTGGTCAGGTATCATGGAGTGTAGTTTATATTTAAGGCCTTAATGCAATGCACTGTGTCATAGGTGGTGGTAAGGTCGATAAAGACCATGCCTGTTTTCTGCCTCATTTCAAAACCATTTTCTATGTCAGATGCAAGTAATGTAACTTGATCAGTGGTACACTGCTTTTTCCAAAAGTCTACTTATTCTTTTGAGATCTGGGGGCCAATGATACTTTCTATTCTCTTCAGAATTACATGCTACATGAGTTGGTATGTAATGCACAGAAGTGAGATAGGTCGATAGCTCTTTGCATCATCTGGTGGTTTACTGGGTTTCAGGATGGCAATGATGTCAGCTTTTCTCCAGATTTTGGAGAATCTCTTTCTTTCTAGACATTTATACATGAATTTCTGAAGCCATCTTTTTATTGTGGTTCCAAGTCTGGTAACAAGTTCTGGAAATATCTTATCTGGTCCAGCAGACTAGCCAGTCTTGATAGCTTTAATAGCTGTGTTAAACTTATTGTCAGAGACAGAGGTGATTAAATTAAGGTTGGCATAAAGCAATTTAAAGTGTTCAAAAGTCAGGTGTCTAGTCATTTCTATGTGTTGCTTGCTTATTTAATTGCTGTTGTTGTGTGATATTTTTGCCACAGAGCTTCCTGACACAGAGAAATGTTGTTTTTTGGTGCCTTTCCCTGTAAAGCAGTTAATGGTGCATCATGCTTATCTGCTTGAGTGTGTCATATCCAATCCTTCGATGCTAGTAAACCAGCTCTTATTTTCTGTATTCTTCAATTTTGTAACCAACTATTCTGTAGTTCTTTTTATGATTGCAGGGGCATTGAATAACATTATAATGTTAAAGGGCAGCTCTCACTGCTTATCCCAGCATGGCATATAATGGCTTCTATAGCCTCTAGGTACACAAAGTTTGGGTATTTCAATTAGGCAGTACTGTAGCCTTGATCAATGTTGGTTGCTGATGGACTCACTAACTGGTTTGTTTTCTTGTTGGTCAGCCCTTGGTATTTCTGCCAATCCGCCTTTTGAAAATTCCATGTTGGAGCTGGTCTGGATGGTGTGGGCTGGAAAATCATATTATCAATACTGATGCATAAGGGTCTGTGCTGAGATGATTGAAACATGTTAAAAACTTTTCTTACCAGTACTTTACCCATGTTTCCCTTCCACCAGGGAAGGCTCCTTCAGATCATATATGAGGGTTACATCATTCAGGTTTGCCCAGAAATAAAGATTGTCCCTGTTGGTACTGTTATTGGTAGGGTTACTATATTTTCAATTCCCAAAAAAAAAAGACACCTGTTGTGCAGTGGGGGAGGGGGGCAATGACTGTGGGAGGCAGTGATATGCTAGTACCCTGCCCTCATCCATTCTTTTCCCTTTACTCCCAAGCCATAGTGCCCCCCAGCCCTGCTTCTGCCCCTCACTCCCAACCCACAGATCCCAGCCCTGCCAGAGTCCTTCACTCACAAACTGCAGTACACTGTCCCCCTGGGCCATGCTGGTGCCCCTCACTCCCAACTTGCAGCCTCCCATCCCTGCTTTGCCCCTCACTCCTGACCCACAACCCTCCCATCCATGCTGGTACCCTTCATTCTCAATTTGCAGCTCCCTGGCTCCCCCCAGCCCTCCCCCCAGGCCTCCCAGCTGCCCCTGTCCCTACTGGGGCAGAGTGCAGTGGCTTGGAGTAAATCTGGCCCTGGTGTGGGCTTGAGAGAGGAGGAGGGGAGGCTTGTGGCACCCCATACCCTGAGATGGGGCTGCCATGCTGTGGCAGGAGGTTTGGCCTGGCCAAAACCCCCAACCCCTGGGCAGTGTCTCCTGGCTGCTCCACCTCTGTGGGCACAGGTACTAGCCCTTGTGCTGATGGCCCAGCCACCGAGTTCCCTGCTGCCCTCAAAAGACCACCTTGCCCCCTTCCCCTGCTGGAGGGGCAGGCACTCTCCCATGTCACCACTACTCTGTCACAGCCCCAGCCCCAGCCCCAGCTCCAGCCCCCCAAACCAGAGTTTGAAGCTCGCGGGTTGCATGCAGACACATGTTGCTCCCTGCCTACAATCACCCCTCCCCCTGCTCGCAGCAGTGGAGCAAAGCAAAAACTTGGACATTTGGTCAGACTTGAAAAACCCATTCTGGACAGAGATTGGAGGATTCAAAAACAGGACATGTTTTGATGTTGACAATTCAAGTCACCTGCATATAATGTAATCTATTCCTAAACAGGCAGAGATATGATTGACAACATGGCAGAGGGTGACTTACATATGCTGCTGATGATTATGTCATTGACCTGGACAGCGTTCCATTCTATTGCACTGTGAGAGGTGTTATGTCCCTGGATAGTATATGGTAGGTCATTTCTGATGAACGTAGCAAGGCCATGGATTCTGCTGGCTACAGAGTCTGCAAGGCTGTAGCCTGGAAGCTTCATGTTTCACAGCAGCTCTATATATGTTTCTTGTAGGACTGCATGGGGTTTCATTTCCCTGGTGATGCACTCCAATATTGATTGCTTGAACAAAGTGTAGCCCTCACTTTAATTTGAAGAACAGTCAAGCTTTCCCCTTGTAGATAGGAGAGGTTGCTCTGTGTTATCCTGTCTCAAAACTGGAAAATCAAAATTCCGTTTGTCATGGAAGTGACTTTTAGTTTCACTTTACAGCTACTCATAGGAGGCTTCACAAGAAGATAGTAGCCCAAAGATAGACAAGACAGACCTGGAAAAGACCCTGAGTACTGATATGGAATGCATTGCTGACTACTTCCATAAGTAGCACTTAAAGTTGAGCATCAGTAAATTAGTATCATCACATTTCCACCTGGACAATCATCATGCCAAGAGCACACTGAATATCAGAGTAAGCAACTATATTCTTTCCCATGAGCATACTCCAATCTACCTATGAGTCACATTAAACCATTACCTTACCTATAAACATCACATTCATAAGGTCAGGAGTAAAGTCTCTGCATGGGAGCTGCCTTAAGATGTTTAGCCAGTATGATATGTGGTGCCAGTTTTAAAGTGCTCAGAACCACTTGCACTTGCAATGGTATATTATGCCCCAACAGAATATTGTACTCCTGCATGGTCCAGAAGTTGTCACACTAAAAAGCTGTACTTAGTGCACTGTACTTCATGCACTGAGACTCATAACAAGCTGCACAATTTATACACATACATATGTACTTCCTGTACACTTAGGCATTAGACCAAGTGCTATAAGAAGACAGATCCTAACGTCATTATTGGTAATAGAGGCAAGAGATGATGAAAATAACCTGTTCCATCAACTGTTAACTGAAGACCCAAACATATGGAGGTTTAAGAGGCTTAAAAGTCATAAAATGTTTGTACACAAAGCCAGCAAGCTCCTGGAAGAGATTGGGGATCACAAACCAAATGTATGAGCAGCAACAGCCTGGACCAACTGCTGGGAAAGGTCAGGTCTATTCCTATAGCATTTTATACCAACACCAAATAAATCCCACATTGGGCATGAACTTGTCAGAGAAGCATAGGTCAAGCTGAACAGGCTGAGATCTGGATACAGATGCTTCAGACCAACACTTAACAAGATGAACTTTTTGAACAGACCCCTGTGTGAATGCAGTATCCAACAAACAGCACAGCACTTAATTGAAAGCTGCAATCTTTATAAATGCCCAGGTGGAGTCAATAGAATCTGCACATTGAACAATAATACCAGGCAGTGACCCACAGATTTGGAAGTTCATATCTGATGTCATACAGAAGAAGAAGACTATTTATAGTGAAATTATGGTATCTGCTTCCCATGGATTGCAACCTTGACATGATGGAGAGCATTGTATGCTACCAATGACCTTGAAAGCGATGATATCTGGAGTTTTGTGCTCCTGGTAGGGTCATGTATGGTGACAAGGTCTAGAATGAGTTTTCTAGACTAACAGTGATACAAAAATAAAAGTCCTCAATGGCAGAACAGGTGGTTGAAGCAAGGCTATTTCACAATGTCATTGAAGGCGGAGGAAGGCTGCAATGCAATAGAAACCTTTAGTCATCTAAGTTTTCCTTGCCATCAAATTAAGGTTTTCCTCCTGCCAAGTAGTATGTACCTGCTGATGTGCAACAGCATTCCCATGTGTGACAGGGGCAGTGTCCTGATAGACTTACCCTGAAGTGACGAGTTCCTGAGCCGGTGGGATGCAGAGAAAAACTGGAAGTCTGGCAGAAGCAAAACTGCAGTGGAAAAAAACACCACAGCAATGAAAGAAATAAAAAAAAAGAAAAAATACAACAGGTCCAGGAAGAGCCGGGACTGGCTCCTGCCCCAGCATGGGCCCGTTTTATAGCAGTGTGCCGGCGCCAACTTGCCACCCAGCCCCTCCAGGCAGAGTTAAAAGCTGTGCTGGGAGTGGAGTTGAGAGGACCAGAAATGAGGCTTCTGGTGGGGCCATGAGAGCCCCAGGTGAGAGGAAGCTCCAGAGAGGAGCAGTGGTGGCTGTCCCAGGAGGGGGCATATGAAGAAAGCAAAAGCCCATAAAGGCTAAAATACTTACCTAAAGTAGAGGTGTGGATCCTGGACACTTCTAGGCAGGAGGGTATGGCCAGGGACCCTGCAAAGGGAGCAGAGAGTCCGGATCAAGATAAATATATGATGGAGAAGCAAGGCCATCACCTATAATAAGGTAAACCCGGTGATAGCAAGGACTACTGGCACGTCTTTGTTATGATGGGGAACTCAGGCTGAAGTGAGGTCCACATCCTATTCTGACATCATTTACCATGGAATAGTAAGTAGGTACACCAACAGTTCTTCCAAGCTGACTGCCTGACTTATGTATCATTAAAGGAATGTATCACAAGTGAATGGAGAAGCCAGTTTGCAAGTGGCTGTCCTGAGATGAAACTGTCTAGTGTAGTGGAAACATGACCTGTACCCCAGTATAATTTTCACCAGTGTATGATTACTCCTCCCTTTCTAAGATGTAGCTTTGCCCTGCTCTTGACCTGATTATGCTCCACTGCTGCCCCACCAATGAGCCACAGAAGCATTACCTGCAAAAAATATCACCTGCCCTGTGTCAGTGATGAGCAATTACTTTGAATTCAATTTTCTGTCCTACTCTGCTCCTCTGAAACAGCAGAGTGTAGGCTGCTTTTTAAAAGCCTTTTTGGGTATGACAGACCTGTCCAGTTCCTGGTCCATGGGTTACATATAGCCTGTGGGCCTGTCACAGAACTGTTACTGGTCACCCACAGGTGTCCCTATTTGCTCCATATGTATGTAGTTGCCTCCTCTTTGGGGACTTACCTGCCATGCCTTGATGGGAGAAAATATATTAATTTACCACAAATGGGAGGCTACTGGCTCACATACAATAACCAATGTGCAATTTGGGATTGTTGTTGCAGGGCTCCATCTCCCTTCATACCCTGTCCATCCCCAACCTGTGATGATCTTATGCTTCTTAGTCCACAGATGATGGGAAAATGCTTCACCCAGTTTATCCCTCAGGAGTTAGTTCCACCATCAATCTGTTCAATTAATGTTATCAGATACACAGTCTCTTTGTTTTCCTTGTTATACAATCCCATGGATTAATATACATTCCCTTCCCATAATCCTAAGAGGGAGTGTTAGACCCCAACTCCATGCGATGCCCAACAACTAGGGAGATGACGATCCAATTGCTCATGGATCCTGTTACTCATTAGCCAGAGCAAGCAGGGAGCAAACACCAGCACACATTGCTCACAACAGCTTTATTCAGAATGGAGACAGCTTTGGACTAGCTCCCAAAAAACCAACAAATTGGGGAGCTGCAGTGAACAATAGTTCTTTTCACATTTATACACTTTGGTTTATACTCTGTCCCGGGAAGCAGCCAAGTGGAAAACCCCAGGGAGCCTGGGAGGAACTGGGGAGCAGGAACGGGATGGGAAAGAAAGAGAAAGAAAAGAAAAACAAATAGAAAGGTTCGTACCTTCAGAGAGCAGCGCGGTGAAACTGGAAGGGGCGGCGGGACCCGAGTGGCTCTTTAGCCGTGTTTTTATAAAATTACGGCCAGCTGATGGCCACAGCTGCAGGAGCCGGTCGGGGGATTTAAAAGCAGCTGAGTGCAGCCCCAGGGAGGGGAGAGGAGGAGGAGCGCTGGTGAGGGAAGCACTCTTCGAGTCCCTTCAGAGCAAAGGAGCCAGCAGCCCCAGTGGAGAGAGCAAGACCCCGCAGGAGGAGATCGTTGCTGGCAGGAGGCGAGGAAGTAAGGTCAAGATGCAGTGGCTGAGGGTTGGAGAACACTGAGACCTGGCGGAGCCCTCAGAGGCTATGAAGAGGCAGCAGACTCCAGATCACCAAAACAGGTGGGATCACAGAGGGTGCAGACAGCCCCAAAGAAGAGCTGTGGGGGAGACACGCCCAGGGGACCCACCGAGAACAGAGTAGGCTGACCCCAGACTAAGGTTAGGCTGGTTATGGCCGGAGAAACTGCAACTGGGGCCGACAGAGTGGGCAGTAGGAGCAGACAGAAGGGGCAAAGGGCAGCCCTTAGTATCTGGTGTTTTCTGCCAGTGATTTATTCTGTGTTTTGTTTGGTTACCCACTGTTGGAGGGGAGGTGAGGTATACAGCACCGATGGGGTACAGCTGGGGGTCAGATCAGGAGGCCGGTAGGAGGGGAGTATTTAGCTGAATTCCTGGAGCCAATGGGAAAGAGGGCCCCAAGCCCAATTATCAGAGGGATGTGGCCAAAGACCATCAAGATCCATCAAGGTGTGGTGTAATGGCAAGGTAGAGGGGAGGAGGAGCCTCTCAGAAGACCCATGTCCCACGGTCCCCGGAATGAGGCGCACCGATAGTCAATCCCCACCACTGTGATAAGATCAAAGTCGTGGCGAGTGAGATTGGGGAGAGACAATTCATGTTGACGACATCAACTCGCTGAGATCACAGGGACGGAAGGGCGGACAACTTCGAACATCGGGCAGAGCAGAGCACGTGACCGGATGTTCGAAACCAGGTGGGTACATACTCATCAACATTTATTCCACCCTTGCTCCTCTGTTCCACCCATATCTCCTCCTATCTCAAGCTCCACCACTGTTTATTGTTTGTTTCATTAGCATGGAATTACCTATGCATTTCACTTATTTACATGTCTTTTTGCTATGAGCACATGTCTAAGACCTTGACTTCACTTCTTCAGTCAGCGGACTTTGAAGGCTTCTTTACAAATCACCATTCACCTTTTCGCATATGTTCATCTCAGATTCTGTTACCAGTTACATGTTGTTTTTTTACATTCCCATCAGTTTTTAAGTCTCATGTTGTACCATCTTCCACATTGCTAAAGCTTCATCTCATTCACAACACACAGACTCGTTGCTTTTTCTAGAAAATGGTTGACACAATTAAGATGGTTACTTAGCATAAGCACTCATAAGTAAAATCTTATATATAAGAGCTATATATCTTACAACAATACTATATGGTTAGAAAACTACTTGCCTAAGCATATTGCAATGTTACTTTTAATATATCATTCTGCCTTGTGGTCAGCAGCTTTTGCTGGGCCACAGATTAAAAGCCTTTATTCAGCTGCAAATGCAGTGCTCCCCAAGATCCAAATACAGTTACTCTAACAGAAGGCATAGAAAGGAGTCCCCCTTTCCTCATTGCTCTATGTAGTATAGTTCAGAAAGGTTTACTCATTATTCCGTCTTTCTGTCTGTCTGCCTCTCTCTCCATTCTTTTTTCCCCTTCCCAGGCATCAAGTTTCCCAGGACTCACTGTTACTTTCTCAGTGATCTCAGGACTGCCAACTACACTCACCATCAGCTGGCTTAGATCCAGTCCATTAAGCTCTATGCCTCTGCATAGATAACAGCAACTTCTGAGAGTTGCTTCTCTGTCCCCTGTTTGGGGAAATTAATGTTTTCACCATTGCTCTTTTATAGGTCTTCCTGGCTCAAGGCCGATCACCTCCCCATCTCCATTGTTTACAGAAGCTCGCTGGGTGGACCCTGCTTTATGATGTCATCCTGCACACCATGTTCCACCCTTTCATCCAGGGTATCTCACTTTTCTCTCTTTAATAGGGGCTGGTAATGGCATCCCTGTTACAGGGCCCCTGCAGACACCTCTCTCCCAGCTATGGTAAAGGGGAGGACTGGGGAGGGGGATGCATGCTGCTGCTGCCACCCAGGGGATTGGGGAGCTGTGTGCTGCCAGTGCTGCCTGAGGGTGGTAGGTCATGTGCCACTGGTGTAACCCATGCAGTCGGAAGAGAACCCAGGGGGGTTGCCCCCACAGCTTGTGGATCTTGACTGCACCAAGTTGGACATCCATGGTTTATGTTAAAGCCAGCTCTGGATGGTTAAAGCCAGCTCCTCTGAGAAGGGGAAGTACCTCTGTGCTAATGGCAGCTATGACATCATCAAAACATCATACTTTTCCCATAGAATCTTGAGCCTGCAGTCCAGAATGCCACTTTTTTTGGATAAGTCCCACCTACACAACCTTTGTGTCCCACCAATGGGACATGTCCCAGTGGTTGAGATACACTGGTCTGTAGGAAAAAGAAATCAGGGCTCATAGTAGACATGATATCTTTTATTAGACCAAAAAGATTTTTGCAAAAAAATTCTTTATTTGCAAGCTTTTAGGCACAAACACCTTTCAAACCTGACACATGGAAGATACTGAATTTTAGCCAATTTTTAAAATGAAATCTTCATATTTTCCCAAGCAGGAAGCAACTGTGATCACCTGAACCCCTAGACACTGCTCCTGCCTTTGTTTCAAGGTAATTTGCATAATCACAGTACCTCACAAGAGGTGAGAGACTCCATACCAGCTATGAACTGACTGCCCAAAGGAGTTTTCCATCTATTGACTCCTCTGTGAAATCCTATGAAATAGGAACTTTCATTTCTACCCAGAAGAACTTGTACAATCTTTTCTCCAATGCCTGATCAAGGGTGTTTGTGCCAAAAGCCTGCAATTAAATAGGTTTTTTTTGCAAAAATCTGGTTGGTCTTATAAAAGATATCATCTCTACTACGAGTCCTGATTGCTGAAGTCAAAGTATGTCCAAGTGGTCTTCCGGAATCCATAGAGCCAGTCATCTCATAGTTTCATAGTTAGTAGGGTTGGAAGGGACCTGAGCAGCTCATCAAGACTGACCCCCTGCCATGGCAGGAAAGAGTACTGGGGTCAAATGACCCCAGCAAGGTGTTCATCCAGCCTCATTAAAGACCCCCAGGGTAGAAACCAGCACCACTTTTCTTGGAAGTTGGTTCCAGATCCTAGCTGTCTTGACAGTGAAGTAGCGTCTCCTGATGTCTAGTTCAAATCTACCCTCTGCTAGCTTGTGACAGTTATTCCTAGTCACTTCTGGTAGTGCTCAGGGGAACAGGGACTCCCCCAATGCCTGCTGGTCCCCCCTGACTAGTTTGTAAACGGCCATTAGATCCCCCCTCAGCCTTCTCTTGTGGAAGCTGAACAGGTTCAGGTCCCATAGCCTGTCCTCATAGGGCCTGCCCTGCTGCCCCCGATCATGTGAGTGGCCCTTCTCTGGACCCTCTCCATGTTGTCCACATCCCTCTTGAAGTGCAGCGCCCAGAACTGGATGCAGTACTCCAGCTGCGGCCTGACCAGTGTTGCATAGAGGGGGAGGATCACTTCCTTGGACCTGCTTGAGATGCATCTGTGGATGCATGACAAGGTGCAGTTGGCCTTCCTGACTGTGTCCCCACACTGCCAGCCTAGGTTCATCTTGGCATCAGTGATGACTCCAAGATCCTTTTCTGCCTCTGCACTGACAAGAAGGGAGTTCCCCAGCCTGTAAGTATGGTGCTGGTTCTTCCTCCCCAGGTGCAGCACCTTGCACTTGTCTGTGTTGAAAACCATCCTGTTCTCCTCTGCCCACCCCTGTAACCTGTTTAGGCCTGATAGCAGCCTATTTATCCCTTCTGGTGTACCCACATCCCCCCACATCTTAGTGTCGTCTGCGAATTTGAACAGGGTGCTTTTTACCCCCTCGTCCAAGTCGCTGATTTCATAGATTTCATAGATTTCATAGACATTAGGGCTGGAAGGGACCTCGGGAGATCGAGTCCAGCCCCCTGCCCAAAGGGCAGGAAGTCAGCTGGGGTCATAGGATCCCAGCAAGATAAGCATCCAATTTACTCTTGAAGGTGTTCAATGTAGGTGCTTGAACCACCTCCGCTGGCAGACTGTTCCAGACCTTGGGGGCTCGGACAGTAAAGAAATTTTTCCTTATGTCCAGCCTGAAACGGGCTTGCAGGAGTTTGTGACCGTTCGACCTCGTCATCCCTTGGGGCGCTCTGGTGAACACACATTCCCCCAGATCCTGGTGGTCACCCCTGATAAACTTATAGGTGGCCATCAGATCACCCCTGAGCCTGCGCTTTTCCAGGCTAAAGAGTCCCATGTCTCTCAGCCTGTCATCGTAAGATCTGTTTTCCTGACCTCTGATCATGCGCGTGGCTCTCCTCTGGACTCTCTCAAGCTTCTCCACATCCTTTTTGAATTGTGGAGCCCAAAACTGGATGCAGTACTCCAGCTGCGGCCTCACCAAGTCCAAGTACAAGGGGAGAATGACGTCCCGGGATTTGCTTGAGAAGCATCTATGGATGCACGCCAGCATTTTGGTCGCTTTACTAGCCGCAGCATCGCATTGCAGGCTCATGTTCATCTTGTGGTCAATGATGGCCCCCAAGTCTCTTTCTTCTGTAGTGCTAACCAACGTAGCACTGCCGAGCCTATAAGGGTGCTGCAGGTTTTTCCTCCCAAGGTGGAGAACCTTGCATTTATCGGTGTTAAACACCATGAGGTTCTCGTCTGCCCATTTGCTGAGCTTGTCCAGGTCAGCCTGGATCACTCGCCTATCTTCTGGCGTGGATGCTTTGCCCCAAAGTTTGGTGTCATCGGCGAACTTGGCCAGTCCACTCCTGGCTCCAATGTCCACATCGTTAATGAAGATGTTGAACAGTATGGGTCCCAGGACAGAGCCTTGAGGGACCCCACTGGTCACAGGGCACCACGATGAGTGACTGCCATCAATCACAACCCTCTGGGTCCGACCACGAAGCCAATTTCCCAGCCAGCGGATCGTGGTGGAGCCAAGGCCACAACTGGGCAGTTTGGCCAAGAGGTGATCATGGGATACCAGATCAAAAGCTTTTTTGAAGTCAAGATATATGACATCAATCTCTTCTCCCTTGTCCAGGTGATAGGTCACCTGGTCATAGAAGGAAATGAGATTGGTCAAACAAGACCTACCCGCAACAAACCTGTGCTGGCTGTCCCTTAGGATGTTAGCGTGGGCCAGTCCCTCAAAGATGGCCTCCTTAATAAACTTTTCTAAGATCTTCCCAGGATAGAAGTCAGGCTAATGGGCCTGTAGTTAGCCAGCTCCACTCTCCTCCCTTTCTTGAAGATCGGCACCACATTGGCCTTCTTCCAGTCTTCGGGCACTACACCAGAGCGCCAGGAGTTTTCAAAGATCCGTGCCAGGGTCTGGGCTATGACGCTCGCCAGCTCCTTGAGTACCCTGGGGTGCAGATTGTCAGGGCCAGCTGACTTGAAGGTATCCAGCTTCTCAAGGTGTTCCTTCACGAGGTCAGCATTGATGGAGGGTAGGGGATCCCCATCACCCAGATTTCCCTGTCTCATAGCAGGCATGGGCATCCCGTGTGACTGGTGAAAGACTGACGCAAAGTACCTATTTAATACGTTGGCTTTTTCCTGGGCGTCAGTTGTCAGTTGCCCCATCTGGTTTAGCAGGGGTCCAACATTGCCCTTGCTTTTCCTCCGGCTCCCCACATATCTGAAAAAGGACTTTTTGTTGTCCTTGATGCCTGAAGCTAGTTGGAGTTCTGTTGCAGCCTTGGCTTTCCTGGTTTGCTCCATGCAGGACCAGACCAGCGCGGAGTAATCCTCCTTGGAGGTGAATCCCGTCCTCCATCCTTTGTAGGCTTTCCTTTTTAGCCACAGTAGGTCCGCTAGGTCCCTGGAGAGCCAGGAGGGCTGCTGTGCCTTCTTGCTGCCTTTCCTCCGTGTTGGAATAGATTTAGCTTGTGCACTGAGGATCGCTTTCTTGAGAAGCAACCACTCTTCTTGAACTCCCATCTCCCTGGGGTCATCGTCCCTGAGGGCCTGACTGACTAGCCTCTTGAGCTTATCAAAGTCGGCTTTTCTGAAGTCAAGGACTTCTGTGTTGCTGACTGACTTGCCAGCTTTACGGCGGATGGTGAAGGTGATCAGCTCGTGGTCGCTGTCACCCAACTTCCCATCAATCACTAGGTCGCCGATTAGGTCGTCCCCCGTAGCCAGTACCAGGTCAAGCAGCGCTTTGCCTCTCGTTGGCCCATAGACTTCTTGAGTCAGGTAGAGGTCATCCACTCACGAGAGAAAGCTTTGCGCCCGCTCAGATTTAGCTGAGTGATCTTCCCACGAGATGTCCGGGTAATTGAAGTCACGTATGACAGCCAAGGTCCTGGAGCAAGCGGCCTCAGTCAGTTCCCGGGCGAACTCCTGGTCAAGCTCGGGACTTTGAGTGGGAGGTCTGTAGTAGACTCCCACCGTTGTGTCCCCTGTGCCGAATTCCCCACAAATTTTTACCCAGAGGGTCTCTAGCTGTCCATGCCGGTCGCCAACATCAGCTTGCAGGGACATGTAGCTTTCCTTCACATAGAGAGCTGCACCCCCGCCCCTTTTGTCAACCCGATCCCTCCTGTATAGGATATAGCCCTCTATAGCCGTGGTCCAGTCATGGGTGGAGTCCCACCAGGTCTCCGTTATCCCAATGACATCATATTTCTTTGCACTGAGCAGGAGGACGAGCTCGTCCTGCTTGTTGCCCAGGCTCCCGGCATTAGTGTACAGGCAGGCAAGTGTGCCCTTGGGGGCTCTTGCCTTGCCCACAGATTGTGCCAGGGCTGGGGCAGGGGTGGGCTCCCTTAAGTGCCCCCTTAAGTGCCTTGGTCCGCTGGCTTTGCAAGGGCCGTTCAGCGGGCCAGCAGGGGCAGTAGTCCCTTAGTTTAAAGCCCGGTGGAGCAGGTCAGCCAGCCTGGCTGAGAAGAGCCTCCTCCCCAATGAAGATGTTGAACAGTGCAGGCCCGAGGACCGAGCCCTGGGGGATCCCACTGCCCACATCCCTCCAGGTTGAATAGGACCCGTCCACCACCACTCTCTGGGTGTGACCCTCCAGCCAGTTAGTGTGTAGGTGTCAATGCCACAGTCCCCTCATTTTTTAATGAGAATGGGGTGAGAGACAGTGTTGAAGACCTTCTGAAAGTCCAGAAAGACTATGTCCACTGGTATATCATCATGATATAATGCAATCCAGTTGGTCATGCATGACTTTTGGTGAATGCATGATAAATGTTCCTAATTACCTTATTTTCCTCCAAGTGCTTAGAAATGGAAATTCTGTTTGATTATTTTTGAGGACCTGCTCCCAGATTTTTTTCAGGGACTGAAGTGAGGCTGACTGGTCTGTAGTTCCATGGAGCTTCCTTCTTACTTTTCTTAAAGATAGGTACTATATTTGCCCTTTTCCAACTGTCTAGGACCTCTCCTGATCACCACAAGTTTTCAAAGGTGATTTCCAGTGGCTAGGGTGGCCATCATAGAGGACAGTCCTGTTCTCTGCTACTCTGTCCCCTATTGATATGAAACCAGACATCTTTATGTCCTCTATTTTTCTCTTGAAGAGAAAAGTAGAGGACCTAAAGGTATCTCTCTCTCTTTCTTTTCATTCTTTTTTTTCCCTTCCCAGCCACCAAGTTTCCCAGGACTCACCATTACTTTCTCAGCATGTTTCTCTTCTCAGTATTTTTCTCTTGAAAAAGGCATTGAATACTTCAGCCTTTTCTGCATCCTGTGTCACTAGGTTGCCTTCCCCATACTTTCCCTGATCCTCCTCTTGTTGCTGATATACTTGTAGAAACCCTTCTTGTTACACTTCACATCCCTTGCTAGCTGTAACTCTAATTGTGTCTTAGCCTTCCTCACTTCATCCTTACATGCCCGATTAATACTCTTATACTCCTCCCTAGTTGTTTGTCTAAGTTTCTACTTCTTGTAATCTTCCTTTTTGTGGTTGAGCTCACTGAAGAGTTCCTTGCTAAGCCAAGCTGGTCTTCTGCCATATTTGCTAGTTTTCCTGCACATCAAGATGGTTTGTTCCTGCTCCCACAGTAAGGTTTAGTGAAAGTACAACTAGCTCTCCTGGACTCCTCTCCCCCTCAGACTGGCCTCCCAGGGGATCCTGCCCATCAATTACCTGTGTGACTCAAAGTCTGCTTTTCTGAAGTCCAGGGTCCTTACTCAGCTGCTCTCCTTTCTTCTTTTCCTCAGGATCCTGAACTGAATCATCTCATGGTTGCTGCTGCCCCAGTTACCATGCACTACTACATCCCCCACCAATTCTTCCCTGTTTGTGAGTAGTAGGTCAAGAAGACATGGCCCCTACTTGGCTGCTCCAGCCTTTGAACCAGGAAGTTGTTCCCAACACTCTTTAAAAACTTCCTGGATTGCCTGTGCACATCTAGATTGCTCTTCCAGCAGATATCAGGGTGACTGAAGTCCCCCATGAGAACCAGGGCCTTTGATTGGGTAACTTGTGTTAGCTCTTTGAAGAAAGCCTCCTCCACCACATCCTCCTGGTCTGGTTGTCTCTAGTAGACCCCCACCAAAATGTCACCCTTGTTGCTCTCCCCTCTGTTCTTAACCCAGAGACTTTTGACAGGCCTACCTCCAATTTCATGCTGGAGCTCTGAGCAATCATATGGCTCTTTTATATCTCCTCTTCTCCCCAGCCTGTCCTTCCTGAAGAGTGTATATGCATCCATGGCAGTGTTCCAGTCATGTGAGCTATTCAAACAAGCGTCTGTTATTCCAATCACATTACATTTCCTGATGGTGCAAGGAATTCCAACTCTTCTTGCTTGTTTCCCAGTTCTGTGCATTGATGTACAGGCAGCTGAAGTAATTAGCTGATTGTCCTACCTTCTCTTGCTTGTGCTTTCTACAGGTCACTCACTTCTTCACTTACATCAGGGCTTTGATCTCCATCCACCAGTGAACCTAGTTTAAATCCCCCTCACCGGTTTTTCAAGCCTGTGAAGATGCTCTTCCCTCTCTTCATCAGGTGGATCCTGTCTCGGCCTAGGAATCCATCTTTTTGTGCCCTCATCCCATAGTCAAAAAGCCAAAGCCCTTCAGGTGACACCATCTGTGCAGCCATGCATTGATCATCAGGACATACCTGCTCCTGACCTGGCCCTTCCTCTTGACCAGAAAGATCGAGACTGTCTCTTGAGCCACTATCACCCTTGCAGCCAGAGACCTGTAGTCACTTTTCATCTGTTCAGGGTCTCCCCTGGCAGTAACATTGCTGCCCACATGAATGAGCAGCATGGTGTAGTAATCAGAGGGGTGGATGAGTCTCCATGACATCTTGAATCTTGCCTCTGGGTAAGCAGCAGGCCTCCCAAGACAACAGGTCAGGCTGACAGATGGATGCTTCCATCCCCTGACAGAAGGGAATCTCCAACCACCACCACCTGTCACTTCTTGGTGGCAGTGGTCTCAATCCTTCCAACCTTGGGGAGGAGTGGGAAATGAAGTTTCCTGCCTTTTCTCATAAGCCATCTTTCCCAGGATTTTAAACATTTCTATTACTCAACTAGGCTCTTTCTAAAATTTGCACATCTTTTCTTGAAGTATTGTGCCCAAAATTGGATCCAGTACTCCAGGTGAGGCCTCACCCATACAAAATAAAGTGGAAGAATGACTTTCCTTGACTTGCAAATTACACTCCTATTAATTCAGGCCAGTAGGCTATTGGCTTTTTTTCCCAACAAGAGCACACTATTGGCTTATATTCAGTTTGTGGTCCACTTTAATCCCCAGGTTCTGCTTTGCACTACTGCAGCCTGGCCATTTCTTCCCCACTATGTATTTGTGTATTCAAGTTTTCCATCCCAAGTGCAGGATGTTACACTTATAATTATGAAATTTTATTTTATTATTTTTAGATCATTTATACAAGTTATTAAAGTTGCTCTGAATCCTATTCCTACCTTCCAGTGTGTTTGTAAATTCACTCCATTTGATGCTTGCTAATCTGCTAAGTGTGCACTCAATCCCATCTTCCAAATCAGTACTGAAAATACTAAACAGTACCCAAGACAGACCCCTACGGAAAATAACTCAATACCTCTTCCCAGCAGCATCAAACCATTGATTAGTCATTGAGCATGAATATCCAGCTAGTCACATTTCCATGTGCTACTATAATGCTGTGTCTGGAGCTGTTCCAAAGGTTGCATGATTTTTACATAGCCGGAACCTTTCCTTCTCAATACTTACTCACTCATTTCTGTTCCTGCCCGCATATTGCATCATTTGTTTCATTACCCCTTAATTCTCAGGCATGGCTGGCACATTGCTATAGCTTCTT
Source organism: Crocodylus siamensis (assembly GCF_052110815.1). Classification (NCBI taxonomy): domain Eukaryota; kingdom Metazoa; phylum Chordata; order Crocodylia; family Crocodylidae; genus Crocodylus; species Crocodylus siamensis. The sequence goes on along the minus strand of NC_143397.1, from coordinate 110,225,652 downwards.
AATGCACATTGGCTGTGGAGCTGCACCTCCTGTTCCCCAATCCCTTATCTAGCTCTCCAAAAATCACTGCACCTGAGGTCCACGCTTCATGTGCCTTTTTTTGTTATGGCCCCAAATATCAACCCAGGATGGAATTCAGGAATTTTTTACTCTTGTCCTCATTCCTGGTAGATACAGTAATCTCTCAAAAACGTATTTATGTGAAAAAGAATTGCTTAAAGATATTTAAAAAAATGCTTGGCATTTTCATTGCAATCAGCTATATTGATTGCAATGGGAGGAAAGTTATTTCAACAGCAAGTATTTCTGAACTTTTCCCCACCCTCCTTTTATAAAGGTTAAAGATACTTAGCATTCCTAAAAGGAAAGTTATTTATTAGCTTTTTGGTTGCAGAAAATACAATATAAAAATGCACATAGACTTATTTTAGAAAAGGCATATGCAGAATTAAAAAGGAAAATATCTCTGACTTGCTCCGGGAAGTCATTTAGGAATAAATTGGAATAGTTAATTACAGAAAATTATCTCAATCTAATACTTTCAAGCTAATTTAAATGCTCTGGTCTCTTCCATGGGGAAGAAAATCTTTTAATAGCCAAGACTGTTATTATACAGTGTAAGTTTTAACGGTACAAACAAGTATGGCTGAGAATATTTTTAGGGTACACAATTCTAGGAAATTGGTAACCCTATGCATGCAAATGTCCTTAATGAGGTCTAAAATATTGTGTAGTTAGAAAATTGTAGAATCACATGTAACATCAAGTTACCCATATTATATCCCATTTTGGGCTCTCATAATACAAACTTCAGTTCTGTGGAAACACCCGCCCCTAATATTTGGGATTGACAGAAAGGGGATCAGGTCTTGTTTGTAGCAGTAGTTACTGTCAAGCATTTTTTTATGAATCCCACAAATAGCCTGATATCTGCTGTTGTCAAATACTTTATCAGACTGAGACAGGGCTCCTGCTTGCCCTAGCACTGCAGTGCTTCTGGGATCTGTTCTCGCTTAGAAGTTTAGTCCCAAAAGACAGAACATATCCTTTGTCTGGAGGTAAGTGTGTGGGGAGGTGGAAAATGGGGGACAGATGTCTATTTTTCATTATCCATTGCTGCTTTACTTTCAGTGTGGCTATCTTCTGGCTGCAGAGACCTCCCCTGCATGTCTTCAATTCCATATGCCTGGCTGTCTATTGGACTCTAAGTGAAGTTCTTAACACACCTTATTTCTTTGGGCTTCAGTTCCTTTAATGTGACTTCTCAGATGGGAACTGGATTTTCACTGTTTATCAACCCCCTTTCTTGTCCATAGCATCAGGTTAAACCCAATTCAGTCCTGGCCCTTCTGCTTATTCTCAGTCCTGTTCCTGGTGAATAGTAACTCACATTAACTTGCACCTGCTTCTTATAATGTCACGTCTATTCTGAAGCAACAGAGGGCATGTAGATCCTGGCTGGTTCCCGGCTGTTTTATATTTGCATAAATTAAAAAAAAAAAAAAGCTTTCCTGATAAAGTGGTAAGAAACTTCTGTATTTTTATGACACACAAACCACCCAGCTGCCACGGAGTGCAAGACCATCAGGCTACTTAGCTACCTAGACCCTACACAGGGGTGAACATTATTTACCCACTGGCTCAACTGGATTTCTCTCTTGCAGTGTCCATACATAACAAGAGGTCCAAAGGGCTTTTTGCATCTGATCCTTGTAAGATTCTTTTATTAAATAATTTAAAATTCATGTGAATTTAAAGTTCCTCTAGTCTTACACCAATGTAAGTGGGATCATAATTTGTCCTAGGGTGTCATGGAGCCTCAGCAAGAGCCACAATTTGCTTGTTTTTTCCAGATTTCAGTAGCCAGAGGAGGAGGAGGAGGGCCAAGCTCTAATTTCACTTCTTTCAGTGTAAATGAATGTATTTTAGAAGCTGCTGATTTGGTTTCACATGTATTGTATAAAATAAAGCCCACAAAGTTTCATAGTTTCATAGTAGCTAGGGTCAGGAGGGACCTGAACAGATCATCTAGCCTGACCCCCTGCCACAGACAGGAATGAATGCTGGGTTCACAAGACCCCAGACAGGTGATTATCTAACCTCTTTTTGAATTTACCCAAGGTAGGGGTGAGGACCACTTCCCTGGGAAGTTGGTTCCAGATTCTGGCCACCCTAACTGTAAAATATTGCCTTCTGATCTCTAACCTAAACCTATTCTCCATCAGCTTATTACCATTGTTCCTCATCACCCCAGGTAGTGCTGGAGAGAATAGGGTTCTTCCTATTTGCTGATGATCTCCCCTGATGAGTTTGTAGGCAGCCACCAGGTCCCCCCTCAGTCTCCTCTTGCAGAGGCTGAACAGGTTCAGGTCCATCAGTCTCTCCTCATAGGCCCTGTCCTGCAGCCCTCTCACCAAGCAGGTGGCCCTCCTCTGAACCATCTCCAGGCTGGCCACATCCTTTTTAAAGTGCGGCACCCAGTGAAACACTGAGCCAAAATAGTCATTTAGGAATTCAGTTTTCTCTTGACTGTCAGCAACCAGCTGTCCTGAGTTGTCGAGCAGCGGCTGCACACTCCCATTTATTTTCCTCTTGTTCTCTAAGTACCTAAAGAAACACTTTTTGTTGTTCTTGATTCCTGTTGCTAATCTAAATTCAGTCATTGTCTTAGACTTTCTAATTTGTTCCCTACACTTGTAGGCCATTGTTCTAATCCTTCCTGGGGCCTGTCCCCAGCTTCCAGTTTTTGTACATCTCTTTCTTCTTTCTAAGGGTGACCGTGATTTCCCTGTTTGGCCAGTAGGGCTTCCCAGGCCAACTTAGTAAGTGGGCAGATACAAACCTGATGATGTTCAATACTGATAAATGTAAGGTACTCCATCTTGGAGAAAAAAACCTGCAGCAAGCTTATAGGTTTGGCAGTGTTATGATTGCTAGCACCACTGCTGAAAGAGACTTGGGGATCATGATTGACCACAAGATGAACATGAGCCACCAATGAGATGTCGCAGCTGGTAAAGCTAATCAAACTCTGGCTTGCATCCATAGATGCTTCTCAAGTAAACCTCAGCATGTCCTCCCACTGTACTCAGCCTTGGTGAGAACACAGCTGGAGTACTGCATCCAATTCTGGGCTCCTCAATGCAAGAAGGATGTTGAGAAGCTTGAGGCAGTCCAGAGGAGAGCCACATACATGATCAGAGGGCAAGCGAATAGGCCTTATGAAGAGAGGCTAAGAGCCATGGGACTCTTTGGCCTGGAAAAGCCCAGGCTCAGTGGGGGACCTGGTGGCTCCCTCTAAATACATAAGGGGTGTACATGAGGATCTGGGAAAACATCTGTTCACCAGAGCGCCCCACGGTAAAACAAGGACCAACAGTCATAAACTCCTCCAAGACCATTTCAGGCTGGACATAAGAAAAAATTTCTTTACTGTCCGAGCCCCCAAGACCTGGAACAGACTCCCTCCAGAAGTGGTGTAGGCACCTACTCTCGACTCCTTCAAGAAATGGTTGGATGCTTATCTTGCCGGGATATTTTGATCCTAGCTGACTTTCTGCCCCTGGGGCAGGTGACTGGACTTGAAGGGATTCAAGGTCCCTTCCAGCCCTAACATCTATGAATTCTATGAAATGAGCAAGAGAGAAAACATCAGAGACAAGAACAGTTTTAGAAGGTGAAAGAAAACAAAAGATTGCTGAGAGTGCATTTAATATTTTTCTGCTAGTTAGGTTTGATTTAAGATAAGATATAACATAAATAGGAGACATAATAGACACATGAATATTAGAGTAGAACATATTAGGAATATTTTAATATTTTTTGACCTTATTTAGTAAGATTTTGAAACTGAGCCAGGTACTAGAGTATAAAAGTCCAGGTTCATCTTGGAATCTTTGCTCTTCAGCCTTGAACTACAGTTCTGGCTGAACAACCCGTCTCCATAGTTGCTGACTTCTATTTTTGCTGGGGGGACCTAAGATGATGCCCCCCACACATGGCCTGGCCAGAGCAGAGCCAAGCGGAGCCTGTGGGGGGCGGGGGTGGATGCAAGCTTCCTAATACAGCCTCATAGTTTCCTGCCCTGATGCCCTGCCCCAGGAGTTCTGGGCTGGCCACACTGCCATGGTGAGGTGCCCTCTGCTCACCCAGGAGCAGCAAAGGTGGTGGCACAAAGTTGTGTCCCTCATTGCTGCCAGACAGGTAAGGGGCACCTCACCATGGTGATGCAGCTCCTCTGCACTCTGGTTTGGTAGTGGAACATCCCAAGGGACTAGGGAAAAATCTCCAGATTTTTTAAAATACATGCAAATAGAAAAACCTTAATAGTCTCATTTACATGCTGTGCTCTTCCTACATAATCCTGCCGCATTGCTCAGGTTCAGGCTTGAGCCTGCTTGCTCCCCAACTGACTGAAGCAGCCAGCAGGGTGTGACAGCTCACAAAGATGCACTCCACCTCACTTTAGAACATCTTGCATCAGTACAGTTCCCCAGGTGGTGCTGGCACTGGATTTATGACCCAGATACCTTATTCTGGGTAGACCCTAACCCTCAGACCAACCATGATCTCTCCATTCAATGATAGGCAAATGTTATTGATACACAGTGATAGAAAATAAGAATAATGTAAACAATTCTATAGCTACCAGTCCTAGAGCTGTCACAGAGTGCAGGTATGTCTGGCCAGTATGCAAGCTTCACTCTGAAGTTCTTTCTTGAATGTCACATTTCAGCAGACTGAAGCTTAGAGGCTGAGGTGCCTCTCCTCCCACAGTGGGGTGGTTGAGGCAGGCTGGTGGTGTGCCCTCTGTCTATGGTTCCCCTCTTAGGGACCCTTTGCTACTCTGAAATCTCTCCTTTCATATTCTTTCTTGACTCTTCATTCCCAGGTACCATTGATTGGCTTCCCTGTGGTTGTAGGAGTGCCCCTGGAACAAGGAAGGGATGTAGAGGAGTTTCTGTGAAATGATTATCTTAATATATTGCTGAGTTTTTTTGTATTAATGATGTGCTGTGCTACTTAGAGCCTTGAAGAAACATATTATTGTTAAGATCTAGATAATTCATGGATTGCAGTTGCTATCTACAGGGACAGCATGGGCCTGTCCAGTTTTCTCTTCATATGTTTTTCCCAAGAGCCCATCTGCTCTCCTCCTCTAAGATCTGCCAGTGCATGCTGCATCCATGGAACCTGTGGAAGCCCTTATGTGTTGGAGTATGAGGTATCCCATGAGTACAGAATGTTGTGAAACATGTCTGCCCCTCTCCATTCCCTGAGAAGGCTGAACATCTGAAGAGGGAAGCCTGAGGAGAATGTGAGTGTGCCCTGTGGGAGCTCTTAGGGAGCTTGTGCTTTGGGGACTTGGAGTTGTTAAATTCATCTGCAGCACAAGAGTCAATAACTTCATGATCCTGCTTTGAGAATAGAGGTAACTTAGATCCACCTGAATTTATCCCAGTCAAGGCTTGGGCCTATCACTCCCCACATCCAGGTGGCCATCCTACCAACAGCTAAGCTGTGGCCCTGCATATATGTGAGCATTATCTGTTTGCCACATGAAGTAGGAAAGAATACAGTGCTCTTTCATTTTTTGTTGGGTTCTGCTTCATCCAGGTAGTCTCCTCCAGCTACTAGTCTCCTTGCCTACCCTGACTGTCTTGGGGCTTGGCCCAGCTGGGATCTGTGAGGCTGCTGGCATTCCTGCCAGTGTCTGTGACCTGTTTGTGAGGAACTGACTTTTCGTGCCTGGCCTGTGCAAGCGACCTGTGATCATTCTTCTGGGACACAGGCCCTTGGGAAGGGTGTTCATTTTGCTCCTTCCTTATTTTCCATTTTCTCTCTTAAATCTGCTCTAGCATAAAATGTCTTCATAGAGATGAAAGAGGTATCCTGTGCCTCTCTAAACAGTTGTTTTAGGCTATCTGCAGACTCGCATCTGCTTTAGTCACTTTGCTCACATTTTTCAGGCTTTCTTCATAAACATAACAGCTAGAGACTTCACTTAATATCTAGTGAAAACTGAGATTCCACAGAGCAAAATAGTAGCTTCAGAGACATACCAGGACTCCATAAGGGTACATATTGACTGTTGGCTTTATGGTACATTTTATGGCACACTTGGTACATCTTCTTGGGGTATGTTTTGTGGAACTCATGGGAAACTGTGGGGAAGAGGGACTTAAGGTCTTGTGGGTTTGTTTTAATATACTCTGGGCCTTGTTACAAGAATATTTTAGGTGATTTATGGAACTTAACCCCTAGAATGGCTGCATGTTAACACTTTTAAGTGGTAAAGCAGTTGGTTTAAAGTTATGCTGCTCCGGAACAGGATTATCTCTAATCCACCTAATTTTGCTCCTTTTCCATTAAGGTGTGGCCACTCCAAACAGCTATTCTGGCCAAACTGAAGTCTTCCATCATCCCAGGATACAGTGGACCCTCCTGGTTCAGGTTGTGGATGCTGGTGTGCAGTGGGTCTGGGCTCAGCATCTTTGCCCCACTGCTCCCATTAGGCAGAGCCAGCACCACAACCCTGGAGCACCCAGTGGCTATGGTGCCTCCTGGACCGGGGTGCTGCTCTGAATGCCTGGGTCAGATTCGGGCTGGAGTGCCTCTGGAGGGTAGCAGGCTGGCACTCACCCTGCCCACTGACCCATGGTTGAATTTGCAGTCAGCCGTGTGCTCCACTGCAGCGGGTCCCTTACCCAATGCCTGCACTCCCAGGGCCTGGACACAAGCCCCAGTGGAGCCAGGTGGCTGGAGCAGGGCAGAGCCCAGCAGCTACAGTGCAACAGCCCAAGGCTGGTTCCCACTGACTCCGCACTCTTCTGGGCTGTGCAGGACCTAGTGGCAACCTCCCTCTTCCTGGCTTGCCTGGCAGCAGTTGCAGTTGGCAGGTGCCTGAAACCCCTAAATCCCCTGGAGGAGGGAGCACAGGGATGGGACTTCCCACCCCTGCTGGGCTTGGGAGGCAGATTTGAGCAGCTCAGCCTCCCTGCCTAATTTGTGCAGCCACAGCTAGGATGGGCAGTGCTGAGCCCCATGCTCCAAGCCTGGAGCCCCCCTGTTGCCTTCCAACTGTGGCTGCTGCTGGGTGAGCCAGGTGAGGGGGAGCCAGTGGTGGGACACTGCAAGTCCTTGGAGCACATGGTCAGTGACAACCAGCCTCAGGCTACCAAGTTACAACTGCTGAGTTCCACCCTGGTCCAGCCACCCAGCCCTGCTGGGGTGTGTGTCTAGGTCCTGGGGGCCTGATCCTTTTTGTTCTCTGGAACTTGCCTCCTGCACAGCTAACTGCAGCTGGCCAGGCTGCCAGTTGGCAGGATGCTGCCTGAGCTATGAGGGGCTGATCCTTTTTGGAGGTCAGGTGGCACTTGGTCAGACAGCAGTCTGGGCAGGGGTGGTAGAGGGAGCGAGCTCTGGAGAAAAAAAGGATCAGGCCCCTCAGAGCTCAAGCAGCGAGTCAATCCTTCCCTGAGTTCCTAGTCCTGCCTCTGCTCACCAAGCCTCTAATGGCAAGTCACAGCTGTGCAGGTGAAGGACAGCCAGAGATCATTTTTCACTTTAAGGTGTGACTGCTCCACTAAGCCAAACAACACAAAGCTGATTAACATTTGTTCGAATTACATCGTAAGGTGTAACAAGGCTCTCTAAAAGAACAAATGCTGGTAAAGCAAGCACGTTACAGACAGATAAACATTAGGGAGTTAATTATTTTGCATTAAAATCTCATCTGTTGTGTTTCCAAAGAGTGGAAGGGAATAAAGATTTAACTTTAATAGGATATGCATGCCTAAATCCCATAGGTCCCTTTGAACATAGAGGAAATGTTAAAATTAGAATTGTTACTTAGCTTGTTAGAGTTGGCATTCAATACACGACCTGATGCATGGTAGTTACATAAGTATATAGTTGTTGTATGGCAGACAAGGTTCTTTGGGTAAATGCAATATCTTTTAATAAAAGGTATCTTCTAATAAAAGATATCATATTTACCCAAATAACCTTGTCTGCTTATGTCCTTAGATTGATTCATAGGTTGTAAGGCTGGAAGGGACCTTGGAAGATTATCAGGTCCAGCCCTCTGCACCAAGCAGGTAAGATAATGGGGTCAGGTGATTCCAGCAAGGTGACTGCCTAGTCTCCTTTTCAAGACTTCCAGGATAGGCAATTGTACCACCTCTGAAGGAAGCTTATTCCAGTCTGGACACGCTGACTGTGAAGAATTTTTTCCTAATGTTGTGCCTGAATCAGTCTTCCAGGAGTTTGTGGCCATTAATCCTAGTTTTCCCTTTGGGTGCCCTGGTGAACAGTTGCTTACTGAACCCTTAATGTACTCCCCTAGTGTAGTGATAAGCTGCTACCAGGTCCCCTCTCAGCCTTCTTTTCTTCAGGCTGAAGAGTCCCAGATCCCTCAGCCTTTCCTTGTATGGCTTGTCATGTAAGACTCTGATCATACAGGTGGTTCTTCTTTGGACTCTCTCAAACTTGTCCATGTCCTTGTTAAAGCATGGTGCCCAGAACTAGATACAGTACTCCAGCTGCAGTCTCACCAGGGCTGAATAGAGTGAAAGAATCACCTCCTTGGTTTTGCTGGAGATGCATCAATTGATGCATGCAAGAATATTATTTGCCCTACTGACTACAGCATCACACTACCAGCTTATATTCATACTGTGATCTATTATTACCCCCAGGTCCCTTTCATTCATGGTGCTAATCAGGTTGGTGCCCCCAAGCCTGTAGGTGTGTCGGGGGTTGCTCATCCGAGGTGGAGCACTTAACATTTCTCAATGTTGAACTTCATCAGATTCCAATCTGCCTAATTTGCTAGCATGTTTAGGTCTGCCTGTATCTGTAGCCTATCTTCATGCTGACCATGCTTCCCCATAACTTGGTGTCTTCCATGACCTTGGCCAGTGAACTCTTCACCCCCACATCCAAATCATTAATAAAGACGTTGAAAAGTATTGGACCAAGCACTGACCCCTGCGGGACACAGATGCCCACTTCTTGCCAGCATGAGACAGATCTGCTCACTACAACTCTCTGGGTCCTATCCTGCAGCCAGTTTCTCACCCACCTGACTGTCTCAGAGTTAAGCCCACAATCCTCCAATTTTCTCATGAGGACATTGTGGGATATGTCCCAGCCACCTGCGGAGGGTTCAGGATTGAGGGTATGGTCAGGGGGTAGAAAGTTAAGAAAGGTATATTGACTTAACAAAAACACAACTATGCGTAGTAACAAGGCAAACAATGACAGACAGGAACAATTCACATCAGCAACTTATCGGCAGTCCCCTCTGATGCCTGATGTACAGCAAGTTTCTTTTTCCACAAAGTTCAGTGAAGTCAGGTGTCCCTGATCAACGCTGTCCGAGAGGTACCGGGAAGGTACCGAGTTCAGTCCTTGGGCTCCTCAGGATCCACGGGTCCACTGAATCCAGGCCAACAGCTAACTAATCTTTTTCACAGAGCTCTATCTTCCTTCTGAATGGGTTCCAGATATTCCAGCTAATTTATAGCTTCTGAATGGTACTGATAATGTACAACCACTCAGATTCCTTTTACTTCAACTGTCTTTAGACAGACCAATAGCAGTACAAGCCTTGCATTCCTTTGATAAGGTAATTGCCACGGGGCCTTACTACTTCAAGACTTTGCTAAATTTACTAGGCCTTACTTTATACAAGGCCTCACTACATCTTAAACTTCAATTAGGCTTTTAGCAACAACATATAGCTTAATATCTAAACAAATGCAGAAAAACACTTGGTCTAATCTTCATAGAGCCTTCAGCAAGAACCTTTATCACACAGGCATACTTTTCAGCTGTCACAGGATACTAGATAAAAGGCCTTTTGGAAGTCAAGGTATACAATGTCAACCTGCTCTATTGTGTCCAGGTGGTGAGTTACCTGGTCATAGAAGGAGATGCAGTTGGTAAGACAAGACCTACCTGCCATGAAGCCATGCTGGCTGTCATTCAGAATCTTAACTTCTGCAAGCTTATTGTAGAGACTCCTTGATGAACTTTTCTAGGATTTTCCCTAGGATAGAAGTTAGGCTGATTGACCTATAATTACCTAGGTCCTCCCTTGTGCCCTTCTTGTGGATGGGGACAACATTGGCCCTCTTCCAGTCCTCAGGCACTTCTCCAGAATGCCATGAATTGTGGAAGAGTTTAGCCAGGGGTTCCGCAATGACTTTGGCCAGCTCCTTCAGCTCTTGGATGAAGATCATCTGGTCCCACTGACCTGTATACATCTGATTTTTTTAATTGGCCATACATCAATTCTACAGCTATAGTAGGAAGGTGATTATGCCTACCGTGCTCATCCTGTACTCTACCTGGCATTGTTTTTCCCTTGGTTTGGTGAAAGACTGAGGTGAAGTAGTCATTCAGGAGTTCAGCTTTCTCCTGGATGTCAGTAACTTGAGTTGTTGAGCTATGGCCCCACATTCCCCTTTGTTTTCCTTTTGTTCCCTATGTACCTAAAGAAGGACTTCTTATTGTCCTTGATTCCTGTTGCTAATCTAAATTTAGTCACCACTTTAGCCTTTCTTATCTGTTCTCTGCAAATGCGGGTTGTCATGGAATAATCCTCCTTGGGGCCCACCCTGAGCTTCCATTGTTTATAAGCCTCTTTTTTCTTTCTTAAGAGGACTGTGATTTCTGTGTTTAGTCAAGAGAGCTTCCCAGCCCCCCTGCTACCTTTTCTCTGCATGGGAATGGGCTTCCTTTGTTCTTCAAGGATCATGTTATTAAGGAACAACAACTCTTTGTAAACACCTTTCACCTTCTGTCCCTGGTCCCACAGCAGTTCCCCTACTAGTGACCTAAACTTGTTAAAATTTGCATTTTTGAAGTCCCAGACTTTAATCCTGCTATGAGATTTGTCTGCCTTAGGTCAGACAGTGAACATGATGGTTTCATGGTCGCTATCACCCAGACTTCCCTCTATATTTAAGTCTATATTTGGTCTATATTTAGACTAACACGGCTACAGCCAGCACTAGGGTGGTCATCATAGAGGACATTCTGGCTTTCTCTGTCCCCTATCTTCTATTGATATGAAACTGGATGCCTTTATGTCTTCTATTGTTCTCTTGAAGAAAATAGAGGACATAAAGGTGTCCGGTTTCATATCAATAGAGGACAGAGGACAACTCGACTGTCCTCTATGATGGCCACCCTAACCAACACCCCAGAAAAATAGGTGTTGTATGTTAATGCAATATAAATCATGCAGTTAGTCATGCAGGTCACATTAGTCTGGGGCAAAATACTTGGGAAATTTTCACATGATGTTATGATTAGAAGAGGAAAGACCCCACATATGGTAACTGCATTAGTATAGAATTGTAAGCTTGTACGGCATTCTTAGACAATGATTTTAGCATACAGCGTACAATTGGAATAAGGGTCATTATTTTATGATTCATTGAGGCCTTTGGGAAGCAAAAGTAGCCTTAACCCCAGTAAATGAACAGAAGAGGGGAGCAGATCTCTCTTTGGCTGCTGCCACTGCTAGATACAGGGAGGAGCAAATATAGTCTCATTATCCTTAGAATGGTATCCAGGGAAACTTCAGAAGCTGTCTAGCAACCACGCACTAGGAAAATGAAGTTCCTTAATTCCTTGAGTGTGGTTGCTAGGGTCTATGTAGTGCTATCTACCTACATCTCCATATAGGAGTGACTGCCATAGAGAGTGATTATTTTCCTTTCTGTAATAATGTGGGGCTGCTGAAGGGACTATGAGTTGGAGTCCTCGGGTCTATAGGACAGCAAAGGGGAGCAGCACTGGTCTGACAGATTGGAATATAAGAATTAGCTTAGTGATTACAACTGCTAGCAGAGCATTAACTCCCTGTGAATCTAACCTGGATTCTTCCTCTCCCCATTTGATAGTCCTTTAATTGTTCCATCAGCCAACATTTTTATTTTGCTTGAAGATCCTGGGCTTCACCTTGCTCCATTTGCCTCTAAATGGATCTCTCACTACTCTACTGTCAAAGGGTTATTCTCAGTAAATGGAAAAGGATGACCTGTCTGTCCCCTGGGGACTGGCTTTCTCAATAGAAATGCTTTCCTTTGCAGACAACAGCAATGACAAAACTCAGCCCTTCTGTGACAAGCTAATCACAGGTACTAAATGCATTTGTCTTTTTATATTATGGTCCCTGAAGGATTGACAGACCACTGACTTCTGAGGCTCCATGTGTATAGATCATCTTACAGTGTTGATGTTAGGCTTGTAATCTGTCTCTCTTTATTTTTGTGTATCTCCCTTATGATATGCTTTTTAATAAATGTCATTAGAAAATCATTAATTTCCTTTTGATCTGAAATGTGTTCTGTTGTTCACTTCTTCCTCTGAAAATTCAAGCAACAGAGTGGACCATGCATCCACATTTCTGCCAAAGAAAAATGATAATATCTAATACCAATCAAGTTGGGTTCTATCACTGTTATTCTTGTGGTGTAGAACCTTCCTGCACCAGGCCTCTCTCTGGACTGGATTGTAGATTTGCTACTCCTTGTGCAGCAGTTCCTGAGTGTTGTGCTCTTGCTACTCTTTGGGCAGGCAGAAGGGTAGGGGAAGGGGTGGGCAAAACCTCAAATTTCTCCCCACCACATTAATGCAAAACAGAAACTGGAGATTTGTATCTGTCCTAGGTTCTTATATGCTCCTGTAATAACTTCTGTTAATTTTTATGAGACAAAGATTTTGTCTGATATATTTTATTGGACTAACTATATAGTTGGGAGACCTGTTGGACAAGTTTTGGGCATCAACTGACCTTCCTTAGGTCAACTATACAGTTGGTCCAATAAAAGATATCAGAAAAAATTCTTTGTTCCATATAATTCTTGGACCACTGTGGCTGCAATAACACTCCAACCCTACTATATTAGTTTTATGTAAGATTAGAGATGCCTAAAACTCAAGAGGTTTGGATTCAAATGAATAAAACTTCATAAATCTGAAGTTTATTGGGTTTGGCCAAAATTTTAAGACATCAATTCACTAAGCTTTGGACTCTCACCACAGCACCAGTATGTTTCCTTCATGGGCCTACTTTGTTCTCTGAACAGATTCTAGGCTGGCACCTGTCTCCTACTTCTCCACAAGAGAGATCACATCTTCAGGAAAGCTGGGAAGACTCTTTCCTTCATCTGAGTCATGGTATCTACAGGCCTGATATGCTGCTGCTTTTCATTCACTATTGGTGTTGTCATCTAGGAATGTCCGGGCATACTACTCAATTCTCTTGGCAAGACCTCATAACACCTCTATTTAAGGCCCAACTGTACTACTTCTTGAGAGTGTGTAAAACTACTTGATTTTAGATCTAAAGGTTCTGCTCCAGAGTGCACCTACCATATGGTTTTAAAGTACAACTGGAACATATAAGTGGAATGTCCTTTCCATGTATAGATTAGAATACAAGGCAGTCGAGACGAAGAGACTTAATGGTGGGGGTCTACTACAGACCACCCAACCAAGGGGAGGAGCTAAACTGGGAATTCTTAAGTCAGTTCATGGAGGTAGTTAGGTCAAAGTAAGTGGTCATCATGGGTGACCTGAACTTTCCAGACATCTGCTGGGAAGAACAGTCAGCCAGGTCTGACCGCTCACGTAAGTTCCTAGCCAGAGTGCAGGACCTCCATCTAACCCAGGAGGTGCACAGCCCCACCAGGGGAGACGCCTTGTTGGACCTGGTGCTGGCCACTGGCAATGACCTGGTGAGGGGGCTGCAGGTTCTTGACCACCTGGGTGACAGTGATCATTGCCTGCTGGAATTCACCATCCAGCGCAAGGTGGCAAAGGCCTACAGCAAGGCAGCAGCCCTAGATATCAAGAGGGTGGACTTCAATGAGGTAAGGAGAATAGTTGGCGAAGCACTGAGGGCCCAGCACTGAGGGGAGCCAGGTGTCCAAGAAGAGTGGTCACTCCTTAAGAAGATGATCCTCCAAGCCCAAAGGGAGGTAATCCCAACATCAAAGGGGGCAGGAGGGCATAAAAGCCCCCATGGCTCACCAAAAGCATCTGGGAATGTCTCCTAGCTAAAAGGGAGGCACACACCCAATGGAAGGGAGGGGCCATCACCAGGGAGGATTATACTGTGGTTGCTCAGGGATGCAGGGGGGCAGTCAGGAAGACCAAGGCGGAGATGGAACTGGGACTAGCTTCCCGGATCAAGGACAACAAGAAGTCCTTTTTTAACTACATAGGGGGCAAAAAGAAGGTTCTGGGTAATGTGGGGCCCCTGCAAGACATGCTAGAAAATTTGGTCATCACACCAGATGACAAAGCTAACTTATTTAAAGATTTCTTTGCCTCCATTTTCCTCAGCAGGGACCAGAACAGCCACCCGCTCTCTGGGTCCCCCTTAAGCTCCAGGGGAGGTGCACCTAGGCCAAGGTTTTGTAAGGAACTAGTTAGGAACTTCTGGAGGGACTGGATGTATTTAAATCAGCTGGTCTGGTTGATCTCCACCCTAGAGTACTGAGGGAATTAGCTGAGGTCATTGCGGGACCCCTGGCACGGCTTTACAAGCACTCATGGTGCTCAGGTGTGGTGCCAGAGGGCTGGAAGAGGGCCAATGTGGTTCCCATCTTCAAAAAGGGTAAGAAGGATGACCCAGGAAACTATAGGCCAGTTAGTATTACCTCAATCCTGGGTAAGTTTTTGAGAGAATTATTCTGGCACATGTCCACGAGGAGCCAGCAGGGGAGATTATGCTTAGGAGCAACCAACATGGGTTCATTATAGGCAGGTCCGGTCAGACCAACCTGGTGGCCTTCTATGACCAGATCACCATTTCCTTAGATGCAGGGGTAGCAGTGGACATAGTCTTCCTCGACCTTAGGAAGGCCTTCACCCCGTGTCTTAGTGTCTCACCCCGTTCTCACTAAGAAAGTGGGGGACTGTGGTGTCGACACCTACATAGTCAAATGGGTCACCAACTGGCTGGAGGGCCACACCCAGAGAGTGGTGGTGGATGGGTCATTTTCGACCTGGAGGGAAGTGGGCAGTGGGGTTCCGCAGGGCTCAGTCCTCAGGCCCGCACTGTTCAACATCTTCATCAGTGACTTGGATGAGAAGGTAAAAAGCACCCTGTTCAAATTTGCTGATGACACTAAGTTGTGGGGGGATGTGGACACGCTAGAAGGGAGAAATAGGCTGCAATCAGACCTGGACAGGTTACAGGGGTGGGCGGATGAGAACAGGATGGGATTCAACACCGAGAAGTGCAAGGTGATGCACCTGGGGAGGAACAACCGGCACCATAGCTACAGACTGGGGAACTCCCTCCTCGTCAGTACAGAGGCAGAAAGGATCTTGGAGTCATCATTGATGCCAAGATGAACATGGGCCGACAGTGTGGGGATGTATCTCAAGCAGATCCAATGACGTTATCCTCCCCCTCTATGCGGCACTGGTCAGGCTGCAGCTGGAGTACTGCGTCCAGTTCTGGGGGCCACACTGCAAGAGGGATGTCGACAACATGGAGAGGATCCAGAGGAGGGCCACTCACATGATCGGGGGCAGCAGGGCAGGCCCTGCGAGAAGAGGCTACGGGACCTGAACCTGTTCAGCCTCCACAAGAGAAGACTGAGGGGGGATCTAGTGGCCTGTTTCAAACTAGTCAGAGGGGACCAGCAGGCATTGGGGGAGTCCCTGTACCCCTGAGCACTACCAGGAGTGACTAGGATAACTGTCACAAGATGGCAGAGGGTAGATTTAGGCTAGATATCAGGAGGCGCTACTTCACTGTCAGGGCAGTTAGGATCTGGAACCAACTTCCAAGAGAAGTGGTGCTGGCTCTTACCCTGGGGGTCTTTAAGAGGAAGGTAGATGAACACCTTGGTAGGGTCATTTGACCCCAGTACTCTTTTCTGCCATGGCAGGGGGTCGGACTCAATGATCTGCTCAGGTCCCTTCCAAACCTACTAACTATGAAACTATGTACTTGAAATTGATGGTTCCCCTGGGAATAAAGAAAGAACGTTCTGCTGTTCTTAGGATTTTCACCCTTCCCCAGTGAATTCTAGCCATGTGAGAAGAGATTATTTGTGCCTGATGCACTTCCTAGTTACATGAATGTGCAGATGCTTATGTCAAAGAGCTCCTGTCACTGGAAAGCATTCTTCCTTTGTTCACTTTCACTAAGGAATAGTAACCATGTGGCTCATTAACCTCAGTATTAACTGTTTAAAAAGTGAGTTAATTTCATCCTGATTACAGCATGCCATGCTTCTTGTGCTCAGTCATTTAGAGATGAGTCAATATTTCCCCATTTTATGGCTATTGCATTGATTGCAGCCATTATAAAAATATGGGTAAAATTTAGCATAGTGATTCATTGTCAGGCTGTTAGGATAGGTACCCAGCATACCAATTAGGGCATGTAATTAACAGTGGAGCTTCTTGTGTTGGCTTACTGCAATTCTAATGTATTACCCAAAAAGGAATGGTTTTAAGACAACCTCACAAATATGTTGAAGACCCTTTATCCATATCCCTGGCAGTATAGCGGTGGAGATACTAGCATACAATTTTTAAAGTGTCACATAATTTATTGTAATAGAAAATTCTGTGAGTATATATTTTCAACTCACCGTTGATCCTCCTGTGGTGATGGTATGGCATTAAGGTATTTATCATCAGCTTAGTGAAAGGTTCAAAACACATATCAAATAAAAAGAACATATTTGTCTTGTACCTTCCTTGTGACAAACAGGGTGAGATGGCTACAATTTGTTACAAGTGAAGTTCTGGTTATTTGGAGCTGGCCAAGATCCAGTTTTAGTTCTGTGTGCCAATACATTTGATTGTCCATAAACAGCTCAACTCAGCTGAATCAAAAAATGTTTTCTTCTATATTACAAGGAAAAATGTTACTAAACTGGCCTGGGACTGGGTTAAGTGGAGCACATTCAGAATGAAACTGAAAAGTTTTCTTCAAAACACCTTTCAGCTTATAGCCAAGAAATGTTACTGTTTTCTGTTTCACAATAGACAGAGGCTAGGGCCCAGTAACATATGCATTTCTTTAATGTCCTGTCTCTCTTTGGTATGCTAGGACTGATTCCTGCATACTCTATTTCCTACAGTAGAGTTATTTCTGATTCTCACAAAAGAGGTCAGAGTTGGGCCTCTGGTTGGCAGATACTATTCCATATGTCATTAGTAGAGAGCTACCTAAATCATGCCAGAAATGTGCTGCACAAAGGCCCCTTAACCTTGCTCTTTTTGCTGCATGCCCCACTCCCCCGCAGCCCATCACTGATCAGCAGAGGAGGCCTGGCAGCCCTGCTGCTGACTGGTTGCTCCTGATTGGCTGGGAGGCAAAAACCATGGTTTTAAATATGCTGCAATTTTTGCCAGCCGGCTGATCAACAGTGGGCAGTGGGGCTGCCAGGGCCCCTTGGTCAATCAGCAGTGAGAAGCAAAAACCACAGCATTTTTAAAACCATGGTTTTTGCCTCCCAGCCAATCAAGAGCAAGTGGTGAGTGGCAGGGCTGCCAGGCTCCCTCCACCAATCAGTGGGAGGTGGGGAGGGGTGCAGCGAAAAGAGCAAGATTAAAGGAGCTTCCCTGCAGAGCACTCCTAGTGTGATTTAGGTAGGGCCATAAGTCATTAACTTTCTTACCCTATTATAAATGTGTGGCACAGAAGTTACTATGAGCATGCAAGTTTATAATATTCCATAGGACATCATGCTATTTGTCCAGGAGTATCCCAGGAGCAGTTATTTGTGTTGAGTGCCTGAATTTGTTTTTAAAGTTAGAGTCACTACATGTTTGTGTTGGATATGCTGCCTTCTCCTTTGAACAGTACAATTGATCATACCAGTGAAGAAATATAGTGCATGCATTTCCTTGGGAAACTGTGTCTTCCCTGCTTTCTGTGCCATAATTAGAGTAATTAATCATTGCTGCTTCCACTTTCAAAGTTCCAGGCTAGAGTATATTGTCCTCTTGTGACAGAGCAAAATGTGAACTCTGTCCTTTACCCGATACTTTGCTGGTGTGGCCTTTATTATTAGTGTCTTTATTTCTGCCACCTTGTACCCTGAGAACCAGAGCTGCAAACATTAAAAACAAGAGTTGATGTGACCCTTAAGGAAGACGGAAGGGGAATGCCCAAAGATCTGTGTTGTAGTTCTCAGTCAGGTTTACTGCACTTCTGTTTCTAAACATCTGATAAGCAAGCCTGGCTTTCTATTTGTTTAAGATCAGCTTCTATCAAAGCTTTTCTCCACAATGTCAAGGGGTTTCTTTATCTACCAAGAGGCAGCTGAGAAATTTCCTCAGAGAACTCCCATCACTCAAGTACTCCAGTCCTTATTGGTGGACTGTCACTTTGTTGACCGAGCACATCTACGGCCTCCCACTTTTCGTAATTTACACCTTGCAATCCAGCATGAATGAAGGACAGCATAAAGCTCTGCTGTTCTTTGAGTAGGCTAGAGACTTAGTTTATGGTCCTGGGCATTATAGTGTGGTTTCTGCTTCTCTATGCAGGGGAAGCAAAACACATTTAATCCTTTTCCTTGTATAGTTTATTTCTCTCCCTTCCCATCACTCTTAATAGCTGATGCATTGTTGGAGCCAAGGCAATACCCATTCCCAGTCCTAGGATGACCAGGTCAAGAAGTAATATCTCTGTGCTCAGTCTGGTGATGAGAGGGCAGCCCATTTGGGGAAGAAGAGCTCTTTGTACCTCTTGTTCCCCTATATGAGTGCATATCAAGCCCAAAGAAATTTTGAGGCAATACTCTATTAACAGTTCTTACAAATAGTCTGATTACTTTTGGGACAAGACACGTATAGCAGGAGGCTCATAATGGAGTGTTTATCACATTTATTGCTGCAGGGTAGTTTGGGGTATGCATGTGCATATTCTGTAGTGCCATACTCAGTTAATGGTCCTGTTGCTTTCAGTGAGATGTCATGTGGAATAATGTACTAGACGGTGCAAGCTGAGGATTATTGTAGTTTAGCTCTGAATATATAAAAATGAAGCAGCATATGTATGCATGAACATGACAAATATCTGCTAAAAAGGGTACCCAGTCAGTTTCAATCAGATATAAGATAAAGTTTGAATAGCCATCAGGAGCCAAGAGAAGCTCTGGTTTTATATGGTAGTCAGTTGAAATCTCCTGCTGTCATTAACCTTTGCTGCATATTTGTACAAGATTTAAAGGAAACAGTGCAATAAAATATCCACTTTCCTTAGGTGCACAGATGCCCTCACCATTTTTACATTTGTCAGCTCTACAGTCTCTGTAAGGAAGCAAATTCTTGGGTCTGAGATGTTATTTAAAATTAGTGTTTTTGTTTGTTTTCAGTTGTTGCTGAAGGTGTGATAGACTCCTGCAGTCCAGCCCTTTTTATGCTTTTTCATGCTTGGCTGCTGAGATGCATTTGCTGGAACAAGGCCAGGACTGCTTTTTGGCTTTTGCGGTAAACCAATATGTGGGACCTTTCAACAGAAATACTCATGCTTAGGATTATGGTTGTGCAGTTTTTTTATGCAGGCAAAACTCCCACAGACTTCGGTGGGGGGTACACAAGACCAAAGACCTACAATGTCCCTGCATAATCTTTTTTGTTTTGTTTTTAAACTGTATACCTGCAGGAGACTAACTGGCTTTTCTCATGTTTCATTCCTCTGTTCTATCTGCTGTATTCCCAACCAACCTCATAATTTTGCATGCCATGGCATTCTCCCACCTAAGTACAGGGGGAGGAGGGGCATCTTGCCTTCACTTTGCTTCTGTGGCAGTTACTCTGCTGAGGAGACACAAATTAGACAGCTGCCTGGAGACTTTTGGCTAGTAAGTCTTAAAGAGATCAGTCAGTTGGGAGAGGAGCACAGGGCCCTAAATGTCTAGCTCTTGTATTTGTGTTCAGAGGGAAGTGAGGATGGTATGTTATTCAATGAGTGCCTCTACATGTTCATTAATGCACTGTAAATACGGCACATTAAGTTAGTACCTGTAATGATAGGTGCTAACTTAATGTGCTACAATCAGCGCTATTGCGCGTTAGCACAGAAGAACACTTTTTAGTGATGTTAATCTGTATTAGACTAAATCAACTGCACATTAGCACAGGTTTCACCTGCCCTGCTAATGTGCAGTAGAATTAGTCTTAGTCTTCTGCGCATTGTCTCATGTAGATGCACCCAATGACTCCTTATCTATCATGTTTTCGGAGACCTTTCCTCAGCTCTTTTCTTTTTACCTGTGGCTCCAGCAGATGAGTGAGAAGGACCATTTTGCTTTATTCACGATGCTCAGTTGTGCTAGAAGTTAATGAGATAAATGTAGAACCTTGGCAAGCAATCCTTCTCCAAATATTTTATAAGCAGGGCCAGGGTTTTTACTCAAACTACATTTCTATTCCTAGGCCTGCCTGCACCAAGATACACGAATCCAAACTACAGTGAGCCTGTTAAGAGAGAGTCATTAAAGCCTTGCATGAATGGCATACTGATATAGCAAGTACTGGCTACAAATGTGGTAGCAAATACCTGCTTTCTTGGAGAACTGCAGCAATAGGATATTCTTATGAGCATGTATAGGAATGTGAAACCAGTGTGCACAAAATTAGTGTTCAGAATAAAACCTGGTGCAAATTGTATCCCTTGGCAGTTCAGGGTAACTGTAGGATTTCACAGCAAGTAGACAAGGAGGTTGACGTTCTGGTTAAACTCTGTCCAGTGAAGCAATCCAACTGCTCATGGTTGACAGAAGCACCTGTCTGTCCCTTCAAACATGCTGATGTTGCACTTTTGGGATTTGTGCAAAATCATGCTACTGAAGTGCAAAAAACTTTTTTTTGCTTGATCCTAAGAGTAATACGTGTCCTTTCTGTTTCTGAGCATCAGTTTTAGGAGCCCAAGAAATCCCTCATATCCGTATTCCTCTTCATTTTCAGAGAAGCCCAGATTAGATCATCATGTCTGGTTCTCTAAATCTTCTACTTCATCGTTCAGAGAACGTTCACATTTTAGTCCTGTATGTCTTTGTTTTCTAATCATGTCCACTCCTTAATGTCAGAGTAGTGTTCCCTTCCCCCACTCCCACCTGCTCAGTCTATTTCTGAAAATTGCATAAGTTGCTGTTCATAGTACTCATGCAGTCCTTGATTATATATCATAGATGACCAAGACATCCTGGAAAGATTCAACAGCTTTCAGCATACTTGCACATAGTTTCAACCGTTCTCCAAGGCTCTAGACCATCTTTCATTCATTCTGAGAAACATATAGTCTTCCAGAAATGGCAGACATTTGGGACAGTAGCAAGGCAGAAAATACTTAAAAATTTTCTTCTTTTTGATGGAAGCCATATTTGCAGTATTTTCTCACTGTTTTTTGTAGGATCAATTTGCCTAATAATTAAATAACGAACTGAGTGGATGTGCATCCACACATCTTATGTTAAGAGTAGTCCCGTTTGGATGTCTGTGTGATTATATTAACTGTCATGCATTCTTTATTAAAATTACATGCACGTAAAGGATGTGTGAAGTCTGCTTAACAACCTTTTCTATTCAGCTTTTTCAGGAGAAAGACTGTTTCCCTGTCTGTGGTACTACCATGCAACTTTGACACCCTCGTCAGTGACAGACCACTACAATTTGAACCTCTATGTTAATTCTACCAGGCCTGATCTGGCAAGGTGCTGAGTTCCTCTAATGATCTCAATAGGAATTAAAGGCATGTGGTATCTTGCAAGATGAGGCAGGCAATTTCCTTAAATTTGCTTACTAATTTAAAAGCCTTAGAATTTCAGAGAAAGTTTGCCATGTTGGCCTGAAGTCAGGCAGAGACATGGCAGAAGTTTATCCCTTTCTGAATTAGTTTCTAAAGTACCACTCTGCCCTGTCTTCTGCCTTAAGATTTCAGTAAGTGTTTTTAATGGAAAAACTTTTACACCTTCTCTAAAACCAACTTCTCAAAAACAAGATTCTGAAAAGTACGTGCCTAGAATAATCCCTTTGTATATTTCTCCATCATCTAATCCAGTTGTTTCATCTAAAATGACAATGGCTTTGGACTGCAAGGTTATTTTATCCACAGAACAATAATATCACTCTGAGCTTCCTCTCTTCACCTCACTCTTGGTCTACAGTGACCACGTGAACAGATAAAATAGCCTATGTGTTTCCCAGATTTTGGCCTTCTGTACCAAGTGACAACTGTAGTGCTGAGTCGTATGATGTTCAGTAGACAGCTGTTCCCTAGGGACAGGACTGAAACCGCTGACTCATTCACAAACAGCATCAACTAAACATCCAGCAACAGCTATTAGACATACTCAAATGAGGTCACAATAGAAGCAGAAATCTAGAAGTGTAACATCAGATATTTCTACTATCCATCCCCTGAGGCACCTGGTCTTCTGGGAGAACAACAAAATGTTGATCTTTCTTTACATATGCTAGAGCAAATGGAGAGAGAACTAATTTTAAAATAGACAGCATAGAGCTAGATGGAGATATTTTCTAATGTGTTCTAGTAGAATCATTTACTTTTGTCATTGCGGTGAGATCTTCCAAATGTCTAAAACGTAACATAGGAATAAATGAGCCCTTTCCAATCCTATGTTCCTAAGCTACTGTTGGATAACAGTGAATTATAGCTGCTATACCTGCCTGTAGGGTAAACCATCTGTGCAGAGGGATAAAGTGAGCATTTGGGCACCTAAATCCTATGTTGTGAGTGCAGAAAATTATGCTCAGGCTGGTCCTCCACACAGGGGTAAATTTCACCCATAGACAGTTATTTAACAGAATGGTCTCTGCACTGATATTGTAATGTCAAGAAGATATCAAAGCAACACAAATAAATTACATACACTAATTAAATTTCAGTGACAGTTGGTTCTCTGGCTCATTCTGGACCCAGGACAGTACAAACTGAATTACTGCAACACATGCATCACATGGAGAATTTTTCACAACCCTGTGAACATCATTTTATAGCAACTAAATTCCTTTTAGTTTCAGTATCAATGATTTATTAAAAATAAACATCATCTATTAGTCACATTCAATAGCTGCTTTTAAAGGCTAATGGGCCACTTAGAAAAGAATAAACTTTAGAATGTACAATTTACATAAGGAATTCAATCTCATTTCCCCTTTCTAATTTTACTTGGAGTTACGATTCTGTATTAACAAAGACACTTGTATTGTGCCTAAAAATTTCATTTATCTGAAATGACGCCCCCCTCCCTTTAATCTAGACCAATTTTTGCTTTAAAAAGTAATCCAAAACCATGTGAATTCTTGATGGCCAAAATATAGTTGCATAATGTGCTGAGGTAAACTTTAAGCCACAGAACACGCTTATGAATTTTATGCCAGGATTCCACCTGATGAAAATGCAAATCCTTTAAAAACTGGCAACTATA
The DNA here is from genome assembly GCF_052110815.1 of Crocodylus siamensis. Classification (NCBI taxonomy): domain Eukaryota; kingdom Metazoa; phylum Chordata; order Crocodylia; family Crocodylidae; genus Crocodylus; species Crocodylus siamensis. Next base: position 110,202,199 of record NC_143397.1, on the reverse strand, counting down.
TCTAACGTGAGTTGCTCTGCCAGGCATCACGATAAGACAAGAAGATGAAATGAAGAGCATTAGGCTTTTCTTATTGGATATGCTGTGCTTTAAAACATATTTATTGATCCTAAAATTACAATATCAATTATTGACATTTTGTTGAGGATCAATATCAGATTCAATGGCAAAATGAAGAAAAGGTGTTCATATATACTGAGTCCAAATGCAGAAACAGACTGCCCTCATCACGTGAACTTTAAGAAACCTTTTCTGATTTAAACATTACATTTGAAATGTATCTAAGTTGTACCAGCCACCATAGTGCTTTTTGGTGTACCAAAGAAGTCCTACAGTGAAATCAAACTTAGAGTAAGAATTGTACTAGTTTAATACCACTTTCTTCTAGCATCAAATGCTCCCTTTTAGATTTACATATGCCCTGTCTGTCAATTACAATGCAAAATAAATAACTGAATTAAGCAAGGATGTTGGAGTGTGAAAATAAGTCATCAGAAATGCTAACAGGCTGGTAGGATTTTCTTTTCTGGCCAATTCTGCTCTTGCCAAAGACAATAGGCCCAATTCTCCACTGGTTTATCCCTAGTGGAATCAGCTGCACTTGTGAAAAGGATTTGGAAGGTAGAAGGTAAACTACTACCCAGTCAGTCCAGTTGGATGTTACTCCTCCTTGACATAACACAGTGCAAACCAGTGAGAAATAGGGCCCAATAAGAGAACTGCCATTGACTTCAGTTAAAACAAGATGGGAACCTACATACATATGTACAAATGTGCACGCTAATTATTTTATTGTTGCCTTTCCCCAATTTTAACATCTGTAGAATAAAATCTACAGTTCAATGACACGCAACAGATAGGTTTTCCTTAACCATGGTATCAGATATCATTTAAAATTATTATTATGAGTCCTCCGAAGTAATTAACCTACAATTTTAATATTTGTTACACCAGCCTATTTTCAGTTTCAACATAGCATAGTTTATGCACTCCAGCATTATTGCTCAATAGATATAGTGATGATTTTCAAAATTATTAAAATGGCTCCACAACACTTTGATTATGCTTGTGAAGCTCCTCCTTGTACTTCGTATTTGTAAGTTTCTTCTCACTGAGAAATAAATACAAATGTATTTTACCATAAAAGTTAGTCACTGGATACCTGAAATGTTTGTACACCATCTTTAAGAAAACATGGCTTATTTGGTCAATTTGCCTGCTTAATTTTATTTTTTTTAAAAATGTGTATGACACCACAGGTTACTTTCCTTACCACTTCTGTCCCTATAAAATATACATATCCGAGTGCTAATATCTCACTGCTGTATCTGGTGTTGGGCCAGAAAAGACGAATACGTTGTTTTATATATGTTGGGTATAGTAACTATTTGCATATATGTTTGTGCCCAATCCTATTCCCACTGAAGTTGATGGGAAAAACTCCCGCTGCCTTTGGTGGGAGTTTGATTAGACTCTTTTCTTCCAGCATCTTGTCCATCCCTAAATTACACTGCTATTAGGAGGTAAAAGCCCAAGTGAAGAAAAGTAGAAATTCATGAGTCAAATGACTTTAAATAATATTTAAAGTGAATGGTATTTTGAAAATAAATACATTAAACAAAACAAAAAGTTCTATGAATTTAACAATCTTAGAAGTTCACTGTTTAAAATTACTTTCTATTTAGTCTATAGGTAGCTTTCTTGACTTCCCTTTTTTTATTCCCTGAGCACTGATCTTTGGAACAACTGGAATTTCAGAATTATCTAGTTCAATTCCTAGAATAGTTTCTTTAAATAAAAATACTAGTTTTTAACGTCAAAAATCAATGTCTTTATTAGAACTAAAGATAAAACTTACACTTAAATTAAAATATACAGCCAACATTAAATAAAAAAAGAAAAGAAACTTGCCACTAGGCTTCTAAAGCTGTGGCCTGATTTTCAGAGCTATTCAGTACCCAGTTATTCTCATGCAATTCAGTGAGAATTGGAGGATGCTGAGCACTTTTGTAAAACACGCTACAGTACTTATTTAAATCTCTCATATAAGAATTTAGGGTCCTTAATTGAATTACCCATTTCATTTTTAAAAATCTTGGCAATGTAATCTGTAGAATATGGATTTCTTGCTAAAATTACGCTGTTAATAAAGACTGTTGGTAAAGGAATAATATTTGCTTCTGCAGAGAGAGAAGCATAAAGCTTATTTTGAAGCTTTCAGTGGAACTTAAATGGTACAGAAGTTTTTTGCTGCCTTCTGCCCAAGAGAAAATTTCATCCAAAAAGGATATTTTTATCTGTAGATTCCCACAGTTTGGAACTGTGGGGAAAAACTTGAAATAGCTGCATTTGATCCCATACATAGATTATAAGACGTGTTATGAGTTTTATAGATACAGTTTGTAATTTCTAAAATTTCTAAGGCATTCTGCATTTTAGGCTATACAAAGTGTGCAAGTCAAGACACTTTAGAAAACAAAAATAGTGCAGAGAGGCTTCAACATTTTAGATTAGAACGTCATTTTTCTGATACTAAGGCTACAAATTGCTTCTCTCTCTCTCTCTCTCAGCTTCTCAAAATTTAAAAATAATCTTCTATCCACCACAAAACATATGCCCAAACTCTGGTTTCTTTTAACTACATTTCTTTCATGCTATCTGATACACTGACATTACATATGCAGCAGGCTCCAAAAAAAGGATTAATAGAATAGGTCATCTTTGATGGGATTCCATGGTAATATACGCTAACTGGAAAAGGGGGCAAACTAATACAAAATCTGAAGAGTGGCCTTTTTTCACTCTGTGCAACATTGAGTTAAATCTCATCCTTTTTAAAAGCACCTTAAGCACATGGATGCCATAGCTTGACTTTAATTACCACTTTCTCACATTCTTGGATCTTGGCATTTCACAGCTCAAATCTAAAATGAAGATTTAGAGGGGGGTTTTTTTGTTTTAATTTCTACAAGAACCCTTTGCGTGTGAAATCACGCCTTCAATTCTTACTTTTTTTCCTAACTTGAGTGAGGATTAAACTATAGGTCTGAAAACACATTTGGAAGGTACTTTTTTATAGCTTTTCCATTAAAATTGTGACCATCAGTTAAGGCTGTTTAAAAAGTGTGTGTGTGTGTGTAATATTCTTTTTAAAAAAAAACAAAAACAAACAAAAAAACCCTTTAGTATTCAAGCATACCAGATTGAGAAATTGAGAACAGCGAAATGAAAATTCTTTACAAGAGAGAAACCATGTAGTTGTACAAAAGAGAATCAAACTGCTCACTTGTGTAAAACAAAAATAAACCCTGCCTCGCATTAAAAACACAGAACCTGGTTTACAAAAAGGAATGTATGTGACATTTGGACTTCCTGCGAATTGCTGTATCCCACTGTTCTCTCAACTATTTTAGTAAAGGTTGTTAACTTGAAAATCGCAATTAATTTACCAAACATTTTCACTATAGACTTCTGAAAGCTTTTACAGTAAGAAGTTATCAACAAAGCAGGCACATTAGTGTACAAAAATGTTGCTGTTGATTTTCCCTCTTTCACTTTTTTTTTTTTTTTGAAAGTGCAGGATTTTTTGTTTTATTTTTGAATGTGCATCTTACAAGACCAAACGGCTTCGACTCACTAGATTTTAAAGAGAACTGAAATCTTCCAAGAAAGTGTAAACATAAGAATTCCCCCCAAACAGCTCTAGTAAACACACGCAATGTCTCTTCGGCAGGAAAAACGGATCCGCTGGAGAGGTAAAGACGCTTTGTCACACTTTTCTCCTGACACTGGCTGGTTACCATAAAAAGGATATAATTTCGTACTGTTAAAGCTGAAGAAAAAACGGCTAGGATGGTTCACTTAAAAAAAACAAACAAACCCAAAAACAAACAAACAAAAAAGACAGAAAAAAACTGGCCCGAGAGAAAGCGTGATGGGAGGAACCGACCCTCACAGTTTCTGGTCCGGCCTTTGAAACTTCACTCCTGATATTCAACAAGAGACAGACAAGAAACTCCGGCTGACGGGACCGTGGGAAGTGAAGCGGGGCCGCTGGCCGTCGTGTCCGCCGCCGCCTGAGCTGAGCGGCCCCGGGGGAGGCGGCCCGGGCCCCCTCCAGCTTCCCCGCAGGGCCGGCAGGGGCTGGCAGGGCGCCCCGGCTAGGGCCCGTTGGCGCGGGGCTCCCCGGGGTAGATGTCCTCGTAGGCCGGCGGCTGCTCGTGGGGCAGCGGGTAGCAGTAGGGGTAGGAGGCGTCGAGCTCGGGGTCCATGGGCGAGTAGCCGGGCAGCTCGACGGAGGGGTGGCCGCCGCAGTGCACCTCCACGCCGGCCTCGTCGAACACGTGGAAGACGCCCACGTTGATGTAGGAGACGGCCTGGAAGGGGCAGTCCCCCGGCGACAGCTCGGGCTCCTCGCTGGAGAAGATGGAGCCCTGGCTGTGCCGCTGCGCCCGCCGTCCGCCGCCCCGGCCCCGGCGCCGCCGCCGCCCGCCCAGCGCCTGCTGCTCCCGCTGCTGCCGCCGGCGCCGCCGCCGGAGCCCGCGCTGCTGCGACGCCTTGTAGTTCTTGACCAGCAGCAGGTTGAGCAGGCCCAGCAGGCACTCCAGCGCGTTGAAGATGGTGGACAGCACCAGGCCGCGCTGGTAGTCCCGCAGCTTCTGGCAGCGCAGCGCCACGGCCGCCGCTGCCGCCGAGCCCTCCGCCGCTGCCGCCGCCCCGCCGCCCGCCCGCGCCCGGGCCGCGCCGCCGGGCTGCAGCGCGCAGTAGTGCGAGTACTTCCGCTCCACCAGCGACACGGTGTCGCCGTCGATGACGGCCCCGGCGAAGGCGCTCAGCACGCCCAGCATGAACACCAGCACCCCCAGCAGCAGGAAGTTCTGCCGGCCCCCGGGGGGCGCCTTCTGCTCCGCCTCGGGCCCCGCGCCCGGCCCCGGCGCCGGCCCCGGCCCCGCCGCCGCCTGGGGCGCCGCCGCCGCCGCCTGCTCCGCGCCCGCGCCCGGGCCGTCGGCCGCCTCGTCGGGCTGGCGGCAGCACAGCAGCGCCGAGCCCAGCAGCGAGAGGCCGGCGGAGAGCAGCAGCCCCGAGTAGAAGGCGCCGGCGGCGGCGCCCAGGCGGAACGGCTCCCCCTTCAGCTCCGAGCCCAGCGAGAAGCACTTGAGGCCCACGGCGGCGGCGCTGAGCGCGCAGGCGAGCAGGAGGCAGCTGGAGAGCGCGGCGCAGGCTCCCCGGACGCCCCACTTCATCCTCCGCCGCTGCCCCGCCCGCCCCCCGCCGCCGCCGCCGCCGCCGCCCGCCTCCGCCGCCGCCTCCGCCCCCGCCGCCAGCCCGGCCTCATCCTCCCGTGTCCTCCTCGGCGGCCCTTCCCGGCGAGGCCGCCGCGCGCTGCCCGGGCATGGTGGCGGGGCGCCGCGAGCCCTCGGGAAGCGCCGCCGCTCCGCGCGCCGCCGCCGGCCGCAGTGAGCCGAGCCGAGCCGGGCCGGGCCGCGCACACGCTCCCGCCCCCGCCCGCCCGCTCGCTCGCTCTCTTATTGCCGCTCGCCGCCGCAGCCGGAGCCGATTAATTATTGATGGCAGCCGCCGCGGGGCGAGGCGAGAGGAAGCCGCCGGCTCCGGGGGGGCTCCCTCCGCTCCGGCGCCCCCCGCCGGGCCGCCGGGCCGGGCCGAGCCGCGCCGCGCCGGCAGCAGCCGGGGAGGGGAGGCAGGAGGGGCGGCGGAGCGGAGCGGAGCGGAGCGGAGCGGGGGGGGGGCCGGGCTTCCCGCCCCCGCTGGAGCCCAGCGCGCGCGCGCGCGCACCCACGGAGGCGCGCACCCACGGAGGCGCGCGCGCGGGCCGGGGCGCTGGCGACACCTGCCGCCGAGCGGGGAGCGGGCGCGTGCCCGGCACGGGCGGCGGGGGGCCCTCGCCCCGCGCCGGGACGCGGGAGCAGCGCGGGTTTGCTCCCGGAGGAGAGCCTGGGGCGGGCCGGCGCGGGGCCGGGAGAGGCGGTGGCTACGCGCCTTCCCGCGTGTATTGGCCGCCAGCGCGGGCAGGGACGGGCGCTGTCCGCGGCGGGGCAGCGCGGGGACACGCGCCCGAGGGCTGAGAGCCGCGACAGGCGGGCTGCTGCGGGCCCTGGGACATCGCTCCGCCGGGCAGCGCGGCCCCCTGCGTCTGCGAGTCGGAGGTGAAGCCCCCGTGAGCCCGGACATGCAGGAAGGGGCAGGGGAGGTGTCCCGCAGGGCACAGGGGGTCGCATGGGGGCTGGAGCTTGTCGGGGCAACCTCGGGCCTGGCGGGGGCAGCAGCTGCCATTTCCACTCCAGGACCCTGCCAGTGAAGTGCCTTCTCTCTCTTTCTCTCTCCAGGTCGGGCCCCCTGCAACTCCAAGGGAGGGGAGGCAGGATGCAATTTCAGCCCAACGCCAAAGAAAAAAGATGGGCCTGTAAGGAAGGGGGTGGCAGTGGCAGAGGGGACTAGACCTTCATGTTACAGACTTTTCTCAAGGAGACCTCCACCAAGAGGCAGCCAACAGACAGGGGGAAGCCCTGGTCTTTTGAGATCCAGAGTATTTATATGCTCTTAAAAAGTAGGAAGCCTTAAATGTGGATCTGGCCCCCAGCACAGAGCAATCCATTACATCCCTGCCTTTGCCTTGCTGGTTAAGAACCCAGTATTGGCAGGGTAAATGTGTACCTTATCCACTAAGGGTGTGTGTGTGTGTGTGTGTGTGTGTCGGCACGCCATATACATATCTTTACCTTTATCTTTACGTGTTAGTCTGACTCTATATGCATGCATACATAGACGCCTTGATGCAGGTCCTGGACTCATACATACATATACATGTTCGTCTATAAGGTGCACATTTACCCTGCCTTCTACCTGACTGCAGACTAACATAGCTAAATACATCTCTCTGCTCTCCTTTTCCAGCCTGGTGGGGTTTTTTGTTTTTTGTTTTTGGGGGGTGGTGGGTGGGGCTTGTTTGTTTTGACTGTATGGCTAGCTCCCTGGCATTGGCCAAAGCTGACTATTTTGGCTATCTTGTTCACATAGTGATTTGTTGCACCTTACAGCTGGGTGGTATTTCCAAAAGTCAACATCAGGAATTAATTTTGAATGGGCACTGTTGGTCACTCAAGCCCAGATTTACAAAGATATGTGCAAGGTGATACAGAAACTCACCTGAGTGTTTGTTCATCCTTCACAAGCAAAGATGACTGCATCCAAACAGGGGGTGGGGTGGGGTGGGGAGAAGAGAGAAAGGAAGTGGGAGAGAAAAAGGGAGGGAGAAAAGAGAAAGGGAGAAAGAAGAGAGAGGAAGGGAGTGGGGTGGGGTGGGGTAGAGGGTAGGTTGTTTGGGTACTTAGGTGACTTATAAGCCCTATCTTTGCCCTGAACAATCTGCTGCAGCAGGGGCAGGAGAGCGATGAGGACTGGATACAAGAGGTCCTCATTTTCCTGGCCATACACTTCCTTACCACCTCTGCAGTGTGCCATTACTTGAAGGCAGTACTCCGTTCTGGACCGATGACCTCCAGGATGGATGGTCAAAAGCGACTGGCTCCCATAACACAGTTGACGCCAAAACTGTTTAGGGATGCCTTTAGGATGTCCTTGTACCGCTTCTTTGGTGTGCCATGAAAGCATACTCCGTTTGACAGCTTGCCATAGAAGATTTTCTTTGGCAGGAGGTTGTCAGGCATTCTTGAAAGGTGACCAGGCCGCCTTAGCTGTGCCAGTTTCAGTAGTGTGTGAATATTGGGAAGAGCTGATTTTCTGAGCACTTCGGTGTCCAGAGTCTTGTCCTGCCTCTCGATCTTTAGTATCTTTCACAGGCAGCACAGGCAGAAGTGGTTGAGTTTCTTGGCAAGAGGCTGGTAGGTGGTCCAGGTTTCACAGGCATAAGGGAGGGTCGGGCAAATGATGGCTTTGTAAAACTTCAGTTTCGTCGACATTCCCATGTCTGTGGTCCCAGACTGATTTATGGAGTCTGCCGAAGGCCACGTTAGCTTTTGCTAGCCGAAGGTTAACCTGAGTGTTTAACCCACACTGAAATCACGCAAGATGCTTCTGAAAAAAACTGGTCTAGGTATCTTGAGGCATATTTAGCACTTCAGTAACTCTGGCCCATATAAACTTTTTAAATAGTCTTAAATGACTCCATCTCGTAAAATGGGAACACCTCCTAAGTATATAATAGATGCATCTATATGAGATGCTTTAGTGCATGTTAGACTAATCTAATGCACAGTAAAGCATCACCATCTACACATGTGCAGCAATTACTGCACAGTGGTTAGCCTAATGCTCCCTTTTCTACTACCTGGAGATACAGGTAATAGAAATTGGTGGATTAAACTAATGTGCCAAAGCACACATGAAGATGCTGACCAGGAGCAAATTGCTCCCGGTCAGCCTAGGGAGCAGGGGGCCATGGGGTGGGCCAGCCCCATGGAGATTAGGATGGTAGCTGCTGGGCAGCTCTCCCAGCCCCATGGAGATTAGGACAAGCCCTTGTTCCCCCTGCCAGCTCAGAGCTGGCAGCCAGGGCAGCCTGGAGCTCCCCCTGGGTGCTGCAGGGGTGGCAGAGCAGAGCAGGACCAATGCTAGGCTGAACTGCCACATTCAGGTGCTTGTGGGGGCTCAATTTAATGTGCCTGATTGCACGTGTAGATGTGCTCAATATTGCATAAAACTGTAGCATTCATGTGCTAAAGACTCCGTAAGCGAGCCAGAAAATCACATATTGTCTTGCAAGGAACAGTACAACTCCATCCATTCACCAAGCCAAAGGTCCTAGGGGAAATATTCTTCATGCCTGTGGGAAAGGAACTGCAGCTAGTAAGAATTAATCACTTAATGAACTAATTATACTCAGAATGGGCACATTGCTTTATTCCATGACATATGACATAAATAGACCCATTTAAATGTGAAGAAAATATATGATTTGTATTGCCTCCTTGTTATTGTCAAGAGCTTAATAGGATTGAAGAAGGGATTAGTTATTTATATTAATAGTGAGAACATCCACAGTTACATTAGACAGGATACAAAAATGAAGAAGGAATATAAGACCTCATGCATCAGTGCGTTAGTCAAACTGAAGGAAGGAGTCAGGAAGAACATTCCATTGGAAACTGGTTATTCTCTTATATAACCCATGCAGTGCAGTGTTTCTTGCTTTTCTTCTAAAGCAGCTGGTTCTGGTTCTTGTTTGAGATTAAATATTGACTAGATGAGCAGCTGGTCTTCTCAGATGTAGCAATTCCTGTGTTTCTAAGATCATCTCAGCCTTTCTGCCTTGGTTTAGACTGCAAGTTTTTCAGGGAATGGATTCTCTCTTGCTCAGTGCTTATGCAGTTTTTGGTACAACTGGGCCCCAATTTCCACTGGCATCCTTTGTGTACATCCCATGCATATCCAAATCCTAATTGTGTGAGAGCACTGCCTGGTGCAAGTTTGAGATGGACCTTAATAGTATTGCTAATGCTACTATCTCCTTCTAAGTAACTGGCTACTGTTGACTTTCTCCCACACCTCTGTGTAATCCTCTCCAAAATGTCTGTCAGCCTTCCAAGCACCAGGCTCAATAGCAAGCAAGGAATTCCACTACCAAAAGAACAAATGGTTGATTTATTATTCACCGGTCTCTAGGGTTTCAGCGTCGCTCTGAGTTAGCAGAATTTTCCTCATAGTTATTTAACACTCTGCAGTTTAATACGCGCACAACCAGAGGAGACAATAAATACAGTAAGGTCATTAATATATACCGTGTATTTCCTATTATTTTCTCTTTGGGCTAACTCCATGGGAACAGAGTAACAATGCTGTTAAATTCATTGTAATATAAAGACTTAGGACTTTGACTTAACAAATAAATCACTGCAAAAATATTCACTAAAACTTTACCCTTAAGTCTGAATAATTGCTGCATATCGGATACTAAGCATTTCCAGGAAAATGAACGGAGTCTTGTTAGGCTGTTACAAGCTTAAGAAAATGTGGTATCGTTATAGACTTTTTTGGGTCTGAAGGACTGCAGTGGACCCTCTAGCACCTGTCTAAACCCTGTTAAAATCAATGGGAAAACTCCCATTGATTTAGTAAGATTTAGATCATCTCTCCTAGGGGTGAAGGCTGATCTTGTGGTTGGAACACTGGCAGGGGGAAAGAAAGCATAAGTACTTTTCCCAGCTGGGCAGCAGGCTTTCTGTGTGACTTTAGAACAAAGTAGTGTAAGATTGACATTGTAGCTGTGATGGTCCAGAAATTTTACCTTGTTGGTCCAATAAAATACCCTAAGAGATCCTTGCCTTTAGAGCAAGTCATTCAAGATTCAAGAAAATCCTGTCCCAATCTTTCCCTTAGTTTCTGGCAGTAGAACTAGTGAAATCTAGTTCATAAAGAACAGGTGTCTTGTGTACCACCTGCTGCAGCAACTAGCTCAGTTCTTTAAAAGACTGTGTCTGACAGCTCACAGCACAGAGAGGGGTGGGAGGCATGGGAGGGAACATAGCTGACTCTTGTCTTTATGCACAGGCGGTATGGGAGTCCTGTGGAGACTGCAGGGGCTGGAGTGGCTCTGTTGTCCTGAGGGAGGAGTCCTCTATTAGGAGTGTGCGAGGCGGGCCCTATTTGATTTGGATTCGGCTTGAATCGAAGACGGCGGTTCGATTAGTTGATTTGGATCACTGTCCCTGATTCGATCCGGCCGAATCTGATTCTGAAGATTCAATGCTGATTTGGGGAATCAGTGATTCGGCCATAGACACAGCTTTACAAGTTTCTTCTACATACCTCAAGATACCAGCATGGCTTGTGAACACTACAATGCTGGGGTGTATGGAGTGTCCCACAGGAGTGGGGGGGGCGCCTCCATGTGCTCAGTGGTGAACTCTGAAGTAGACCAGAAGTACTTATGGTCCACTTCTGGGTCTGCTCGGGAGCATGCGCCCCCAGCTCAGCGATCGGCTCTGGGGGGACCCTAGGTGTCCTCCCAGACCCAGGAGGCACCAGTTGTTTAGCCGGTGGGGTGCCGGAGGGCCCCCTGCATGCTCCCTGGTGGACCCAGAAGTGCTTCTGGTCCACTCCCAGGTCTGCTGCTGAGCACGCTGGGGAGCCCCCCGCGCTCCTGTGGGATGTTCCATGTGCCCCACCCTTGCAGCATTTATGAGCCGCCTGCTACCTAGAGGTACGTAGAAAAAACATTTAAAGCTGTGTCTATGTCCAAATTGCCAAATCTCTCCAAATCGATTCAGAGCATTTCGACTGGATTCGATTGGGAGAGATTAAAGGGTCCTCTGATTCAATTCGGATTTGGAGATTGAGCCATAGAATTGGGCTGAATCTCTGCTGAATCAAATCAGGGACCAAAGCTTCGCACAGCCCTATCCTCTATCTGGTCTCTTCCTCCCTATCTGACAGTCATCTGAGAATTTGCCACTTAATTATGCTGTTACTGGACTTGAGGAAGCAAATGGTGATAGTGCTGTTACTTACCTACTTCACATCAAGGTTAGGTGCTGAACCCAGTGTACCTAAAGCAAGTTAAGACCTGTGGATTATGCCATCCAAGTGCAAAGTATTATGTTATTTTAGTGTCTGCTTCTTCACTCACACCATGCTATAGAAAGACATATATCATTATTTGTAAACCATCTCTGTTAAATGGCTGCCAAGCCCGTGACAATCTCCAGTTGTGATGACTGTATAACCTTCGTTAACTTGTTCTGCTGCCAAACTCTTCTCCATTTTTCCAGTTCTAAAAGGGAAAGTACTAACTCTAAAAAGCCTTTCTTTAAAAGCAGTGTGGGTCCTGTTACTAACTATCCCTAAGAACCACAACATCTTGAATGTCATGTGATATCAGATTTGTCACTCATCAAAAAAAAAAAGTCACAGCTTGTTTTTCAAATTTAAAAAATGGAACCATTTGCTTTTCATTTTGGTTCTGCCTTTCATATAGGTGCAAGTGTCCCATATATGGGCTACACCCTATATGTGTGCTATGCCCTGGAAGCCCTCCTGCTCTTCCATACTTTACAAGAACCATTTATTGCACTGAACTACAGGTGAAAATGACACATACTGTATTTACCTGCATACCTCATGCCCCTAAATAAGATGCATATCTTGGTTGCAGAAGGTGAATGAAGGAAAAAAGAGAATGTATTTGAAAATACCAATAACAAGTTATCAAGGACATAAAGGAGGTTGGGGCAGAGTGTTACCTGTCCTGGTCCAGACTTACTACACTTTAGTGGTTGTTTTCGCATGGGCACAGGCTATGGCTGGGAGACAGGCTCCCTGCACTCTGGCAGAGGCTGCTGTGGGATAGGTGTATGCTGCTGTCCTGCTGAAGCAGCCCCTCAGTGGAGGCTCCCCATGCGTTGTCAGTCTACTTGTGCTTGTGCCCCACGTTCCCTTTCCTCCCCTTCCAGGTACATTACTCAGGAAGAGAGAAATTAACCTTGTGCAGCGAGCATGTGGGGCTCCTATTGTCCACACCCAGCAGCTAGAGAGCTGCTTCTATTCACTGTGCTGCCCCCCATCCAGCACACACAGGGGTACATTCCTGTTCCCCATTCCACTTAGTTAAAAGGAAACTTCCAAGCTGTTGCCAGATGCTACACCAGGGGCAGGCAATTATTTTGGGTGGAAGATCGCTTGTCCAGTTTTGGCAGGCTGTGGAGGACTGCATAGGTAGCCCCACCCCTTGACAGGTGCCCCGCCCCTTGGTCATTATCTTGGGACCAATGTCCCAATGTCTTGGGACCAACATCCCAGGGCCAGCATTGGTGGGGCCCAAAGTGGGGCTCAGGCTGGCAGGGGTCTGTGGAACCGGGCTGGGCTGCACCAGCAGGGAGAGTGGGGAGCTGGCCCGGCTCCATAGAGCCCCTGCTGGCTGGGACCCCATGCTCCTGCCACCCTGCTCTGAGCCCCACTGGCACTGGCCCTGGGGCACTGGTGTGGGTCCCATGCTCCCACTCGCTCCCTGCCCACTCACACCCAGCGGCCCCCAGCCCCACGGCGCAGGTGGGGGGAAGTGCACAGCCCTGACCCCCTGTATACCAGCAGGGAAGAAGCTGGTGCTGAGCATGGAGAAAAGTGACCCCTTGCCCACCCCATGGCCAGTGCTCTCTGCTGCAGGCACTCGCAGGCCATGAGGGGCTGTCTGGAGCAGGCACAGGCAGCCCCACGCGGGCTGCAAGCAGCCTGGCAGCGGGGCTGGGTTAGAAGTTGGTGCTGAGCATGAGGGGTGGGAAGCAGCTCTTCACCTGCCCCATGCCTAGTGCCCCACACTTGAGCCGCTTGCACCAGCTGGCCTGGGGCTGCCTGCTCCGGACAGCCCCATGTGGGCTGCGAGTGCTTGCAGCTGGGAGTGCCGGTCATGGGGTGGGCAAGGGGCTGCTTTTCTCCATGCAGGGAAGGAACCCAGGGAAAAGCTAAGTGTGGGGGGGGGGGAGAAGCAACCCCTCTCCTGCCTCATGGCTGGCATTCCCTGCTGCAGCTGCTTGCAGCCCATGGGGCTGTCTAGAGCAGGCACAGGCAGCCCCATGCAGGCTGCAAGCAGCTGCAGCATGGGGTGCCAGCCACAGGGTGGAGAAGGGGCTGCTTCCCCCCTCAATGCTCCTTCCCTGCCTGGGGTCCCCCCCCACTTTTTCCCTCCCCCCCCACTTATCTGCAGTTCCAGGGTGGAGCAGCCATGTGTTCCCAGGCTAGAAGCCCTGGCGGGGGCTTCTGGCTGGGACAGTGGGGCCGGGTGGGCCCCACTGCTGTTGGAGCCTGCTGGGCTTCCCCTGGGTCCTACTGCCTTTTGTTCCTGTCATTTTTGACAGGAACCAAGGGCAGAGAAATATTAATTTTCTAAATTTTTTAGGGGCCCTGCAGGCCAGATAGAATGGCCTCGTGGGCTGGATCCGGCCTGCGGGCCATATTTTGCCCACCCCTGTGCTACATTGTTGCAGACCTTGCTACCCAGTCAGTGTGTGCTAGAGGAGGCAGCACAGTAAGCAGCTGTATTCCCTTGCTTAAGATTCCCCTCCCTCCACAATTTCCAGCAGCTAATTTTGAGAAAAAGTTGTGTATATTATATGAGAAAATATGGTAGGCATGACACCAGGGTGCCTCTTGGGGTTCACCAGTTCACCAGGGTGCCTCTTGACAAACTGACAGAGAACAGATTTAGACTAGACATCAGGAAGAACTACTTCATGGTAAGGGTGAAGATTTTGGAATGGGCTTCCAAGGGAGGTGGTGCTCTCCCCTACCTTGGGGGTCTTTAAGAGAAGGTTGGATGGGCATCTGGCTGGGGTCATCTCACCCCAGCACTCTTTCCTGCCCAGGGCAGGGAGTCGGACTCGATCTGTTGAGGTCCCTTGCGACCCTAGCATCGATGAATCTATGATATCAGTCACCCTCATAAGTGTGAATCAGTCACTTTTACAGGTGTGAGATAGAGTGTATGACTCCTATGCTGACCCTGAAAGGTTTAACTGGAATCAGAGTGCAATTACTACACATCAGAGGCTGGGCCAGGTTCAGTTAAAGATAACCTCTAACTGTGGGTACTGAGTAACTAATAAAGGACTGCAGGACTAGGAGAAAGGTGGGAAGCCCAAAAAGAAGAGATAATGGGAGTCTCTCCCAAGAAGGGAACTCAGAGAAGCAGCCTTGGAGAGGTCTTCTAGGAGAGATACCAAGAGGGCTACAGCAATGGAGATAATTCCTGTGATGGAGTTGAAAGAAGGAAAAAGGTCAAGGATGTAACTCCATGGGCTAATATTCCAGTTATGGAAGAAGATATTTGGGAAGAGACAGAAGTGGTCTAAGGAGATGGGGAGGAGGCTGGAGGAATAGACAGTCTCCTTGGACTATCACCCAGAGGGAGGGTCTGGATTTCTCTACCAGGTGTTGTCCCCTAGTGTGAAATACTTAATTACGAAATCTGAAAAGAAGGGGTAAGGCCCCCTGAGCCAAATGTTTGGGGCTCAGGGCTTGTCAGGACCTTGTGAACTATTTATTGTTTGTGGGGCCTTCTATGACCCTGGGAGTGGTGAGACTATGTGTGACCTGATGAAAGGTCTGGGTCTCAAGAAGAGGTGGACCACTATAGGGGCTGTCGGTGGTTGTCAGCAGAGGGCACTAGATGAGATACTGGTGCACAGTGTGAAGAAACATGCTGACTGGGGAGTTGCCTTTCAAGAGGGTGTAATGTCATTATGAGTCTCAGCTGATTCTTAGGCAGCTGGGCTCTTGCAACACATAATTAATCTACAGACTGTTCTTCTATATGCTGCTTAAATGTTATATCGCATAATCCTGATTCACATGGAGGTAGTTTGGTTGTTAGTGCCACAAAATCTTTAATGGCTCTGTGCATTATAAGGGCAGTTGATTTTATTCTTCTCACTTCTAATTTCTGTGGATTTTTTTGGTCTGGGTTCTCCAGTCCAGCCCCGCTTTGGAACGTATTTAAGCATTTGCCTAAGTCCTATCAATTTCAATGGGTCTTCATCATGTTCTAAAAGATAAGTATGTGTTTAAGTGCTTTTATATATAGGGATACATTGAAGCATATACTGAATATTTTTGCTGAATTAGGTACTTTAATAATGTCTGGGGACTGTTTTTCCACCTCTGAATTTAGTTGATGGATAATACAATTATTTGCCTACATTGATAGAGTAAAACCTATGCTGCCATTGGCCAGCTAATTACTTTTCTACTAACCTCCCTCCATGGTGAAGTTATACCATGGGCAAGACTTAAGTACATAAAAACTTAGGAAGTGCCATACTGTGTCAGACCAATGGTCCATCTGTCCCAGTATCTTATCTCCCACAGTGGCAAAAGTGGATGTTATACAGCTGGGGTTCCCAACCCCCGGGCCGCAGCCTGGTATTGGGCCACTAAGGGTTCGCTGCCAGTTTTCAGGACAGTCGACTGCTGGACCAGAAGTGACCGTGGACCGGCAAACCGCGGCCCTGCAGAGCCAGGCAGAGAGGCCGTGACTCCTCCCACAGAGTCTGCGGCAGCAGTTTGGCCCACCCCGCTGGCTGGGGGGTGGAACTAGCTTTACCTGTGTTCCAGCTGGAAATTTGGGCTGCGGGGCTCAATGCGTTGGTCCGCAGTTTGCCGGGCTGCAGCCACTTCTGGTCTTCAGTTTGCCAGGCTGTGGCGTAAAGAAGTGGGGAACTGCTGTTATACAGGGAGAAGAAAAAAGTGGATTCATCTAAGAGTGGTGTCCCCGCTATTCATTACCGTTCCTGGCATCCACCATCATTGGTTTAGAGGTGACAAAGGAAACATTTCCAAGCATTCTGTTAAAGAGCTATTAATAGATTTATCATTAATGAATTTGTCTTGTCCCTTTTTTAACCTAATTATGCTATCGGCCTGTACCACCTCCTGTAGCAGTGAATTCCTCATTGCATAAAAAGTACTTTTTGCTATTTTTAAACCTGTCTCCTACTAATTTCAGTCCCAGTAATCTGGCACTTGGTAGACAAGAGTTCCCTGTTTACTTTGTCTTCTCTCTTCATGATTTTATAAACTTCTATCATACTCCTTCTCAGCCTTCTCCTTTCCAAACCAAAGAGTCCTAGGTTTTTTAGTTTCTTCTTGTATGGCAACTGCTCCATATTCCTGATCATCTTGTTTGCTCTTCTCTGCACCTTTTATAATTCTACTAGATCTTTTTTGAAATATGGGAGCCAAAACTGCACTCAAAATTCACGGATGTCGGCACAGCATGTATTTGTATAATGGTATGATGATGTTCTCAATTTTGTTTTCAATTCTCTTCTTAATGATGCTTGACACTTTTTTGGCTTTTTTGGTCACCACTGTACATTGAACTGATATTTTTAAAGAACTGTTTACAGTTACTCTAAGGTTTCTTTCCTGAGTTATAACAGCTAATTCAGAACTCAGCATTGTGTATGTATAGTTGTAAGTAGTTTTCTTCATGTGTGTTACCTTGCACTTGTTAATATTTAAGTTCATCTGCCACTTTTTTGCCCATTCACTTAACTTAATGAGCTCTTTCTGAAGCTTCTCTCCATCCATTGGGATGCAGTACCATCACTGAGATTTGACTATCCAGAACAATTTGGTATCATCTGCAAACTCTGAGATTTCACTGTGCCACCCCCATTTCCAGGTCACTTTTGAGCTTCCTCAATGCTAAAAAGATTCATAGACGTTAGGGCTGGAAGAGACCTCGAGGATCATCAAGTCCAGCCCCCCTGCCCCAGGGGCAGGAAGTCAGCTAGGGTCAAGGGATTCCAGCAAGATTAACATCCAAACATTTCTTGAATGAGTCCAGAGTAGGTGCCTGGACCACTTCTGGATAGAGTCAATTCCAGCTCTTGGGGGCTTAGACAATAAAGAATTCTTTTCTTCTGTCCAGTCTAAAACAGTCTTGGAGGAGTTTATGACACTTGGGGTGCTCTGGTGAACAGATGTTCTCCCAGATCCTGATGTGTACACCCCTTATGTACTTATAGGCAGCCACCAGGTCCCCCCTGAGCTGGCGCTTTTCGAGGCTGAAGAGTCCCATGGCTCTCAGCCTCTCTTCATAAGGCCTATTCTCTTGCCCTCTGATCATGCGTGTGGCTCTCCTTTGCATGCTCTCAAGCTTCTCCACATCCTTCTTGAATTGTAGAGCCCAGAATTAGATGCAGTACTCCAGCTGTGGCCTTGCCAAGGCTGAGTAGAGTGGGAGGATGACATCCTGAGATTTACTTGAGACACATCCATTTAAAAGTAACCATTTAACTCTACCCTTTGCTTCCTATCTTTTAACCAGCTCTCAATACACACAAAAAACCCCCCATTTTCCTCCAATCCTGTGGCAACACAGGTTTTTTTTAAAGCCCTTTGGTGAGGGAGCTTGTTGAAAGTTTTTTGGAAGTCCAATATATTATATCATCTGGGTCCCCCTTGTCCACATGCTTGTTAGCATCCTAAAAAAACTCCAGCAGATGGATTCCACCACCTCTCTGGGTAACCTTTTCCAGTGCTTTACTACCCTGCTCATGAGAGAGTTTTTCCTAATATCTAACTTAAACTTCTCTTGCTGCAATTTGAGACCATTGCTTGTTCTGTCATCTGCCACCACTGTCAAAAGTCTAGCTCCATCCTCTCTGGAGTGACCAGAGATAGTTGGAGACTGCTACTAAGTCTCCTCTCAGTCTTCTTCTCTTCTTCAAACTAAATCAGCCCAGTTCCTTCAGCCTTTCCTCAGAAACCATGTACCCCAGCCCTTTAACCATTTTTGCTGCTCTCTGCTGGACTCTCTCCAATTTGTCCATATCTTTTCTGTAGTAGGGGGCCCAAAACTGGACACACTACTTCAGATGTTGCGTCACCAGTGCTGAATAGAGGGGAAGAATGTTCAGTGTACAGTGGTGACCAAAACTTCATGAGATTTCTTTTAGTCCAACCCTCCAATTTGTTGAGATCTGTCTGAATTCTAGCCTTACCCTCCAGTGTATCTACTCCAGTGTCCCCCATCCTGGTGTCATCTACAAACTTGCTGAGGGTATATTCCAACCCATTTTCTATGTTGTTGATGAAGATATTGGACAAAACCAGTCCCAGGACTGACTTGATACTGGCTGCCAACTAGACATTGAGCCATTGATTACTACCCTCTGAGACCAGATACTCCTTCCCTCCCCAACAAGACACTGCCTCCTGCCCCCATCCCTGACAATACCCTTACTGAACCCCAATGCCCACCACCAATAAAACACCCTCTTTCCCATGCAACTATTTACAAGACTGTAGTTGCTGGGCTGCTGGCACCTATGGCACAGAGTCTGGGAAGAAGCGCCTGGCATCGTGGTGAGGCCAGCTGCCCAGGACCTCAAGCAGGGGTGAGGTCGGGTGGTATCCAGGCTGCTCCCCTTCCTCCTCCATGGGGGCAGGCCCTGCAGGGGCTATCTTCTGTTCAGGGGCTATGTGGCAGGTGCAGGCATGGGGGCACGAGCTTAGGTGACTGGCTTAACTACCTTCTCAGGAGCAGAGGAAGGGGACCCTGGTCACTGAAATTGCTGCTAGATCTCCTCCCAGGATCACTGGGCCAGGGCTGGGGGCAGGGCCATTGGCTGGGAAGTGGGTAGCTGCCAGGTGGTAGGCAGGGCCAGGGTCAGTGGCTGGGCAGCCACCAGCATGAAGGAGGCCACCAGGGCCAGGATGCTGTTGAGCACCCAGCAGTTCTCCTCTGGCCCTCACTGCCCAAGCTGCCATGAAGTCCTGCCACTCCTGACTGGCCACCATTCTCTTGAGGAGGCCAGTATGCTTTTCTTTGAGGTCTAGGAGTCTGGTGCAATATGCCCACTCCTTGTGACTCTTTCCTGCTCTTGTGTGGCCCACTCCTGCTTGTGTGCGACCCTCTCCTGCTCACACATGATGTCCTCCATGCATCAGACCTGTGAGTCTGCCAGGTGCTCCTCCACTATGGTAACCAGCTGATCTAGGGGTGGGGTTCAATCCTGTGTCCGCTGCTGTCAGAGGCAGCACATGCAGAGGGCACTGGCTGTCAGGGCACCGTCCCTGATGCTGCATTCCCAGTGGCAGCTAGTGCCTCCCCCCCACAAACAGCTGTTGGACCTGCAGAGCAAGAATAGATAGGCTCTTTTACATTACATGCTGCCCAGCCTCAGATTGGGCCTCGTGCCTGCATAGGTGCGTAGGGACCATGGTAATTTGACCAGGCAGCTTCTGCCACAGGCTGCTACCGGCTGAGCCCTCCATCTCCACTCCCTTTGCAGGGGTAGGCAGCCTACTTGGGGCTTGCTAAAGGCAGCTTGCTTTCCTAATCCCTTCCCTAGGCCAGGACTGGCTCCTAGCAGTAACTGCCATGGCTGCTCTGGCCCAACACTTCCACTTCTCCCCCTGCAGGTGTCCTGACTAAATTGTCTCTGCACCTTGGCCCTGCCCCAAATTGCCATGAGGTCAGCTGTCTCTCTTACCACACAGCTGAGGCCCCAAGCTGCTCATCCCATAACTGGGGCTGCCTCTGAAAGGAACTCCAGGTGCTGTCAGCTCCAGCTCAGTGAGAGGCATGGTGCCCAGAGACCTGGCAGATGCAGCCACTGGTCTTGAGAGGAATGCCAGGGGCAGGCAGGAGCACTGGTCCCCCCCCGCCGCAAGTGCCGGCCAAGAAGGGGAGCGCTGTGGCACTCCCAGAAGCAGCTGTAGCCACTTCAAGAATCAGCCACAGAGACTGGCCATCTCAGTTGGTCATGGGGAAACCCTCCCCCCGGTCAGCAGGATCAGCCATGGGGGGACCCCCCCTCATCAGAGAGATTGGCTGTGGTGGGAACTTACCCCCCCAGTTGCTGACTGGTCATGGGGGGTGGATGGGAAGTGCCCCTCCTGACTAAGGTGGCACCAGTTGCCCATGGCCACACTACACACTAGTGGCATTCCCCTCAATGCTACTCTGGAAACTTCCATCTCTAACATGTTTGAAGGGAACAGTCCCAGAAAAAATTCACTGCTTCATTCCTAAGTATGGCATATGCATGCAGGAGAAGGTGGGTAGATTTTCTTAGGAGTAACTCCAGTGGGACATGCGGAAGACACAGGGCAGATATATCCCAAGAGAACCTGTTCAGAGACTTCTGATCAGAGTATTTAGCTATTTTGAAATGCTTCAGGATTAGAGTGAAAGGCTTGGCTCCCCTGTTCAGCTCAGTAGGCCCATCTACACGAGATGCTACAACACCATAGTGACAAGCTACAGTGACGTAGCTCATCACTATGGCAACATAGCATTAGTAGGCACTAACCGTGATGCTACCACTACTGCACAGTAGCTTGTTGCTGCTGCACAGTAGTGCCAAAAATTATCTGTGTGCCTCTGGGACTGTGCAGTACTGGCAGGTACTGCACAGTCAGGGGCACATGTTGATGTGCCTAGTGTGACTGTATCTTACAAATGTGTTAATAATTATATGACATCCCTTACATATTTCATGACTATGAAATATGGTACAGATTAGTACAAGGAAAGATCAGATATTTGCTTTTTATGTTTATTGCATTACTTTATATTATGACAACTTCCTTGAGAGAGGACATTTTTCCTTTGCTTATTTTAGAGAGAGTCATTAAATAATGATCAGACTGCACAAATGTGCGTGATGCTTTTCTAATTGCCATCCTAATTGTAAAACTGGACAGTGGTTGATCCTGTAAGTTCTGGGAAAGTACTAAGTTAATGATAAATGATTGATGAATCCTCTTACAAAACTAGGAGGACTCTCAACATCTTTCCCTTGAGGGCTTTGGTTTATTTCACAATATCTCACTTAGCTCCAATATTTGATTTTTAATACCTTAACCTTGAAATTCACCCCCAAGCAGAGGCCTAAGGTTTATACATCACTTATGTTACATTAAAACTTTCAAAATGAGGCTTGAGTGTCTTACAAGTTTACATGCAGGCTTTATACTCTTCCTCTAAACAGGTTTAGATTTGCAGGAGTTCTGAGCAATGCTTCCAAAATGTTGGCATGCCCTTAGAGATGTCAAAAAAACAGCACTTCCAGCTTAGATGCATGGAACCCTTTTCCTTGTTCTAGTGGACAGAGATTGGTTCCTTATATGCCACTGCCATCAGGCACTTGGGTTTGTGTGGGGGTGAGAGATGTCCATGCATATAGCCTTTTTTGTTTTGGGGTAATGAACAAGAGGTTACAGTGTGTTTGGGTGTGTGTGTTGGGGGTGGGAATTCAGATCAGAGTCTCTTCTTCTTGTGGCATTGTTGAAGTATTTGGACAGATCTCTTATAGCTAGATCAAAAGACAGAACGTAGGTATCAAATTTAAGACTGAATCCTGAAAACCCTTGCCCAGCTGCCACCTAATTCTTGAGGAATCTATCTCCCTAGCCATGCAACTTTTTGATCTTAAAGTAACTCTTAAAGTTCTCTGAGCTTCTAAATAGTAGTTTATCTAAAGACTGTTATGACAAATGCATTAACATCCTCTGAGGCAGGGATAGGAACCCAAGCCCCACCTTTCCTCTTCCTTGGGAGTGTCCTAATCACTCTGTTAAAGAGCTGAGCTTCCCCTAATTTTTCCTGTTCCACAGTCCAATGAGTTTTGCATTCCAAATTGCACATGGCCCAGATTCCCTGGAGTGGGGGGTAGGCGTGGTGAAGAACACCTCCAATATAGAACAGCTTAGAGTTAAGTGGCATGGGCACCCTCCTGGAAAAAGGAAGATGTGGGTTTGAATCTTCTCAGGGAGAGGAAAGAATTGAGCCCAGGCCTCTTATATCCTGGCCAAGTAATTTAGCTGCTAGCTTATTGTAAATTGAGGGGTGGAAGATGACCCCGCCTTATCTTCCTTTTCCTCCTTTAACTATGTTTTAAACAGAGAAGAGCAGTCCCTGCTTGGTTTGTGAGAGAAGTCATAGACACCTACCTTTGGGAAAGGATTCAAGGTTGTGGATCCTGAGTGAAGAGAAATACTCTCTGGGGCGCATCCACACATGCAGGCATGTGTGCTTGTAGCAGCTCAAATAGGAGTGGTGCAAATATGAACTGGAGATTTTTGCTTCAGCACACATGTCTAGACATGCACTTTGGTGTGGGGCAAGTTGTGCCACTTGGGGCAAAATGACCCTGCCCAGCTCCTCCCCAGTCTGCAGCCAGAGGGAGCTAGAACCTGGGACCAGCACTTGTGCTGGACCAAGCAGTATAAAAACCTGCCCTGTGTTGCCTTCATCAGTATAAAAAGCTGCCATGGCAAGCAGCTTAGGGCTACTCACTCTCAGGAGCTTCAGGGGAGGAGTATCTGGGAGGAAGTTGGCTATGCCCCTTCCTGTCTCAGGATGCTGCTGCTAGCTTGGTGTCAGGAGCTTCCACCACTGCTGCTGCCACTTGTTCTGCTGCTGCCCCCTCTCAGCAGAGAGGGAGATTCCTTGATGCACCACCTTGTACCACTCAACACCTATGGGTGAAACGTTGAAACCATTCTGATGAAACAAAATGGAACAGTGCTTTTGAAATTAAATGAAACTGAGATTGAAACAGATGTTGAAGCAGAACAGTGCTGGTTCACAAAGCCCTAGAGTTTTAGTTTCGTATACCCTAATATGGGTTCACATGTAGGCAGTGTGGTGTGGACTGCCCAGCTAATCTGTCAACTGCTCAGTAAACATCTCATGTAAACATGCCCAGAATTTCCTATTGGCTCTTGGTGGATCCCATCTCATCATAGTGGTTGTTGTGGATCCTAGTCTCAGGCACCTAATTCTCCCCAGGGTCTGCCTACAAAGGTGAGGGTTCTGGATTCCACTCCAGTGGCCAGGCACTTAACAGTTAAGCACAGCAGGGCTCAGCATCACAGCATCTGTGTTCCTTTTTGGATCTACTTCTTACTTCAGCTTCCAGCTAGAGCTGCATTTTTTTTCTTCTTGTGTCAGGAATCAGGGAAGGAGGCAGACATACAAGCCCCCATCTGGCCCTGGTTGCCTTGGTGGGACTGGCTACCAGCTGCCTGAGCGTCACCAGCTGGCCCAAGATGGGTGCAGCTGATATATATAAGCTGCATACCATGTGGTACTCTATGGGCTTGCAACAAGACAGGTTCTATCTAGCTCCAGGGCTCCTGATCCATTGTTCCTTGCTCTGTAGTCTGGTTCCCTCTCTCTGAGACTGGTTCCCTGCTCCCTTGTCTAGATCCCCTTACCTAGAACCCTTCTGCCTAGCTCCTGGCAGCATCTGGCTGTACCTTTGCCTAACCCCAGTGTTTGCACTTCCCAGTTTATGATCCTTGGTTCTTGGACTTCCCAGCCTTGTACCCTTACCCCTGAAATCTGATTCTCCCCACTTCTGGGTTATGCCTGTGACACTACACTTCCTCTGCTTCATGGGAAGCAGATAGGTTAGAACTTGAATAATCTGATTGAGGCTCTGTAAGTGAAGTCTTATGTTAACATGGTCTTATGTAAAATTCTTAGAAAACAGCCTCCATATTCTTCTGCCTCCAAATATCTTAAATGAGTTCTTTAGGTTATGGACAGAAGTTACACACAGACTGGTATAAGTGATCAGAAACTGATTCAGATCTGTAACACACCAGAAGTTTAGTACATATAAACTACTTTCAAAATGACCAAAGCTGGTTTAAGATAAACCTGTAGTATCAGTCTTAAGTGATTTAGGTTAAATCACTGAACTTCTGTCCCAGATCCCCTCCAGATTCAAGTCAACTCCCAGTCCCCCAGCATCCCAGGATATTTTGTACCTCTTCCCACAAACCCTGTCTCACAGGGTGTGTGGGCTAATCTTGGCCCAAGCTGTCTGCTACAGCCAAGCAGGGAGGCATGCTCTAGTGCCCCCCTGGCTTCTTGCCTGAGCCATTGCAGGCACATGGCTGCATTTCTGGAATCAAAATCAATGTCTGCTCACTTGCTTATTGGTTCAATCTATGCAGCTTAGACTAACCTGAGAAGATTGAACCAATTCAGCCTCAGGCTTTTTGACAATCTGTACTTAGCCTACATTCTGGAGGTTTCTCAGAGCCTCTTCATTTGAAAGTCTCAGGGAAAGAGAACAAGGTAATTAAGAAGTCTACCTCTACTCTCCCTTTCCACAATGACTTCATAGTGACATTTTCCTATGTCAGTGTGGACTTTATGAAGATGGCTGTACACTGAATTCTGGCCTTTCACATTCTGGTTGTGGCAGTTCAGAAAAAGGTTACCAGTTGTTTGATATCCTAGAGATGAAAGATAATAGTGAAGAAGCCCTACCAATAAATGAAGGCACAATGGATCCTGCAATTCAGGTCTGGCAATACACAACTACAGTTTCACCTGTACCTTAGACCTCCAGCCAGTAACTTAACTGAGATGGGGGAGAGAGGGGGAGGGGACGGAGTAGGGCAGAAGCTCCAGGAGCTGCTTTTGTTGGGGGACACAAAAAGCAGCCACTGTCATAATTAGCAGAGCAGAAGCTGGCACTACCTCGTGTGTCAGCAACTGCCCTGGGAATAGACCTGCTCTGCTTTGTCTTTGAAACCAGCTTTGTGCCTCAGATCCATTTCTGTTGGCTACTGTCCTTCCTCAGCATTTTCTCCTGTCACTGGGAAGTCTAGGAGAGACAGGTCCTTCAAAATGACTTGCTAGACTTGAGAGCCCTCACAGTTATGGTATGTCACATATGAAAGAGATCTTCCCCTTCAGCTACCTTTTATTTACCTTGCCAGCTAGGAGGTATTGATGAAATCAGGAAACTTCCATCTGTGAAACAGATTTCCATGAATTATAATTCTCCTTGCTTTTCATTTACAGCCTATGAAAGCTACTGCTTATAAGGGATAAGATTTATCAGGCATGCCTTGAGAGTTTTCTCCAGTGCACTTAGTGCAGTAACTAGGAACCTGGGACTAAAAGAAGCCTCCTGGGACATCAATTCCAGTCTCCTCTTATCATATGCAATCACATTGTTTAACACTTTCCTTTACAGATCAACTTCAATCCTAAAACCATTTAGGGCTTTTAGCCTCTGGCTAGAAGTATGTTTTAGAACTTTCTTCGTCTGATGATTTAGAACCTTCTAATTTCCAGTCTAAATATATTCATAACCAGCTTATATCCATTTGTTCTTCTATCAACATTGTCCTTTAATTTTAAAATGCTTCTGCCCTCCCTTGGTGTTTACCTTCCTGGTTTATTTATAGGGAGCAAAACTATCTCCTTTGGCTAAGCCAGGCAAGATCTTTGAGTCTTCTCTCATATGTGGGCTCCTCATTCCCATGATCATTCTCATAACCTTTCTCTGCACCTGTTCCAGTTTGTATTCATCTTCTTTGAACAGCGGTGTCCAGAGTGGTATGCAGCATTTCTAATATGCCCTTGTATAATGGAATTAAGATTTCCATACTACTTTTAGAAATATCTTGAATGGTGCATGCTGGGATCACAATTGCCTCTTTCCTGGCCACATTATATTGGTGACTTTAATACGACCAGGTTTTCCCTTAGTCATTTCCAGTATATATCAGAAATTCTTATTATTAGTCCCTTATGTATGTGCACTTTGTGCTATTAGATTTCATCCCACTTCTTTTACATCACTCATCAAGGTCATGTAGGTCTTTCTGTATGATAGATATCCCATTCCTCCTTTGAACTGAGCATGCTTCCTTGCTTGGTGTTACCCATAAATTTAATCATAGTGCTCCTACATTTTATACCAAGATCATTCATGAAAATATCAAATAACGTTTGTTCCAAGTCTGATTTCTAAGAAACTCCACTGGTAACCTCCCTCCAGTTCCATAATTCCCCTTTCAGTGCTATCAAATGTAATCTTCCCTTTTAGCCAAATCATTACCCACCTTTCAATTCTACTACTTTAATTCTTCTACTTATAGAGGCCAGACTAACAAGTTCATACTTGTCAAGATTGCTGCTTTCCTCCTTTCTGAAATATAGGTACTGCATTTGCAGTTCTACTGTTAAAAGGTGTCAGGGACCATAGCAGGTAGCCCAGTTTAGGCTAATTGCCTATGCAGCCAAGCCTGTCTTGGGTCTCTAGTTGATAAGCTCTGACCCAGCTGGTTAAATGGCTGGTTTCCTGATTGGCTGCTGGGAGCTCAGTCTGCCCATTTATTCTGACCTGTGGCAACAGCCTCCAGGCCAGCCAGCAGTTCTGTGCTAAGTTTGCTGTAGCAAGCCTCCTGGGGTGCTTGTACATGTGACACAATTTTCCTTTTCTTGCTTTCCAACAATGTTACTGTTTGCATGTGCAGAATTTCTTGATGCTTTAAAAGTATTCCTGGTCATTAAAGTGAAACTCATGGAGGTCATTTAGATTTGGATTTGTCACACATAAACAGAAATGCACTCAAAATCATGCAGTGAGCCCCTTTGTCCACTAGATGTCGCTTTGATTTGCAGAAAGGATGAGATGACGTTAGCTACCCTGTTTTGATAACTGGGTGTAATATGTTTCTTCGGATGCCAGGTGTTGCACACCAGATGCTGCGGTCCACCCGCCCAGCCCAACATAAATCAATGTTTATTCTCCTGTACAGGCACCTCTGCCCCTGCCGCATTCACTCCCCCGGCCATGCAATGGCCAGTGTAACAATGGCACCATCACCCCATAAGCTGCCCCTGCCCCTGCCCCTGCCCCTGCCCCTGCCCCTGCACCTGTCCCTGACTGAAGTCTGCTTTTTTTTTCCTTATGTTTTCTGCTGCACCATTTGCAATTGCTCAAGGGCACCCCATAGTCAGACCCATGGCAGCTAGCAGCCCTTAATGAGAATGGGATAGTTACCACATCCTCTTCCCTTAATTCATTCCAGGAATTAAGAACTGCTTGGGTGCCTAAAGGGTGTGCCATGAACTGCTTTCATTTGCCCTTCAGTAAGACAGAGCAAATGGTGGCTGACTTCTCATAGCCCTGAGCACAGGTAGGTCATAGCCACCATGCTCCCTTGTGCTGCTGCCTGTGCCAGTCATGATTGCAGTCTCACCCCACAGTCAGACCCACACCCAGACCACCCCCTTACTCCCCCCACCATGCCCTGGCCAGGGTGACAATGGCACCATCAACCCATACGCTGCCCCTCCATGAATGCTACTTTTTTTTTCTTGTGCTGGATGCTGAACCATTTGAGACTGCACAAAGAAGGTCACCCCACAGTCAGACCCATGGCAGCAGGCAAGATGCCCATAGAGCAACTGGCACCCAAGTGCAGGTAGCCTGTAGCCACCATACTCCTTTATCCTGGCACCTATGCTAGTCACGATTTGCAATATTAAAAAGCTAATAATAAATAATAATAACAGACAAATGGATTAGTCTGTCACAGGCCAACTGGGCACTGCGAGGGTATCAGCCACTAGACTGTTTAAAATAATAGATAGACAGACATGAGTTGGCAATTTATCGATAGTCCCTCAATGCCAGGTGTGCGCCAAGTGATTCCAGTGAAGTCAGGCGTCCCCCATCGGCGCTATTGGAGGGATTACCAGGGAAGGTCCCTTGATCAGGATCCAATCCTCACTCACACTGGGAGTCTGGGTGTGGAATAGTAATGACTGTTCTGTTCTCTCCTTCCTATTGGTCACCTGATGCACGCGCTTTTTAGACCTAGTTTTATGCTAATCTGTTGGCTTTAGAGCCACTCACAATCTTGCCCCATAGCTGTTACCCTATGGGATTAAAAGGTGTTAAAAATTATCATAAAAAGTTACTATGCAGACTCGGGTTTATCCAATAATGAAATTACAACACAGCATTTTTAGATTTGAAATTAACATTACTCAACCCTTTTAGATTTCTCTGAATATGCTTTCTTGAGGTGTGCTTTCCTGGAATGTGCTGGGTGTGCCAGGCGGTTGGATCCAGTTTTCATCATCATGGCTGAACTCTGAAGAAAAACCATTAGGTCAGCTAATTTTACAGCTATAGCTTTGCCTCTGGGGCCCATTCAGTTTCACAAACAGTTAGTTTTATCATTTTGGTTAAACTTATGACAGGCAAGCAACATTTGTGGGTTACAAACTTACAAGCTTTGTGTTAGGCAAAAATTCCAAATGCCTCCAAGAAGCACATATTTATTGCTTATTAATCTTTTTGGTTCTGACCATCATATCTCACCCCTGGTCTAGCCCCACAGTCAGACCCACAAAGACCACTTTCCCGCCCCCCCCAACGCAGTGGTGCCCTGGTCCAGCCCAATCTGTTGTCTCTCACTTTAGGACTCAGGAC